>NC_056725.1:830980561-831141017 GCF_019279795.1 Protopterus annectens
TGTGGAATGTGCAGGTACGTTTATAAAGAACTGAATATTTACTGCTAATATAAACAAGACATCCCCCCCCCCCCCACACTTTTTTTGCATGTGGATCTGAAAAGAGCAGAATGCAAAACACTAGTCAGAAGCAAGATATATAAACAAGTGTATGCAGTTAAACATATCAAACAAATGTTATCTGTAAACACTGTGTGACTAAATTTTAAGAAATTAAACTTTTGCAATTTTAGATCAGGTCTCTATTAACATTGGGAGGGAGAGACATGATGAACTTTAATGATACTTGCATTCTTGCAAAGGTCAAGTTTTGAATAAGAATGTGAATTTTGTATGTTTTAATGAAGAGTAGAAAGTTTTCACACACTCAAAGCAATATGTTTTTGCTTTAACATGGGATCATATCAGGTAATTCAGTGTGGGACTAATGAGTGTAACCGAGTGTCTGTTAAATCTGATGAAATCTTGTGTTTATATTTGTTAGTCTACAAAATGAAAGTACTTTTCTGTTTGTTTTCAGAAACATTTACTAACTGGGCAGTATTACCAGTTTTCATTCTCCAACAGCAACGATACACTTTGCTGTTGCCTTATTTTTGTACTGTTTATAGGAAACAGGACACTATCCCTTTCGAGTTTCTTGCACCAATGTCACAGAATCATGAATGTTCTTATATTTTAATCATAAGTTCCCCATTGTTTACGCATTTGTCATTCTCCACAACATACTCCCCAAACTCCTCTTGTAATTATTTTTTAAGTTTCAACAAAATGTCAGCGACTCCAAAAATAAAATGTAGGCTCCATAGTTTTTTCACCAAAAACTGCTGTCACTACTTTCCCTGTTACAATATCTTTATCTTCTCTCCACTCTTTTTGCACCTCCCCATCTGTAACTAGGTTCTATCAGTTTGCCCTTGTAGCCAAACTGCAGACTGTCTACTTTTCCACTGACCACTTCCAGCTTATTGCAATTAGAGTGTCCTAGAATAAATCAGTGGAGGATTCCTAGAATAGTCCGTGGAGGATTCAAAATGACGCTGAGCAAACAAGACATCTTGGATGAATTGTTGCTGCTACTACAAAGCATACAGCATTACCTTCCCTTAATGACTTCTGATGTTACTTTACACCAGACTATCAAACAAATGCTTTGAAATCATCTAATCTCCTGGATGAACAGGGTTTTGCACATTATCTATAACCTTCTGGTTTCATCATATTCTGTCGTCTCCAGCTGTACTATGGGAAACAGCTTTTTCTGAACTCATTAAAAACCCCTGGGTTTGCATTTCGTCCCTCTATTTCTCAATGCACACTGGCATTTCAATGTAAGCCAAGAGTTTTCTAGTGTCAAGTTCCAGATCTTGTGTTTTACCTTCCTGAAACCCTGTTTTCCATATTTTCTTCTCTGGTGTTGCTTTTAGCACAAAAAGCTACATGGAAAACTCGCTGCCCATGCCAGCAAAGTTTGGTGGAAACATTTGCCTCTATTATTTTCTTATTTTAATCATTAGTCCTTATCTTTATCTTCATCTTGATAATAAATTGAGAAATTTTGAAATGAGAAAAAAATGTACCTTTAGTACCAATATCTTTAACCCATGGCACTGTTAACAAATACACATTTGCATGAGTACTGTGTGTGCACTGCGACCATCTCTGAATCCATGCTGAGCATGTACTAGCTTTTTGTGACCGTCTAAAAATGTAACTGTTGGTGCACCATTTATCAACACTTAAAAAGAAAAAAAAATACTGAGTCCACTTGCTGACCAACAGTTTTTAATTTTCTGCTACTCACCTCCTTTAAAAAGTGGAATGATCTTGCCATTTCCAAGGTAAAGACACAATGCCATCTCTCTGATTTTTGTTTTACCAACACTATAACAGGAAGACCTACAAAATGAGCACCCTGAGTGGTAATGGCTAGTAGTCAGCTGTCCAGGGACCCTGAGCCAAGGCTTTTTCATTTTAAGCTGCCTTCTTGTCATACTCACTGCTGTTTGTAAAAAATTGAAATGGGCATCAGTTATGATGTTGATGGTTGAGGTTTTGGAGAACAGATCGACTGACAGCTTACTAGACAATAGTGCAAAAAAGTCTCTCTGCTTTCATGATGTGCAGTTGATGGCCAGTGGATAGTCTTTTTGCAGCATTTTTTCACCCAGTAACTCATTTATGCTTTTCCAGAATTAGGATAGGTTCTTTGTATTCCTGTTCTAAATTGCTGTACAACAGTCTTTCTTAACTTCTTTTACTTGGAATTGCTACACAGAGTTTGGTAATTATTTCTGGAATTTATACTATTTACATAGTTTTTGACCAGGTTACTCCCACCAGGCATTGCCTACTTTCAGGGGAGACTGAAGGGTGAAAGTAATATTGATTAACGCCAATTAGACCAGGACACCAAAGAAATTCTCCTACTCTTTTCAATAAATGCCATATTATTTTCTACACCTACTTGAGCTATCATCTTTTTTGGGCACGTGCCCTCAGTTAACTTCTGACTGGAGTCCCATGAATTCTGTTTTTACCTCTCAGCTATGCATTAATGTACAGCTCGTTTAAATGTAGGGTATACTACTTTTCCAGATTCTGTGTTCCGCTTATATGAATTTATTTAGTAAATTATTTAAAACTGTGTTGAAGCACTGCCACTTTGTGCAAACCACAGTGTTTTATGAGTCAAGTTAAAGCATAGCAGTGCTTACTATACCAGCCAGTCTTACAACAGACTCTCACTAGGCTCCACATTTTTTTTATTCTCTGCAGATTATGTGTAACTAGCAGATTTCTGGTTTCTGGACAGCTACTTGTATTTCTGGGAAAACATTATGCAGTCTTATTCAAAGCGTCACACAATTCCAGCTGAAAACTGTGCAGCTCTTTCACAGAGTGTGTCCAGTAATACAGAATGCTAGCCTTGCACTTACCAGGAGATGGTGGTTGTATCTTGTGCTGCTTTTTTGATTCAGCTGCACTGAAGACCTCAGGAGGGGGTTCTTCTCCACGTTCAATCTTGCACTCAAAGGCAAAGAGGTACTGAGTGTACTGTTTCTTCAAGGAACTAGCAGCACTGCTCGATGTGCCAACATTAAGGTTACTTGCCAACTCCCGCCACTTCTTGTTTTTATTAACCTGAGAAAATTCACAGAAGATTTAATTAACTTTCATCAAAGGGCATTACGATCACCTGCAAAATGCTAGATACCTTCTAATTCTTTAGATTTATGTCAACGTCTCTACAACTCCATAAAAAGGATTACTTGTACACAGGTGAAAACCTATTAACTACATCTGTTGCAGTTCTGTGCATCTTCACATAAATTCAAAATACAGCATCTTAATGAAATGTAAGACAGTTAAATCTATGTTACCATAAACTCCTGCCAGATGGGACAAAACAGGTGCAACATGCAAAATACAGCAACTTAAAGGGCGTCTCTGTCCAGCCTACTATCCTTCAAGTACCTGGCAGTTTGCTCTGAAAGCAGTAATTTACACTTGTTTATATCACAGCCCACACTACCTTTATACAAAGATATGTGCTGTAAGTTCAATGTCTAATGCATTTTACTTGCTGTCAATGGAAAGTACAGTTGTGTACACTTACCATAAATGTAGATGTTGAAGTGTATTCACTGTTGCAGTCATTACATTTGGGTAATCTGCTGGCAGGGTGCACTCAATCGGGCTGATAAAGTCTTGGGTCCTGCATCGGTTGCTGTCCCTTCTTCTATGACATCAGGTCATCAGGGGTATAAAACATGCAGCCGACGCCATTACATCAGTTTCTCTTGCCCCAGATGTCAGGTGCCCCCCAAATGGGGAGCAAAATATATATTATATATATAATTAAAAACACAAAAATATACCTCCAAACAAAAGCAAATACACCAAAAGGCTTTTAAGCATAGTAAAAGTAAGTAGAGATATAATAAGAGAAAAACAGGGTCTGGTGGGAGGGTAACCAGGACTGCAGCAGTGAATACACTCGAACATCTACATTTATGGTAAGTGTACTATGTTCTTCGTGTTTCACTGTTGCAGTCATTACATTTGGGTAGATTCCCAAAGCTATGGTTGGGAGGATGGATTTATACAGCATTAGGACCAGCTATAAGACCCTGCAAAACAGCAGTGGCAAAGCTAGCTCTGGATTTAGAGAAAATTGGTAAGTGATGATGCTTGGTGAAAGTATGAACTGAACTCCAGGTAGCAGCTTCTAGAAAATCCCTGGTAGGAACCCCACTGAGAAAGGCTGTTGTAGATGCAGCCCTGGTGGAATGAGATCCGATCCCCTGGGGGATAGGTTTTCCATGGTGCTTATAACTGAAATTAATTCAATGGCTTATCCATTTAGAAATGGTTTGCTTTGAAATAGCCTTCCCCTCTTCCCCTGCAGCAAATGCTAACAGCAGTTCAGATTTTCTTCGAGATTTAGTCTTGTCCAAGTAGAATCTAAGTTGTCTGTGTACATCCAGTGAATGCAGAATCTGCTCCCCCTTGTTCTGTGGACTGGGAAAGAAAGTTGGCAATGAATGGATGGATTAAAAGCCACATTGTATACCACCTTGGGCATGAATGATGGACTGGTCCTGAGTGACACCCTGTCCGCATGAAAGATGATGAAAGGCTCTACTGCCATTAGGGCCTGTAATTCAGACACCAGTCTAGCTGAAGTGATTGCTAAAAGGGAAGCTATTTTCCAGGAAAGAAATTTTAAGTCTGCAGTAGCAGCTGGCTCAAAAGGAGGTAGAGAGAGTTTCTCCAATACAAAGTTAAGGTCCCAAGCAGGGGTCAGAGCTATCCTGGGTGGTCTCAAGTTTTTGGCCTCTCTGAGATACTGCTTTAGAAGAGGATGAGAGAAGAGGGGGAGATTCTCTGTTGTAATGAGCTGAAATGGCTGAGGCATGGATTTTTATGGAAGAAAAAGACAGGCCCTTGTGAAGCATCTCAGTTAGGTATTGCAAAATCTGAGGTAAATTGGGCACTGCTGTGCTCATCCCTTGAGATTGATTCCAGGCACAGAATCTTTTCCATTTGTCAGCATAAGATTTTCTAGTACTAGGTCTTCTCACCTCCAAAATAACACCAATCACAGGTTTGCTAAGGGATGCTAAGGGGGAATTTAAGTGATTAGTCAAGCTGCAAGATTCAATGTTTGGAGCTGAGGGTGCAGAATTTGGTTCTCCTGCCGAGACAGTAAGGAAGCTGTCTGAGGCAGGTGCCAGAGAAATGTGTGACACACTGCACAGGAGTGGGTACCAGTGTTGGCGAGGCCAGTCTGGAGCAATCAAAATCATTTTTGGGCTGTCCTGTTTGACTTTTATTAGAACTTTGGAGAGCAGAGGCAGAGAGGGAAAGGCATAGACTAAAAGGTTTTTCCAGCTGAAGGACAGAGGAGCATTCACTTTCCAGGCTTTTTTGTGATGAGTTCTTGTGCAAAATTTGTCCAACTGGTAGTTCTGGGGTGAGGCAAAAAAAATCTATGTCTGGGCTCCCCCAGTTGGTGTCAACATTTTGAAAATCCATGGTTCCAGTTTCCATTCGTGTGGATCCATGAGATTTTTGCTTAGTTCATCTGCCAGAACATTCAGCTTTCCTGGCAGGAATTGAACTTGTAGTTGTACTTGGCATCCCAAGGCCATGTTACACAATGCCATGGCTAGTCTGCAGAGGGGGTAGCAATGTGTACCCACCTGCTTGTATATGTACCACATAACCGTGGTGTTGTCAGTCTATCAGTAATTGTCCTGGATGAAGGTAGTCATTGAAGGGTGTCAGAGCATTCTGCACAGCTAGCATTTCTTTTTGATTGATATGAAGGTGCATTTGATTTGGGCTCCATTTGCCCTGAATGCACTTCCCTGCCAGATGAGCCCCCCATGCATAGTCTGATGCGTCCGTAGTTAGGGATTTGGCGGCAGGGGATGGAGTGAATGGCAGTCCCTTGTTTTGGTGGCAGGCCTCTGCCTACCATAGGAACTCTAGGCGCAGGCAAGGTATGATAGGAATCATTGTTTCCAGGCTGTGACAACGTTGACTCCATAAACTTTTTAAGTACCACTGAAGTTTCCTCATATGCAGTCTTGCATATGGAATTAGAAGAATGCAGGAGGCCATGAACTCCAAGGCTTGCAGTATTTGCCTTGTAGATAACACGGTTGTTGTGGCCACCTGTGTGAAGTAAGTCACCAAATGAATTTGTTTTTCTGGCGTAAGGAAAGCCATCTTGGCATCTGTATTCAAGCTTGCCCCCAGGAATGTATTTTTTTGAGAGGGTACCAGTTGTGATTTCTTTCCGTTTATGGTGTACCCTAGACAAGTTAGAACTCTCTTTACAAACAGAGGTTTTAGAAGAATGGTCTGGTTTTCTGCCTGAATTAGACAACCATCCAGGTATGGATATATTTGAATATTTCTTTGCCTGCAAAATGCAATTACTGGAGTCAGGCACTTTGTGAATACCCTGAGCGCAGTAGACAAGCCAAAGGGCAGTGCAGAGAACTGATAATGCATGCAGCCTGCTTTGAAGTGTAGGTACCTTCTGCAAGACTCCCTGATTGGGATATGCAGGTAAGCCTCTTTTTAAATCTAGAGTTGCCAACCAGGCATCCTTGCCTAGCATAGGCAGTCACTGGTGTAGAGTCAGCATCTTGAATTTTGGAATGCCCAGAAAGGTGTTTAGAGTAGACAGGTCCAGAACGGGACGCCGTGATTTGTCTTTTCTGGGTACCAGGAAAAGTCTGGAATAGAAACCTGGTCTCTCTTCCTCTTCTGGTACTAGTTGAATAGCCCCCATGTTTAGGGGGGAAAGTACTTGTTTCTGAGCCTCTGCCCACTGACTTGGGGGCAGGTCTGGCCACCCATTTGGAGTTGGCAGTGTGTGGAAATGAAATCTGTATCCCTGGGACACTACATTTAACACCCATTTGTCCTGGGTTATAAGTTTCCAGTTTTCCCCCCAAAGGGGCAGCTAAGATGCAAGTGCTTGGTAATTTCAAAGGGAAGTCATTGAGACTGTTTACCATAGGGTGGTGCCTTGTTGTTTCCAGATTTGGAAGTGGAAACACCCCATTGCTTAGTTCTGAAAGTACCTTGGGACTGAAACCTGGTGGTTTTGGAATGTCTGGGTTTGGCTGGAGTGGCTCTGGAAGGAGCTGGAAAGGACCAGTTCTTAGTAGGCCAGTGCCTACTAAATCTAGGAGGTTGTACTTGTAAGAAATATTTCACAGTTTGCATAGATTTGGTTTGATCTTCCATCTTTTTTAGAACGTCTTCAGCCTTATTGCCAAACAGGCGGTCCTGCTGTAAAGAAGCATCCAAAAGTTTTGCTTTAACATGATCAGGCAGAGATTGCTCCTTAAGCTAAGCATGCCTTCTAAGAACAGACAAAGTAACAGCATTCCTGCAAGAGGCCTCTAAAGAATCAAAACCACATTGCAAAGTACGTTTGCCAACTTGTTCAGCTGAATGCAATAAATCATGTAAATCTTTATTCTTTACACAGTCAGAAATCAACATCATTTTCTGTTTAAGCAGTCCCATGATATGCTGTTGATATTTTAGCATATGGAATTGACAGTTTAAAGCCCTGATTGCTAAAGTTGCAGAAGTATAAACATTTTTACCCCATCTATCCAGTGCCCTGGAGGCTCTATCAGAAGGGGTAGGATTTTTAGAAGTAGAAGCCTTAATGCCCTTGGGGACCTGAGAAATGGTTTCAGGGTCCGCAACAGGATTTTTGAAAAGGAATTTGTGGGACTCGGGAACCCTGTAGTCACTGTCTGGTTAGCTAGGGGCTGGAGGCAAGGAATCAGGGGTCATACTGGATTCCGAAAACACATCAACAATGTCTAGTACAGGAGGTATAGCCAAAGGCCTATGCTGAGGAAGAAGGAAATCCCTAAGCCTTTTTGGATTCAGAGAAATCCTGACTTTCTCAGTGGAAATGCTCCCTCAAGGTATGTAAAGTTTCCCCAAAAGAGAAATCCTCAGGTGGAGAAGCAGAGGGAATGGAATCCTCTGCATCAGAGCCCTCATAAGTAGGTATGGACAAATCCAGATCATTAGAAGAGTCAGAAGAAATAGAGTCCTGTTCAGAAGATTCATAGTCAAGTTCAATCCTAGGCCTCTTGGAGGGGGGGGGGGGTCGACTACTCCTGATAAGCGTAATTAAATCTTCAGCCATTTTGATCATCTGTTTTTTAGGCATAGGGGCCTGAACATGTGGCCTGGGCGTCAGTTTTTTAGACACAGATTGAGATTTAGGCCTTAGTATTGAAGTTGGGAGTCGGTTTAATATGCAAGTCTGTAGGCCTGAATACACCCTCAGAAGCCAGTGCCTGCTCAGCAGCTCCAGACCCATCCAAGGTAGAGACATCCATGAGTTCCATATGTGAAGCATCTCGCGGCATACTGGACTCCGAATGGGTCTCAGTAGAGGCCTGCGAATCAGAAGTAGCTGGTATCAGGGGCTGCGAACGTGCCTCACTGAGTACTGCCGAACTGGCGACTGGCTTAGGAGAAGCGTCGTCGGCAGTTTTGGACCTCAATGGCCTGTGTCTTTTTCTTTGCATTTTTTTGGTATTCTGGTAGTCGGATGGCTAACCGACGTAATTTCTGGATAATTAAACCGAGAACCAAAATATTTAGAAGCAAAAATGTACAGACGACGGATAGTGCGCTGATTAAATAAAGCACAAAACCGACAGCAAGGTGCGTCATGGTCAGGGCCTAGGCAAGGAATACAGTACAAATGAAAATCCTTATGAGGTATTTGCTTCCCACAAGTAATGCAATTATTAACATTTACTGACATCGGTAAGGAGCAAGAAAAAGTTTCCCCAACGGGGTACTTAGCTTTTAGTTGAAGACTTCAGTTCTGAAACTCGAAAATGAAAATTTCAGGAGTCGGCCGACCAGCACTTGCGAACTGCTTCTGCTTTGGGCACCACGTGGCAAGAAAGACTGATGTAATGGCATCAGCTGCATGTGTTATACCCCTGATGACCTGACGTCATGGAAGAAGGGACAGCAACAGACGCAGGACCCAAGACTTTGTTAATCAGGCCGACTGAGGGCAACCTGCCAGCAGATTACTCAAATGTAATGACTGCAACAGTGAAACACGAAGATCATCATCTGCCACAACTACACGTCAGGACGTGAGCTCTGGTGCATAATACAAGACTGCACATCTTCAGCCATTTCAAATTTGATGACATATTCAAGCATTATGCCCCATCCTTAACTTTATACTCACTGTGATATTAAGTTGTTTGAGTGGGTACATAGTGCCCACTATCTATCTCAGGTGGCCGTACATTAGATATCACCTGTATGACTACCAGTCTATAACTGAGGCCATAGTTATTGTTTGTAAAAATAAAAATACCACAAAAAAAAAAAAAGACTGCAACTGACTGTCAGCTTAGAATTCCACCATTAAATGACATCTGTACCCTCCTAAATATTGCATATGCACTGGTAACAATATGAAGAAAAGCCAATTTGGAACTTACTAATCAATGTGCTTCTTAGACATCAGGTTTCCATGCTAGCTTAAAGATAAACATTCCTGATTCAGTACTTGCTGGTTGCTATAGCTTTCTGATAAACATTCGCTGCCTTAACTTAACATTTACAGTGCTGCAGTGAAACAGAAAATGTTGCAGTACTTAGACAATGCCTGTCCTAAAAAAATATCAGGCATAGGAACAAAATTATACACTTTGTTTTAATACACAAAGTGACCAATCAGAAAATAGATGAGCACTTCTGAATCTACTATAGTCCAAGTAATGTAGCAAAAAAGGAAATCAGTTACTCTGAAAACAAAATGCAATCAAACAGAGGTATAATATAGGGAATCATAACAGACAAGTTTTTTTTTTTTTGGGGGGGGGGGTTGTTTAACCCTATAACCAGTGCTGTGCTAGTTACTTATAAAAGTAATGAGTTACTTTTGAGTTACTTTTACAAAAGTATAGTTTATCAATTCTCATATTCAGATTTACTCAAACAGTACTTGTGTGTAAGGAATACATGCTTGCTGCACATGAATACGAGTGTATTAAAGTTGTATACACAGTGCTACAATAATGATGAATAGCATTTTACAGTTTACAAAGTAACAGAGACTAGACTTTATAGTCAGAGTGTCACAATTTAATACTTAAATCAAAGTATGCACAGCCAGCAACACAAGACCCACAAGTTACAACCCATCAAATTTTCAACAATGTACATTAGGCTAATCTACTAAAACTAATACCGAAGAAACAAAAATGCTTATAGAACATGTCATATAGGTCTAACAAGACTGTTAACACAACAAAGTCAACCAAAATATCACTTTATACAACTATTCAAAATGACTACACACTTCTGTTGGCTCGAAGGAGCAACTTTTCAAAGTGTTCGTCTGTGAGCCTATTTTTTCTTGCAGTCAGCACTTGTCCACCAAGACGGAATAGGCATTCAATGGGTGCATTAAATGGTATTAGTGTTAAGAAATATCTTCTTAACTATAGGGTAACTGTTGAGAGAAGATATTTCTCTGGAAGGGTCAGCCAGATACATGTCCATCTGAGAAGATAAACTGACATGGTTCTTTGAAGCTGAAAATGCTGTCTTCAGCAGTTAAGGTAGAAGCTTCAGATGACCTATGTGCAGGTTCATCCAGTTTCTGCATGGCATCAAGGAGCAGAGCCTTGCCTCTGAATTTCTGTTCTTCACTGACCATCCATTGCAAACGGAACTGTAGATGCACTATGCTAGCCACAACGAGCTCTTCACACTCCAGAAGGTGATCAAACCAAACCTCAGTGCCTTTACGAAGAGCATCAACTGGTGGCACAACAAGCTTCACAGACTGCCCGACTTTGGACAACTTGTTTTTCAGGCACACAATGGTGGGAATCAGGATTCCCATGAAGCTTTTCAGCTCTGACTGCAGGATGTCCAGAACCATTGCCAGGGGCTGCATTGCCTGCACAAACTCAGCAACAAAGGTAACTTCTGCAGGCTTGAAGATGACAATTCCAATCCGTTCACATATCTCATTCAGCAAGCCTTCACCCCGAGTTGCAATGAGGTGAATTCTCTCCATCGCGTAGAAAGTGGAATTACATCATGTCGCATTGGGAATAATCAATGCGAAATCACACTTATTTTGAACCACCTCAGCAGCTTGGGTGCTGCGACTAGCCTTGCTCCAAGCAGCATAGCATTTGACCAGGGTGCTTCACATGATCTTTTTATACTGAGCATCGTTACAAGCAGGTTCTGCATCGTGCACGGCAACTAGATTCAGTGTGTGTGCTGCACATCTCAGATGGGGAGGCAGTGAATAGGTGTTCTAGCTTTGCCCTGACTGACTCAGCACAGCTGTCACTCTGTTGTAAATCACTTCACCATCATCATCCTCATCTTGGGACAGAATGCTTGTAATCTCAGATCTCTCACATTCTGAGAAGGCAGTGAAAGCCTTTACAAAACTGCTTGCACACACCTTTTGATCTATCTTCTACTTGATGGGAATGCTGTCAAGAGTTGATGCTATGAGATCATATACATACCTCCCCTGTAAGCATGACAAAGAAGCTGACTTTCTTTGAAGTGCGTCACAGACACCAAAGAAACTGATTCTGATGGGTCCAAATGTCAGCCATAGTGTGCTGCAGACCATCAACATTCACACTGGAAGAAGCTGCAAGCATGTTCTTCTCATTCGTAAGCATATTTGTGCACTTTTCTATAAGATCATATATCTGAGAAATCTCTGCATTTTTTCTTAAAGTTAAATCACTGTCTCAAAGCAAAATCTCTCTCACTGCATCATTATTAGCACCACACACAAGCTTGCCTTTTATCAACTTATCTCTCAGATCACCAAATCTGCATGTTTTTGCCTTGTTTTTCAAGTCAGTTATATATGCGGCAAACGTTTCACCAGGTTTTTAATCTCTTGTGTAAAATAGTGCCTTTCCACTGTAATATTCGTTTGAGGGTTGCACATCTCTAAATTTACGTTTTAAGCATTCAGAGTCTTCCCACATTTCAGCCTGTACCATAATATGTCAGTCTTCCCCCTTCTCTGTATAAACAGCAGGTGCATACACAAATTAATGTTCTTTCTCAATGGCTTCTAGACCAGCTAAACTGACCAGAATAAATGCTTTTGTATGTGCGTCTATCAGAAAAAGCAGCCTGTATGAAAATATCATATTCTTGCTCAAACACACTCCAATTTTCAGCAATATCATCATCAAACACAAACGGATCAGGTCTGTGAAATCCCTCTGCCATGCCAAATACATGTCAAACACACACCAGGTACTTGCAATTATATTCAGCTGCACAACAGACTCTCTGAAATAGTTGCAGTTTTTGAAAAGACTATACTGTGACACTGCCAAACACCTTGCACACTTGATATTTTGAATAGCTTTAGTTAATGTGAAAAAGTAGTATACTTCAAAAAAAGCACAGTAGTTTTCTCTTTTTTGAGCATTTTATATAATTCGGATATTGTTTCAAATGTTTTCGTAATTATTTCAAATACTTTTTTCAATATGTCGCAATTGTGAACATTTTGTTTACTCAGTAATTGGTTTGGAATGCTTCGCTTTATATTAATTGAGGGGAAAATTTATTTAAATGAATTTAAGAACCTGGAAATATTTTCTGCGAGTCATTTGAACCACTGTTGTATGTTCCTCCATTTCTGTGTGTGCACCTCATGGTTTCAAGAAGTTTTGACTTTGGATCCCATTCTAACGTCGTCACTCATCTTGTGTATTCAAACAAGATGATGAGGCCTGGGTGTTCATTTAAGATATTTGTTACACACAAACATCAGGATGGATGACTGGAACATAAAACTTATACCAGCTAACTGACTGACTGCTATGGACATACATGGTTTCACTCCAGATGCTTACACAAAATGGCACTCTGCTTACACATGCTCAGTACTTTTTTTGCATGTGCCCATGAACTACAGAGGCTTTAAAAGTACAGCACACACACACACTATGATCTACACTCCCTGAGTTTAAGTGGGTTTCCTCAGGGTGTTCTGTTTTCCTCCCACATTCCAAAGACATGCTGCAGGTGGATTAAACATTCTAAATTGGCCTAACGTGTGAGTGTGTGCCTTCTGAAGAATGTTGGGCGCTGGGCTGCAAACTCAACAATGTAAAACTCCACTGCCACTTGTTCTGCAGACTGATGATCCACCATGGTTATCCCTAACGGGCACAGCCGAAAGGAGAACTGTCTTTATAGCTAGATAGTCACAGATAATAATTAAACCAAACCAGCCAGCAGCACAAGACCTATAAAAAACATCACATTTTGTCTATTTTCAGCAACTAAAAATTGAAACCCTGAAAAGAATTTTAAATAGAACATGAAAAATTGTCAAGACAAAAGTTGGTTGATCATAGATCCACTTGAAGAGTCCTGCTTGGTGCAGTGGGTTGGGGCATCGGGTGCTCAGCTGATGAGTTTGATTCAGACTTATGGTGATATTAAGAACCAATGCCATTTATTATACTAAAAGGTAAGGATATGACCTCTAGCAGGCTAGAATTGTCCAGTGTTAGGAGATGTTTTAGTGGGTGAGAGTCCCACAGTACCAGGGCAGGGCTGGAGTCTGGTCATCATTAGCTCTCACCTCCTTGCAGTGTTAAAAAAATGAAGTCGCTTCTGCTCCAGACTAATTCTAATGATCTATTATAAATGCTACGTGCTATGAGTTGTGCCAACATTATGTTATAATTTTTTATCCAAATTGCCACTTCAAAGTGCCTATTATTTCCCAACATCTGATTACTATCCATACTATATAGGGACACCCAGAAGTTTTGCATCACTGTTTAGGAGGTTATACCACCCATATTGAGAACCACTTGTTTAAGCAAAGGTAACTCACATTTAAGTTACTAGTTACCAAAAAAACTAGTTACTATTTTGAAAAAGTAACTAGTTATATTACTAGTTACTAGAAATTGTAATATATTACATTAATATATTATCTTTTGTAATATGTTACTCTCCATCACTGCCTATAACAGTCATTAAGCCTACCCTTGAATTTTATTTTACATTTGTTTACCTGGATGGTACACCAATTCCAACTGACTATTATGGGTCTATGGGTATCATCCCATAGAACAATGGCAATTCACAAGGTAAGTGAAAGTGCACGGCAAAAAGTAACCAGCAACAGGAGGGAGAAAAAATAAAACAAAACAAAGGCCAGCACTATCCAAACCCAATCTAAAAATGTAATCTGTATTTAGTCAGTTTAAAAAACACATACCAGTTTCAGCAACAGCCTTCCTCAGTCTCAGTATGGTGGTAAAATTTAAATAGTCAACAGTTACTTATCACTTCACTGAAGATGACACCACAATTCTTTGGACTCGTATTTAAAGACGTCTGATACATAAATACAACACAAACTAATATTTATTCCAACCAGGAGTAAATAAACCTCCTAGTTTCACAATCCAAAAATGTTCCTTTACACTAAACTTTTTTTTTCCATCCTAATTTATTTGCACTAAACATAATCAATACTCAAAACAAAACTAGGCATTACGATGCTTAAGTATATGCTTAAACAAGGCGTCAGATTCACTCTGACATCTAATCTCATTAAGATGTTCAAATATACATGTTTTAAAAAAATCAAGAAAACCAAGAAGTCTTTCCAACATAGGAAGCAGAACAAGAACATCTAACTAAATATATAACCCACTGAGAACTACAAATAATAGCAGTTTTAATTTCAAGCTCTAGGAGGAGTGTTTGCTGATATAAATTCCTTATTTTTGAAAATAACGGCACATGCTGTACATTCACCACAAGGGAAAGACCCCTTTAAAACACTGAGGAGGGCATTACTGATGAGAAGATTATGAAAAGATGGTTCGCAATCATTGGTTTATTTTACAGATGGACAAAGATTTGTTAGAAATTCTCCCTGACAAATGTTTTTTTTCTTACAGACATGGTAGAACTATAGGAAATTATTTTAGTCATTACAAAAGAGGGTTGAATGTAGTACTTGAACTACAAACTACTTTGGATGGCAATATTTTAAAGGGGTCTTTCTCTTGTGGTGCATATACAGCATATTTCCACAACGAGAGCCATCAGGGCTCAACTTCATCGCCATTCGCTGAAACCATGGCTGTTTTGAAAGTTGCTGCACTCTTTGTAATACTTCTCGGAGCCTCAAACTGTCATGTTGCAGGAACTGATACAAAACCTTGTGGACTATAACTGATACAACAAAAATCAAAGGCAATCAAGGTCTCAGAAAATACAACAGGTGGAGCTAGGTGTGTCATCAACCAGTTAATCACTACAGATGAGGTTACCAGATTGGGAACAACTTACTTTGGCCTTGGCATTAGCAAGCTCTTCCACAGTCAAGCATTTCATCTAAGTTCTCCATGAAACTATGCATGTATATCCAGTAGATCAGCACCTGACGATAAACGTTGAGGACATGAACCTCTTCTTCCCTATCCTATCTACCTATGAACATGACTACCCTGTTTTTTTTTTTTGTTTTTTTTTTTGGGGGGGGGTGCACACATTCTTCACGTGTATGTGTGTGTGGGCCTAAATGAGACTGATGCATGGTGTCAAAGCCATGGTCCCAAGCTAAATGCAAAAAAATGCATAGTAATCCCTTTTGGAAAAAACAGAGTACCCGCAAACTACAACATAAGAGGTAATCCCCTGAAATCTGAAGAAATAAGGGATCTAGGGACCCAAGTAGATAGTCAGCTTTCCTTTGATAACCATGTTGCCAAAGTGGTTAGAAAATCCTTCTATGTGACCCATCTGATCACGAAAGGGTTCGCATCAAGATCTAAGGATGTAATGGTGCCCCCTCTACAATTCCCTTATCAGACCCATTATTGAGTACAATGCACCAATTGGAATGTACCCGGCTAGACATTTCCAGCAGCTGGAGAGACCACAGAGGTACCTATCCAAGAGGAGTACTGGCCTCAAACAGTTGCCCTATGCAGCACGATTGAAAAAGCTAAGACTGTTCTCTTTTGCATACCTCTTTCTCAGAGGCGATCTCTGTCTAACGTACAGAGCCATGTCCAACCCAGAATTGTTGAACATGCTCCATCTTAGCAAAACCAAATCTACTCGAGCTACATGCTCTAGGGATATAAACCTCAACACAACAAAGAATAGAACATGCTGGAGGGATAGATTCCCTTCGCAGAGACTTCCCTTACTATGGAACAGGGTCCCGATCTACATAAGACAGAGCCCCTCACTATCACTCTTCAAGAGGAACCTTGATGAGTGGATGGGTAACAAAAAGTTCACACCAACAGTACTACTAGATAGCGGCCAAGGGTACTAGCTGCTAGTACAAGGGTCTAGGGAACTACTAAAGGGGTGGTGAATACCGCACAACATGGCTGGGTTAATATATGCCTTCGGGCAGATAGCCCAGTACCAACCTATGAGGCTCAGGAGCTTTCTTCAAGGTGGCAACCACAGTAGCAGTTTACCAAATGTATTAGATTGGGTTTTGATAGTGCTGGCCTTTGTTTTGTTTTTTTTTTTTCTCCCTCCTGTTGTTGGTTACTTTTTGCCGTGCACTTTCACTTACCTTGTGAATTGCCATTGTTCTATGGGATGATACCCATAGACCCATAATAGTCAGTTGGAATTGGTGTACCATCCTGGTAAACAAATGTAAAATAAAATTCAAGGGTAGGCTTGATGACTGTTATAGGCAGTGATGGAGAGTTTGTGCAAGTCCCTGAATAGTGACCATAAGTAAATGAATGAAAAAAACAGACTTACACGGATTCTGAGATCCCCTTTTCTCTGAGGTATGATGATATTGGAGTTAGTATATATAAGTTCCTGGGGTGCAGAGGGGCTTGCCCCATGCAAAAAAAAACTTAAACAGTGATGTTCAACATTCATTGTTCAATTGTACTTTCATAATGTTTTTGCAGCTCTTTGCAATATTAGGCTCTGTAACCTGCTGCACCTAGCGTGGGCACAATATTTTACTGGGTCTTTGGGTGAACCAGTTACCATGTTAGGGTTTATTGTCCAATACCAAATGTATTATTTTGTGCACAGTCACAACCATCCAAGGGGGCCGATCTCAGTAAGTGGAAGGCCTCTCAAAGGACGTGTACAGAATCTGTGGAGATATCTTGTAGAATTAACAAAACGTGCATTTCCCTGAGTTTTGGGGCAAGGTAGGGAGAGTCAGCCTCTGCCTCTGGATCCTCATCTCTATGAGCTGTGGTGGACTGTACAAGAGTCCACATGCTTACTCTTGCATCCAGTCTTCCTGCAATGACTTTTACGGAAAACACAGGAAGGAGGAAATCTACAAATACAGCCTGTGGGGAGTCATCTTGTGAAGGTCATTTAGTTCATCTATCCAGGAAAGGTAGGAGTGGAAGGCTGGTTTAAGAGTTGGTAGACAAAGAAAGGTCACTGAGTGAATCCCCTTGAGCATGGAATGATTCACAGATGCCTGCCTGGATGACACTGGGACCTGCCATCACCAGCACCACATCCATAGCAAGAGCAAACTTCAGATCAGATTCCAAGGACATTGGAGACCACCCAAACACCAAAGCCAAAAAAATCAGCATCAAGATGAAAGCTGTCCAGTGATTCCAAAACTTGTAGATGAAGCAGCCTCCATGTCTCCGTTAAGGCTGTAGGCCTCACAGACGAATATCAATAGGGCAAGCTTGGATGTGGAATACTGTGCCCCAAGCCCAAAGGAAATGAAGCTGCCACCAAGGAGGCTGAGGCTGACAGGTGCGTTGACATCAGGGAGTGTGTCAGCACCAAGACAACTACTGACACAGAGGTTGAGGGGATCAGAGGACCTTGAGGGCAATGTGGCTTGAAGCAAGACTTGAAGGAACAATCTTGAGCCTAGTCAGAAAAGTTCAATGATGCCATTGAAGCCCCTGATGTTAGCAGGGGCAAGATCACGGACTACAGCCATTGGACTTGGGAGGACTGGCATATTATCTTGTAATCTACAAGGAAGGAGTCAAGGCACAGGAGTAGACTAGAAAAAGGACTGCAGGATCTGGGAGCTACAAGGGTTGGTTCAGAGACCACTGAACCCACATTCTCTGAATGGACAAGCTGTGGAGGAAAAGAATGGGAATTTGACTTATACAACACAGTGCATACTGTATTAACATCAACCCAAGTAGAATGTTATACAACTAAAACATCCTTTTTCTGCATGCATCTGCTCAGAATGCAACATGGGGTTTTTCTCTTATATTTAGAAGAATTCTTATCTGCTTGTGGCTTTCTCTCGGAAGGCAATCTAAGTGAAGGGAAAAGCCTTCGGATCTGTCTCTGGGGGATGAACAGCTTCTCCATCTCCTACCCAGGTCGTCTTTTTTTTTTTTTTTTTTTTTAAGTGCAGAATGATTGAAAGATGCACAAATATCACACAATCTGTGGAAGTGTGCTGTAAGGAGGCAGTTCACTTTGTGTTTATGTTGCAGAGGGAATTTGTCCCCCAAAAGCATGTTTTAAATACAGAGCATCATACTCAAAGTAGCAGAAAGTATTCTAAGACCTAATCCAGAGTGGGCGTCTGCAAGTAGGGGTACAGAAAATAGGCAAGAGCAGGCTGGAATTAATTGAAGGAAATTAGCAAAGGAACTACGGTAATGGGAGCAAATAACTTGGAAGGGAAAGAAAAAAAGAGAGGGGATGAGGCTTTGAAGACGTCTGGACTACATGTTCGAAAATGACTTCCCTATCAGCAAAGAGAACAGGATAAGGGAGTGCTAAGTGAAAGACCAGCTCCAGTTGAGTTTTTAGCAAAGTCTAGAATGGAATCTGGTTTAAGAAAGGATAATTAGGAGGGAATACAAAACACTGCAAGATAACCAATTATCAATCAAAGGTGGGTAGAACAGACTGGGAAGAAAGACTGGAAAGTCACTTTACAAAGCAACAGCAGGGAAGAAATTCATAAAGCTCTCAAGTATGCAACAAAGTCCATAAGGCTTAAATTGTTCCGTGGAAGTGTCTGCATGGATATTTTCAAACCCCAATCAAATTTCAGTAGATTTTCCCTAAGATAAACAGCAAATGCTGGAGGTGTACTGTGGAAAAAAAAAAAAAAACAGGCAACTATGAACATGCTTTTTGGGAATGTAACAAACTGACAGATATTAAATATTTCCTACACACTATTTTGACAACAATGTTGGGGAGAAACAAATGGTTATAACTAAAGAAATTATTCTTCTGAGCTGGGATTATAGTACCTGATCTGCATAGAAATATTAAGTTTAATGCTACTGGCTTCCAAGAAAGCAATTACTAGAAAATGGAAATCAAAAACTATTACCAAACAAAAAACAATGCTCTGGATATTATAAAGAAGATTAAAGAATTGGTTGTGGGATCTCTAGAAAAGGGAAAAAGCAAATATCAGGACACTGTAAAAAGGAGATCGGTGCCAGTGGTTAGATCTTTACAAAAGGAAAAGAACAAACTTTATAGAAATAAATGGAATGTGTGGGAGCAATACTTGCACAATAAAAGAAAACATATGTATGCTGAACGGCAGTAAGAGTTTGTCTTTCTACAATGTTGCAGATTAAATTTTGATTAAAAACATTAACAAAGGTTCCAAACAAGTTTCTTTTTGATAAATGCTGTTATTTAATAGATAAAAAAAAATTAATTCTACTCGAGCATAAATTTAGATGATTGAATGGAAAACACTAAATTCCACCTGTGTCCCTCTTAGATATGGGTAACAGCTGCTGATTTAGTGTTTACCCGTAATACACACCCTTGGGAACAAGGGTTAACTTCACTAGGCTTGTAAGGGCCTTAGGGCAATTAGCCTAGTAACCTCCTATGATCCTACAAACACTTTGTTGTAATGCTGTTTGTGAACTTGTTGCACTAATTGTCACGTTTAAAAGAAAAACAATTCCAGCTTTTAGCAGTTGCAGTAAATTCCTGACCTCTCTGGCTTCCCTAAGGCATAGTAAATGCAACCAGCTTATTTACACTTGTATTTAACTGCACATTGTAGTAGTGTATCAGGGTGGCAGAACGGTGCAGTAGATAATTTGGCTCTTGGCTGGGACATACTCTGTGAAAAAAATTTGCATATCCTTCCTCTATCCATACAAGTGCTTCACTGGATACTAAGGACCCCACAACCACCCCCACAAACACACTCAAGAGTCATCTAGGAGAAAAACTGGCACTCTTAAAAACTGCCTAGAGAGGTAAGATTGTATGCTTCCCATAATAAACTAATACCAGAAAAGCTGCAAGTGTATTTAACTTGCACCCATAAAGTCATGGGATAGGCTCCGTCTCCCCACAGCCCTGGACAGGAATAGGTGCTTAATCAGACAATGAATGAGTGGTTACGAAACAAACTGATGTTCGGAGAAAATGACAACCAAATAGTTCAAAAACTATTTTTGTTTAAATAATATTGTTCTCCAACTGCATACTCAAGAGAAATTCCACTATATTTAAAATGTAGATACACCAAGGTACCAGCTCACATGTTTTTGATAAGTACAAGATGCTCCTTTACTGTTTGCATCCAAATGATAATGTTAAAAGATTTAAAGAGCAAAAGGCCTATCTGAAAATGTAACAGACATATTACCTGACATTTGCAATGAAAACATCAGCAACCAAGCAGATCACTGACTGATCCAGTGGCAGATCCAAGAATTTGCAAAAAGGGGGGGGGTTCAGTCTGGTTAGATGACTATCGGAGTGGGAGTGAGAAAGAGGGATAAGAAGTTCTTCATCACGTGTGAAAAGAAAGCAGTATACATTCAGCTGCACAAGATTTTGCTGCGGATGTAGTAGTGTAGACAGGTAATTCCTGTGCAACACATGTACACCCAGTACAAGTATTTTCAATACATGCCTGGAAGAGTTCCCTTCCATGGCATAGCAGGCATAGTCATTGTTATACCCTAGGAAGCTGTCCACTGGATGGGATATTAGTCAAAGAAAATTATAATTTTTTTTAAGTTAAATAATGACTTATGTGAAAAAGTGAAGCTCAGTTAAGTAAAACAGCAAGAGTACTACCAAAAGTAGTAGAAAAAATCACAAAAAACAAATGCTCAATTTAGTCACGTGTAATATAAAAAATATTGTAACCACTGTAGCATTTTAGAACAGATTGAAAGTCAAAATCTATTTTATTGTTATGTAACAAAACCCCATGTGGATAGATTAGTCATTTGGTGCATATATGAACATTTTACTAAACTCAAAGCTTTCCTAAGCAGTTTCAACTCGCATTCTTCAGAAGGAAAGAACCCAAGTTAGAAAGATTATTGAAATTGTGTGTACTGGCTGGATGAAATAACTATGAAATGTTAAAGGCAATTTTATTTTATACAGTTAGGAGGAGTGGAATGAGAAACTACAGGTAGGGGGTCGAGACTGTAGATGGAATGAAGGCAGACAGAGATCACAGGAGGAAAAGCAGAATTAAAAATGAGACATTTAAAGAGTTTGTGGAAGACAACATAAAAAAGACAAGATCATATGATTAGGTTTGTGAAATTACATTAAAGCTGCTTTAAAGGGTTGAGTTGTGGAGCAGACAGGGAAATATGGAGACAGCTGGGGAGTAACAAGGGAATAAAAGAATCTGAAATATTACAGAAAAAAAAAGATGAAAAAGAAAACTAAACTAAATCACTTGAAACAGACATTGGAAGTTGCAGAAATGCAAGGACAGGTACCGAGAATGAAGGCACTCTTGTAGGTAAAAGGAAAAAAGATGGAAAGGTAGCACAGCAGCAGAGTGAGAGGAAACAGACTCGACAATGTGACAGCAACAGTGACTGACACTGAAGAAAACAAGACAATGTGAAGTTATTTAAAGAACTGTAAAAGAGACAAGCAAAGAGGAAGAAGTACAGGTACATTAACTTTAGATTTGACAAAATTACAGAAAGAAAGCTGTTAGATGAACAATGCCATTATTGTGAGGCTAAAACAGCAACAGGGTCACAAAGAAGGGGTAAAGCAGGCACAAATGGATACAAACAGAAATAAAAATGTTCAGAAGCAAATCAAGGAGGGATTGGGGACTTGGTGTGTAGACAGTTTTTTCAATTTGTACTGTAAGGTCTAGTCGTGCTCCTCCCCATGCATCCAAAATGCCACGCCCAAATGCATCCACTGCCCTGTCGTCAATGCATCCACATGGCCCAGCCCCCAATGTATCAAGCCCACTGAAATTCACTCAATTGGCATTTAGTACCCATTATTCACTGCAACAAGCCTCTGTATCACATTGAGGTAGCCAGTCTCACAGAGGTCCATTAAACACCACACAATGATCACCACCATAACGTTTTAAACAATGGAAAACTGACCAATTAGAAAATCTAAAGATGTTACTGCTCAATTCCATGAATCTAAACAAGAAGCTGCGCTTGCTAAAAGCCTTTTCCACTCTGGAGAATGCAGACATTTGAGCATTTAGACCAGCTACTGCACAGGCATGGAGTAAAGGTGGAGATGTCACAGTTTACATCAAAAGCATGCCTCAGGGCTGATCAAACATGATGATGTGCTTCAGCTTCTCCATGTCCAAATTACCATAGGAAGCACAGAGACATTTCTGCTTACCAGGAATAACCACAGAACAAATTCATACAAGCCAGCCTGGTGGTATCCTAGCAACAGGATGCACAGCAAAAGGAAGAAAGTCATGGCAAAAATCAGAAAATGCAACACCCAGCAGGATAAAAAAAAATCTATGCAAGAAAATCAGAGGACAAATCAAGTCACTAAACAAATCTTTCCTATTCGGTGGTACCATCCCATTTCATACCAACATCTGCTCCCCTCCCAACACAGGTGTACCATTGCAGTATCAGACAGCTTGAGTGACAACAGAACGACTTTAGTACAGCTGATACAATTCAAATGGGAAATTAACTAATGGCTGTAGATTCACTGTTCTCATTGCAAGTTAGCATGAATATTTCACAACAGGCCATTCGTAAGATAAAATGCAACAAAAACAGCTAGTGCGAAAAGGCAGCTTGTCAAAATCATACTGCTGCACACAATTGCATCTGACGCGAAACCTTCAATAATGGCAATAAACTCAGTGCAGGTTACAAATGAAATTAAGCAAATTAGTAAACTGCATGCAACATCAGCATTACACACAAAATGAAGTAGTACAATGCAAAATGCCAAACTCGTACCCAGTTACAAAACAGGCTGCAATACTACTAGCCTCACAGATTCCAGTGTGGCATAGCTTTACAGAAAAAAAGAAAACTGTTGCTGAAAATGTTAAATAAATAAACTGACTTCAGCCAGTTTAGCAAGCAGTGTTCTCAGAACTTTATCACAGTAACATAATGAAGACCAGCAACAAAGGAAAAAGGCCAGATGCAGTAGTGAAGGCACATGAACCATGTGGGCAACTGTAAAAAAACAAAACTCATGTCTCATGTTAGATTTTCATTACATGATTTGTACAAAATACAACAGGGTATTTAACTACAAAATACAGAGTGCAATAAGGTCAGAGCTTCCAGTCATTGTTTCTTGAATCTGAGTTCACAATTTTAGTAGCTTAAATGGTTGGCACTGTACAGACAACATAATACAACTAAATAGTTATATAGTGAACTATACAGGATTGGACTTGTACCATAATATAAACTTAGCAATCATATCCAGTGGCACCAACTTTATCCCATCTTTTATGCAGAGGTGAAACTGACCTGCCTCCCACCACACAATTTCTACAATTACAGAAAATCAAAGACTTGTCTAAAAATGATCTTAAGTTACCCACTACATGATCAGTAGAGCAAAAGAAATGCAATCACATTACAGTCATGAATTAATCTACCATGCCTAACAATAAAAAAATGCACAGTGATTTGGCTGCAATCCTGTTAATACCACTCAAATACTACAAAAGGTCACATATGTTTGCTCCCCCCATATTTTATTCAGTAGATGTTATGCAAGTTGAAATATTTTGTGAAAGAAAAAATTAGATATTTCAAGAACAGGCAATAATGCCCTTCTAGCCTTCCAATATACGAAAATAGCTGATCCCTTAATGTGTCCAGGATGTTCTCAAAATATCTAACCTAGTGCTTGCTTTAATGTAATCTAGTAGTCTATTCATGTATCAGTGGCTCTCTGTCAGAGAAAATAAATTAGCGTACTTCTCATTGTTATAGAATCGTCTACATAGGTTGTTTGATTTTCTATTTGATAACCACAAAATTTCCAGAGGTAGTTGTCTCTAAATGCTCTGTATACCTGAATACGGTCTCCTCTTAAGTATCTGTCCCACTGTCCAAGTCTGCCTACTTCAGTTTTATAGTTACATAGGCGAATACCAAGCTAAGCCTTGCCAATAACCTGAGATCAGACTCTAAACCCGGTACCTTTTACCAATGAGCCATACTTAAATTTTCACATCCATGGATACCATCTGTGTATTTCCACTGACTCTCTCCTGTTTTTTCATGCTTGGTTTCCATATTATTTCATGTTCAAGTTAATGAACAACTTTCATTTCTTTCCTAGACTTTATAAATCTCTTATACAACGTATAGCTTTATAATTATTAAACAATTGGATGATATGATTACAAAAACTGGATCTACCCATATACCCAGGTCCTTAAATAAATCTATAATTTCAACCACTGTGCGCTATATTAAATATTCAGCTTTCAGTGTACATTTTTTGGGAGACTCACATGCTTAGTTTTGTTTCATTAGCGCCTGCTTAAGCCCAGCATCTAATATGGGAGGGATCCATACCTCTAAGCTTTCCAGATTTTTGCAAAATGTCTAGATCTTTGCCTCACATCACTGGTGTTCCTTATTACAGGTTTCTGCCAACTAACTGAGGACTGAAGTCACAGAACAGTGGCATACAGTTGATTTTTAGACTTTATATATTTCAGAAAATGCATATAAAACTAAATCTTGCTATTTCTAGCCATTTTCTAAGTTTACAAAAGCAATATTTAAAATCTGTCCCTATTTTTTATGGCTTTTGCCCCACCGCCACCCCATTATATCTGGATTTGTCCAGATTTGATGCCTTGCAATAACATGGAAGGAGTGCCCAGAACTGTGCTTCATATCTTTAGCTTACTGCTCACCATAGTTCTCAAACAGTCAGAGACGAATCTCAGCAAAATCATGGACAAATCCAGAAGCAATCAGGGACACTTAAAATATCAGTACTTTTAACATGAGACACTGTCAGAACAAGAACACGTGAATTAATACACATTTTTGAAGTAAAGGAGGGGTAAAACTTTAATTATTGTCATTATTTATTAAGAACAATTGCCACCTTTTCTCCAAAGATCACCAATTTTTAGGAGGGATTAAGAGTGACTGGGCTAAAATTTGAGTCAAAATCAGAGACATCCCTGAAAATCAGGGACAGTTGAGAGGTATGCTGCTCACTTCTGCAGCTGAGAACTGAAGTCACTAAACAGTGACTTATTTCTGAGTTTCAGACTTTGCATCCTTCAGAAAATACATGTTAGCACACATATTCTAGCAACCTTCCAAGTTGATAAGAGCAATATTTAAAATCTGCACCATTCTACCTTATCTAATTTGTTCCAAAATACATAGAATCAGTGGACATAGGCATAAGAGGAGAGTTGAAGATCATGGGACATCATCCTGTAGGATTTTGGAGACTTTATTGTGCTCCAAGTAACTTCGCTAAACAAGGAAGAGGGGGGAAAATCAGCAAGCAGACTTACATGACACATGGTCACTCACAGAGTAACGGCTCACTCACCTCAACAGCTCCAAAACCAGAAGGATTCAACAGTAGCTCTATTTAACAGGAGTCAAACTGCCTGCCAAATACACCTGCAGCGAATTACAATTGTCACCATTGCACCAATCACCCCTCACCCAAGCAAAGCACGCAGCAAGCTGAAAAGTAAACCAACAATTTTTTTTTTTTTTTTTTTTTGCTACCCATTGGCTGGCCATAGTGTGCATAGTATATGCCTGCTGCCATCCTTGCACCTGACTGCAACCTCCAATTGAATCTCCCATGCAACTTTCAAAGGGGAAAAAAAAGTAAGTTGAAATGGAAAAATGTACCATTTTGGTAGTACATTTTCGGATTTCAACAAAATAATAGGGCAGTGAATTTCTTTTTTTAATGAAGTTCCAAACAGCAGTCGTGTACACACAGTTTATACTTGCACTGACTACATACCTCCATATAAAAAGTAACACCTGTAAAATGATTACTTACAACACTCAAAACCAACACCACAAAATTAAAATAGTATGGAAATTTACTGTTAAACTGTTTTGGGCAAAACATATTTTAAAAGGCAACTCTGGTGATTTAGAGGGAAAAAGTATTGACTATGGCCTGGGCAATTACAGTTTGATTAGCAGTAGTTCAAGAGGCTGGAGTTGTCAGGGCAGGACAGGCATTCCTATCCTTGGGGAAAAGGGAAAAAGGAAAGGAATAACATGGTAGCAAACTGCTACAGTCCCTTGGAGGACGGCTGGTGATACAATGTACGTCCTGGGGAGAGCAGTAGAGTCAACCAATCCCCTTCATCTGCTGGCAGCCTTTAAGGGGTGAACTGTAGGTCCCATATCACCCCCATCCCCTGGCAGGGTTAGCCCATCAAAAAAATGTTTATGGGATGCCACTGAGGACATAAAGCATCCTTCATGGGTACCTGAAAGAAAGCTTTTTCTCTGATCTGATCCGGAGTGAAATTTCCAGGTAAGGGAATGAATGGGCCATGCCCAATTTGGGGGGGGGGTGTTGGTCAGCAGGCATGTGGGCAAAACACACCCACCCACAGAAAATGCTTTTGAAAATATCAGTGTGTCTGTGGCAGTTGTTTAGTCAGTTCCTCTATAAAATTTAACACGTGAGAAAGCTTATTTTCTTCTAGTTGATGCTTTGGTACTTCCTATGACAAAAAAATGGACCAATAGCACTAACAATGTTTTCTTATATGGGCAGAAATAGGACACAGAGGGCATCCTGTACCCAAAGCCTAACTTTTCTTTGTTCAGACTTGCAAAGTGTTATACACACACACACTTTCTATTCAGCCTGGAAAACAGCGCTGTGGAAATTCTTTCAGGTGTGTTACTTATAGGTTGCTTGCAATTAAAGGTACACTGATATACTTACAGATAGGTCACTTACAGTTCTCAGCTGCCACTTCTTTCTCTTGCAGGAGGATTTCATCCATAACAATGTAATCAGAAGCACCCACCGATAACACTTACAGATCTGCTCCTTAAAATTCTCAGGTGTTCCTTCTTTTTCCAGAGGGCACTTTCAGATAAATGTGGTGCAGATGCACTTTTTAAAACTAAGCAAGATTCCAAGAGCAACAAAACTGAAGAAGACCTAGCAATCCAAGCATACACTACATACCAGTGTTAGGCCACCAATGTCCTTGACACAAGCATAGAGACGAAAGAGATCCAAGGGCTTCTTGCCAACAGCAGGAAGAGTGGCCACAGGAGTACCTCTTTCTTCCATGAAGCAGAGATAATGATCCACCCACGGCTTGCGTTCTGGTTCATTCCCCAACTCATAGAGCTTAGTTATCTTCTCTCCTGTTGTGCCAGAAGAACCTGATTTCTGAAACAAAAGACCATACATTAGAGAGGTCAAAGCAACTTAAATGCACAAACATCTTTAACAGTTTGATTTAGTTTATGTTTTAAGTGTTGACAGTTAAACTGATAGCTACTAGTTCTAACATACTTTAAATTAAGAGCAGCACAATATCTAAACAAAATGAAATGGGTCCAAACTCCTTTCAGCTGACACAATTCCTCTGAATACCCTGATCCTATATGGCAAGCCTGAAGGCAGGTCATGTCATGTGTTTAATAAAGAATAGTCATTATCCTGCAAGTCTGTTTTGTTCCTTAGTATTTCTTTATGCCTCATTTCCCCAGTTTGCATTGCATTCTTTTGCTCAATAGCTGGTCATTCAAGGCTGCTCTTCACAATGTTCTTAACTAGTACTCACCACTGAATAGCTATAGAGCATGGAGGTATAAATCTGCTACATCTCAAACCTACTGCTTTGCAATGAAAAAATCTGAAACTGCAACTCTTTACTGTCGCACCTACATTCTATGGAATTTTTAAATAACAGTTCCTCCCAGTAACTAACATGTAAACGAACATCAAAGCATAGTCTCAATTCCATCTTAACTTCACTTAAGCAGATCTGATCTATGACACACAACTCTCCTTGAATCAAGTCACACAGTCAACTGCTGTAACAGTATACTACAGTATCTCCAAATATGCAACGAGCAACTCAAATGACACTGCCAGCTGTTCTGCTCCAATCCACTACCTCTTCCTAACACACTAATGGAGTGATTCCAGTCCCGGGGGTACTAATAGGGACAGGAAGACAAAGAAATATTGGGAGCAGACCCAAAAGCAGCTTTTGGTCAGCTGTAGGGTACAAAAAACATAGTACAATCTCAGCACAGCAGACAGCAACAAAGACGGACAAACAGTATGGACAAAGACTTGTTTAAAAGCAATAAGCTCTCTCATAACAATGAAGGGGTGTATTTCTAATACTGCAGGCATGATAAAACAATCTAGGAGCAGCAACCTGCTCTTTAAGGAGTTGATAAAAATTACCCTTATGCAGTAGCAGCGAAGGGAGAGGATTACAGGTCTACTTGTAGGCTGTCAGTCATGGAAGGTGCCTTGGCAGAAATCCATTACTAAAGCACTAAATGAAGCAAATGCTAGCAATCCTATCTTCTACGAGGTATTAGTGGGCTTGCACCATGGATAGAATGGCAACAAAGGTAATAGTTACTTTGAGAGCACAGCCACAAAGGCCTTCTAAAATCAGTATTAAGCTCTGAAATATCACTCTCCGACCATGGAGTGAATTCATGTCACTTGACATTCTCAGCAAGCTGGGCTCAAAATACATCCAAACCCACTATCACTTCCTATCAAGTCTGATTTCTCCACATTCCCACTGCATAGATGTATCCTCAAGTGTTTTACTTCTAAAGAGTTACGTCTGGATCTTTACAAGTCTCTTATAAGGATGATTAGTTCTGCAGAAATTTCACCACTGTCTTTGTTTTATACAATTAAATAATAGACAAACTAAAAAGGCTAAATATGTCAAAAGTATTTCATAACAGGAAGGGGGACTTTTGGGAAGGAAACATCCCATAGGGATGAAAATCTGCAAGCTAAATGCAATTCTCTTCTAATTGGTTTTCCATCAGAGGTCTTTTTCACTTTTTGCTCCAAAAACATCTACAACAGGGATCACTGCAGTGCTGGTGGTTCAGTCCGAATGACTTCTAACACTTGATTTCAATTCATTACTTTTTTACTGTAAAAGGACATAATGGAATACATACGGGTGGACGAGGGGTGGGTTCTGGAGTGTGCTACATAAAATGTCTTGTACCGTAGGTTAAAAATCAGTTTCATGGTGAGTGGCAAAGCCTTGAACCATGAATAAAATTCCCTAATCCTACAAGATTCTTCATGCAGCACAAACATTTTTTTTTGTTTTTAATGAGTTTCCCTGCGGCTACTGCTCCCTTTAGTCCAGGATGTGCTTTAGTAAAGAAAATAGGCTGTGTACAACCAAGTTTAGCCTCCAAACAGTGTTGGATAAGTGCTTTTGTCCAAGGCAGACTTATTCAGAACCAGCAAATTACAAACCATGAAAGTTTAAATATCCATATAAAGGCCACATGATAAAGTACAGCTGTGTACACTTACCATAAATGTAGATGTTGAGTGTATTCACTGTTGCAGTCATCACATTTGGGTTATCTGCTTGCAGTAGCCCTCAGTCGGCCTGATTAACAAGTATTGGGTCCTGCGTCAGTTGCTGACTCCCAGGTCATCAAGGGTATAAAACAAGCAGCCGACACCATTACATCAGTTTTTCTTGCCCCAGATGTCAGGTGCCCCCCAAAAGGGAAGTAATTAAATCTATAAATATACAAGTTTATATCTCCAACAAAAAAGCAAATACACCAAAACGCTTTTGAGCATAATAAAGGAGAGTAGAGGTATAGCCAAAAGAAGTAAGGGGGCTGGAGGGAGGGTAACCAGGACTGCAACAGTGAATACACTTGAACATCTACATTTATGGTAAGTGTACACAACTGTACTATGTTCATGTTTCACTGTTGCAGTCATCACATTTGGGTGGATTCCCAAAGCTAAGGATGGGAGGAGGAATTCAGATAGCATTAGGACCAGCTATAAGGCCCTGCAAGACTGCAGTGGCAAAGCCAGCTCTGGATTTAGAGAAAATTGGCAGATGGTAATGCTTAGTGAAAGTATGTACAGAACTCCAGGTAGCAGCTTCTAGGATGTCCTTGGTAGGGACACCTCTGAGAAAGGCTGCAGAGAGAGATGCAGCCCTGGTTGAGTGGGGTCTGATCCCCTGTGGAATAGGTTCATAGGTTGGTACTGAGCTATCTGCCCGAAGGCATATATTAGCCCAGCCACGTTGTGTGGTATTCACCACCCCTTTAGTAGTTCCCTAGACCCTTGTACTAGCAGCTAGTACCCTTGGCCCCTATCTAGTAGTGCTGTTGGTGTGATCCCTGGTGTGAACTTTCTGTTACCCATCCACTCATCAAGGTTCCTCTTGAAGAGTGATAGTGAGGGGCTCTGTCTTATGTAGATCGGGACCCTGTTCCATAGTAAGGGAAGTCTCTGCGAAGGGAATCTATCCCTCCAGCATGTTCTATTCATTGTTGTGTTGAGGTTTATATCCCTAGAGTGTGTAGCTTGAGTAGATTTGGTTTTGCTAAGATGGAGCATGTTCAACAATTCTGGGTTGGACATGGCTCTGTACGTTAGACGGAGATCGCCTCTGAGAAAGCGGTATGCAACAGAAAACAGTCTTAGCTTTTTCAATCGTGCTGCATAGGGCAATTGTTTGAGGCCAGTAATTCTCTTGGTTAGGTACCTCTGTGGTCTCTCCAGCTGCTGGAGATGTCTACCCAGGTACATTCCAATTGGTGCATTGTACTCAATAACGGGTCTGATGAGGGAAGAGTAGAGGGGCACCATCACATCCTTAGATCTTGATGCGAACCCTTTCATGATCAGATGGGTCACATAGAAGGATTTTCTAACCACTTTGGCAACATGGTTATCAAAGGAAAGCTGGCTATCTACTTGGGTCCCTAGATCCCTTATTTCTTCTTCAGATTTCAGGGGATTACCTCCTATGTTGTAGTTTGCGGGTACTCTTTTCCAAAGGGGATTACTACGCATTTTTTTACATTTAGCTTGAGACCATGGCTTTGACACCATGCATCAGTCTCATTTAGGCCCTTCTGGAGGATCTCCATGTCGGTCAGAGACTCTATTATAGCACCCAGTTTGCAGTCGTCCGCAAACTTAGTCAGCCACAGCCCTCCCGTGCTTGCCTGTACTTCTGAGAAGTATATGCCATATATGTATATAAGTATATGGAACAGGTTTTCCATGATGCTTGTAGTAGAAATGAATGCAATGACCTGTTTCGAAATGGTTTGCTTTGAAATAGCCTTCCCCTCTGCCCCTGCAGCAAATGCCACCAGCAGTTGTTCAGATTTCCTTTGAGGTTTAGTCCTGTCCAAGTAGAATCTAAGTTGTATATGCACATCTAATGAGTGCAGTATCCATTCCCCTTTGTTTTGTGGATTAGGAAAGAAGGTTGGCAAATGAATGGACTGATTAAGGGCCACATTGAATACTACCTTGGGCATGAAGGAAGGATTGGTCCTGAGGGACACCCTGTCCACATTAAAGATGATGAAAGGTTCCACTACCATGAGGGTCTGTAACTGAGACACCCTTCTTGTGAAAGGGATTGCTAAAAGAAAAGCTGTTTTCCAAGAAAAGAATTTGAAGTCTGCAGTAGCAGCTGGCTCAAAAGGGTGAGAGTGAGTTTCTCCAATACAAAGTTAAGGTCCGAGGCTGGAGTTGGAACTCTCCTGGGTGGTCGTAAATTTTTGGCCCCTCTGAGGAACTGCTTGAGCAGTGGATGAGGGAAGAGGGGAGGTTCTGTGTTATAATGAGCTGAAATGGCTGAGGCGTGAATTTTGACGGAGGAGAAAGACAGGCCCTTGTGAAGCACCTCAGTTAAGTATTGTAAAATCTGAGGTAAATTGGGCACTGCTGTGCTCATTTATTTATTTATTTTACATTTGTTAACCGGGAAATTCTGACTGGACCAGGTCCATTTTCAGCGGAGGCCCGGGGAGAAAAGCTCCAACATCAAGTTATACAAATACAGTATATCCAGCATAATACACAACAGGTTACATCATGTATGCTGAGCATAGTAATATAACAAGAATTAATAAAAACACTTCAGGTAAAAGATATAGAACATGGGTAAAAAGACTATGTCAGTCATACTTTGGTAAGAAAAGAAAATATATCAAGTAAGATTCTACAGTTAAAAGTACCCTTTCAGATGACCAAGCCTACAGGGGATCAGAGCTCCAGCATGTGATCAGAGAGGAATTTGGGGAGTTAATAGTAGTATGGGTAGGGTTATGTGATACAAGGGCATAACCATGTACTAAGAAGATGTGATTTGAGGGAGTTTTTGAATATGGATGTGGAGGGGGCAGTGGACACAGATAGGGGAAGAGAGTTCCAATTTCTGGCAACGGTGTGGGAGTAGAGTTTCTTTCCCTGCATTATTGTTAGCCTTGGTGATGGAGAGGAGAGATTTTTCACTGGATCTTGGGTATCGGTTTGTAGTATAGATAGTAAGTAGGTTGGATAATGAGGGGTTTTTTTCAGGATATTTGAGAATATTGTAGGCTGTGCCCAGCTGGTGATAGTTAAGTAGCTGTGGTAGCTCAAGCCATTTTAGTTCTTTTAGTGCAGCACAGTGATGGGTTCTATAGGTTGAGTTAGTAGCAAACTTGGCTATTTTATTGTAGCATGATTCTAGTTTGTCTAGATCACATTGTCTGATTTGGGTAAAGATTGGTGCTGCGTATAATAGAGTTGAGAGGAGGTGGCTTTGTGCAAGAGTGACTCTTGCTTTTTGTGAGAGAAAGGACTTATGCCTGTATAGGGAGCCTAGTTTTTTGTGTACTAGTTTTATGGTATGTGAGATGTGAACATCAAAGTGGAGATTATTGTCTATTTCAATGCCCAGAAGTTTGGTGTGGTTAGAAGGGGAGATGGTGGTGCCGTCATTAGAGGTTATGGTAAAGGAGAGGGTTTTTTTTTTATCTATTAGGGGTAAATAGTAGCAGTTTTGTCTTTTTGGGATTTAGAATTAGTTGGATCCCAGATATCCATTTTTCTACTGAGATAAAGGTATCTTGAGTGAGTGTATGTAGGGTGGTGGGAGATGAGGCGGAGCAGATCAGAGTTGAATCATCTGCATATTGTATGAGTGTGGCATGTTGTGTAGAGCACTTGAGGTTATTTGTGAAAATACAAAACAGTGGGCCCAGTATAGAGCCCTGTGGGACACCTATGGTGGCTGGAAGTTGTGTAGACAGAGTTCCTTTCCACTGGACTGATTGTTGCCTGTCAGACAAGTAGCTTCTGAACCAGGCTATAGTAGAGGAGGTGAAGGATAATGATGTTAGTGAGTCTAGTAGAATGGAGTGGGAGACCATATCAAATGCTTTTGAGAGGTCTAGGAAAATGGCTGAGATTGGTTCCAGGCACAGAATCTTTTCCATTTTTCAGCATAAGATTTTCTAGTACTAGGCCTCCTTGCCTCTAAAATGATATCCATCACTGGTTTACTGAGGGATGGTAAAGGAGAGATTAGGTAATTAGCCAGGCTGCTAGGCTCAGTGTTTGAAGCTGAGGGTGCAGAATCTGGTTCTCCTGCTGAGACAATAGGGAAGGAGTCTGGGGCAGGTGCCATGGGGCCAACAATGACACTGTGCAAGAGGGGTACACCAGTGTTGGCATGGCCAGTCTGGTGCAATCAGAATCGTCCTTGGTTTGTCTTGTTTGATCTTTAGTAGTACTTTGGAAAGGAGAGGCAAAGGAGGAAATGCATAAACTGATAGTTTTTTCCAGCTGAAGGAGAGAGCCTCCACTTTCCAAAATTGTTTGTGGGGAGTCCTTTTGCAAAATTTGTCCAATTGATAGTTCTGGAGGAGGCAAACAGGTCTATATCTGGGCTCCCCCATTTGCTTGTCAACATTTTGAAAATCCTTGGTTCCAGTTTACTCTCGTGTGGGTCCATGAGATTGCTTAGTTCATCTGCCAGTGTATTTAGTTTTCCTGGCAGGAATTGAGCTTGTAGATGCACTTGGTAGCTCAGGGTTGTGTTCCACAATGCCATGGCTAGTCTGCAGAGGGTAAGAATGTGTACCACCTGCTTGTTTATGTACCACAACAGTGGTGTTTGTCCGTCCTTACCATTAATTGTCCTTGAAGGCTGTCAAAGCATTCTGTACAGCTAACATTTCTTTTTGATTGATATGCAGGTGGATTTGACTTGGGTTCCACTTGCCCTGAATGCACTTCCCTGCCAGGTGTGCCCCCCCCCCAATGCACAGTTTGATGCGTCTATTAGGGTTTGGGCGGCAGGGGGTAGTGTGAATGGTAGTCCCTTGTTTTGGTGGCAGGCCTCTGCCCACCAAAGGAACTCTAGGCATAGGCAAGGTATGATAGGAATCATTGCTTCTAGATCCTGAGAATGTTGACAGCATAGGCTTTTTAGATACCATTGTAGTTTCCTCATATGCAGTTTTGCATATGGAATTAGAAGAATGCAGGAGGCCATGAACCCCAAGGCTTGTAGGATTTGCCTTGCAGATAGCAGAGCTTTTGTGGCCACTTGTTTGAAGTAGGTTGTCAAATGAATATGTTTCTCTGGCATGAGGAAAGCCATCTGGGAAGTTGTATTCAAGCTTGCTCCCAGGAATATAATTTGTTGACAGGGTACCAGGTGTGATTTCTTTTCATTTATGGTGTACCTCAGACAAGTTAGCACCCTTTGTACAAAGGCCAGATGATTCAAAAGTATGTCCTGGCTTTCTGCCTGAATTAGACAATCATCCAGGTATGGGTATATTTGGATATTTCTTTGCCTGCAAAATGAAATAACTGGAGCTAGGCACTTTGCGAATACCCTGGGTGCAGTAAGGGTAGAGAACTGATGGTGCATCTAGCCTGCTTTGAAGCGTGGGTATCTTCTGCAAGATTCCCTGATTGGGATGTGCAGGTATGCTTCCTTTAAATCTAGTGTTGCCAACCAGGCATCTTTGCCTAGCATAGGAAGCAACTGTGAAGAGTCAGCATCTTGAATTTTGGAATCACCAAAAAGGTGTTTAGAGTAGAAAGGTCCAGGATAGAACGCCATGAATTGTCTTTTCTGGATACCAGGAAAAGTCTCGAGTAGAAACCTTGTCCCTTTTCTTCTTCTGGTACCAATTGAATAGGTCCCATGCCTGAGAGAAAGTACTTGTTTTTGGGCCTCTGCCCACTGATTTGGGGGTAGATCTGGCCACCCGCTTGGAGTTGGTAACAAATGGAAGTGAAATCTGAATCCCTGGGACACTATTTAAAACCCATTTGTCCCAGTTCTTTGCATGAAGAGCAATCTTTCCTCCCAAAGGGGCAGTCCGTTGAGAAGTGCTTAGCAGTTTTAAAAGGAAAATTCAGAATCCTGATCAGAAGCATCATAAGCAAACCCAGTCCTAGGTCTCCAAGAGGGGGGAAGGCTGGCTTCCCCTGAAAGTAATAAGGTCTTCAGGCATTCTTATCATTTGTTTTTTAGGCATAGAGGCCTGACCATGTGGTCTGGGCGTCAGTTTTCTGGGCATGGTTCGAGTTTTAGGCCTTGAAGAAGAAGATGGCATTGGTTTAATATGCAAGTCAGTAGGCCTGAATACACACTCAGAAGCTGGTGCCTGCACAGTGGCTCTGGACTCATCCAAGGTACAGACATCCACAGGTTCCAACAGTTGAAGCATCTTGCGGCATACCGGACTCCGAATGGGTCTCAGTAGAGGCCTGTGAATCTGAAGAAGCGGCTATCAGGGGCTGCAAAAACGCCTCACTGAGTACTGGCGACTGGCTTAGGAGAAATGTCGCCGGCAGCTTTGGACCTAGGTGACATGTCTCTGTCTTTATCTTTGCGTTTTTTTGGAATGTCGGTAGTCGGATGGCTCACCGAAGACATATCAGGATAATTGAACAGAGTACCAAAATATTTAGAAGCAAAAATATACCGACGGATAGCTTGTGGTTTAAATAAGGCACAAAACCGACAGCGAGGTACGTCATGGTCAGGGCTTAGGCAAGGAAATACATTATGAATGAAAATCTTTATGAGGTATTTGCTTTCCACAAGTAATGCGATTATTTACTTTTACTGACATTGGTTAAGAGCAAGAAAAAGTTTCCCCAATGGGGTTACTTAGCTTTTAGTTTAAGACTTCGGTTCTGAACCTCGAAACCAAAAATTTCAGGAGTTGGCTGACCAGCACTTGCGAACTGCTTCTGCTTCGGGCACCACAAGGCAAGAAAGACTATTGTAATGGCATCGGCTGCATGTTTTATACCTGACGACCTGACATCACGGAAGAAGGGACAGCAACTGATGCAGGACCCAAGACTTTGTTAATGAGGCCGACTGAGGGCTACTGCAAGCAGATAACCCAAATGTATGACTGCAACAGTGAAACACGAACAACATCTGGTAACTGAATATATTGGTTCAGACTTGATTCAGAGGCAACTCTGGGCAAAAAGGATGGAATCGTTCTAAGAGACACACTATCCTTGTGAAAGACCATATATGGAGGAGCAATTAAAAGAGCTTGCAACTTGGACACCCACTTAGCCAAAATTATGGCTACCAGGAAGGCCGTTTTCCATGACAAGAACTTGAAATCGCACAAACAAGCAGGTTCAAATGGACTCGAGGTAGAGATTGCAGCACTAAGGTTAAATCCCAAGGAGGCAAGGGATCCTTAACCGGCAGTCTTAGGAGGAAAATGCCTTTCATAAAAGCTTTACAGAGTTGGAAGAAAATGTAGGCTCAGCTATGTTAATGAAAATTAGAAATCGCTACCAACTGAAGCTTAATAGTAGAGAAACTTGCCCCTTCCTGAAAAAGTAAGGACAAGAACAAGAGGATATCTGATACAGAAAGGGATTCAGATTCCAGCTCTTACCCCAGACAGGGAACCTTTTCCATTTGCTACTATAAACCTTTCTGGTGGACGGTTTCTAGGAGGCTAGGATAATATTCTTGATGGGGGGAAACTGGCCTGGACTGTTTCAAAACCAACCATGCAGTTAGACAAAGGGTCTGTAGATTTGGAAAAGGAATGCCCGAAAGGTGGGAGATCAGATCCTGAAAGGGATCCAGTATCCAAGGGGATACTTCAGATGAGACTTGAGGAAGGGAAACCATGGCTGATGAGGCCAGAAAGGGGCAATAAGGGATGTCCTCAGGCTTTGTGCTTTTTGCAAAACTTTGAGGATAAGAGGGACAGGAGTACAAGTGTAGAGAAGACCCAGAGGCCAATCGTGAAATGCAGCATCCCCTTGGTGACTCTCCAGGTGGGGGTGAGGGGGGATCAAGGCAAAGTACATAATTCATTTGTTGTTGGTTGGGAAGGCAAGAGGTTGCAGCACAGCTGACCCCAGCAGTCAAAAATCTGCTTCGCTACCATCGGACTGAGGGACCACTCATGAGGACTTGAGATGTTTCCGCTGAGTGTGTCAGCCAACACACTGGAGTCCCAGTCTATATGCATTGCAAGAAGAAAGCACCTGGAGGACATCCCCCATTCCCACACACTCATGGCCTCTCTACACAGCAGGTAAGATCATGTTCCCCCAGTTTGTAGATATACCAGACCACTGCCATGTTGTCCATCTGAATTGCAATAGTCCCAAGAGGGAGGCAGTCCTGAAAGGCTTGTAATGTTAGTAGGAATGCTCTCACCTCTAGGACATTTATATGCAACTTGTTCTCCCCCTGGAAACGGCCCCCACCCTAACAGGGAAGTGTCCATGGTCACCATGGCCTTGTGCAAAGGGAGAGAAAAGGGCCTGCCTAAGATGAGATTGAGACTGAAGCCACCAAAGAAGGTGCTGTCTGCACACAGGCATCGGTTTTATGGGCACTGACATAGGCTATGACAGAACGGACCATTGACCCACCAGGGTCCACTGTAAAACCTGCATATGGTACCTTGCTAGAGGAACAAGTTGTATGGCCATGGACCCTAGAGTCCGAAGAATCAAGTGGACCAGAGGATTCAAAAGATTTAAGACCTGCATAACCTGCTCCCAGATCAAGTGAACTCTGCGCAGAGGCAATTCTGCAATCTCTGAGATAGACTCTAGCTGGACTCCTATGAACTCTAACCTTTGCGTAGGGTCCACATTCGACTTGAGAGGTTGACTGTAATCACCAAATGACTGAACAAGAGTAAGACATACTGGATGGTATGTCACAATCGATGCCTTGTGGGTACCTTGAGGAGCCAATCGTCAAGGTATGGAAACACCTGGAATCCCAGCACACACAGGTGAGCCACTACCACTTCCATACATTTTGTAAACACCCAGGGGCAGTGGTGAGTCCAAGGGGCAGGGCTCTAAACTGGTAAAGACTGGCCCCTAATCGGAAACTAAGCTGTCTTCTTGACTTGAATGCCTGTCTGTCTTGTTGTGATATTAAGTGTCCTGGAGATCCACTGAGCACATCCAGTCATCCTTGCATAAGAGAGGCAGAATGGACTGAACAGTGACTATCCGGAACTTGGACTTCTTGACCAATATACTCAACTTGCTGAGATCCAAAATATGATGCAAGTCCCCAGTCTCCTTTGGCACTAAAAAGAAGCAAGAGTAAGTTCCGGATCCTCTTTGTCCTGCTGGGACCTTCTTGGATGGCACATTTTTGAAGAAGCTGTTGAACTTCCTTGATGGCTAACTCCATCTGACAGGGTGTAACGGCAGGGAGATACCTTTGTGTTGTAGGGGGTTGAAAAAAAAAGAAATGAAACGACCCCAGGAAATGACATTTAACACCCACTGATTGGAGGTAATGTTTGTCCAGGCTAGAGGGTGAAGAGGAAGACGACCCCCTACTGCCTTCCAGGGCAGAGCAGTTGGGCAATGCTTCAGGAGTGCTGAAAGGGCTGCTCAGAGAAAGATACCCTGGAGCCCTGATTCTGCAGATCCCCCTGCCTCTAGGGTGGAGTCTGCAACTGAATCCTCTCCCCCTGCCTCTAGAAGAGGAATCATCAGGAGTGTCCTGGAAAGAAGACAGTGACTTTGGGAACCACATCTTCCCATTTCCTCGCTGGGTCTTGGATAGAGACCGCTGAGGAGGAGAAAACTTGATCCCGACTGCTGACAAAGTCTTCCCTTCCTGCTCACTATGGGTCAAAGTGTCCTTCACAGAGGGCCCAAGGAAAGTGGACCCATCAAAGAAAGTGTTGATAAAAGACGCTTTGAAGGGCTCTGCAAACTTGCATACTCGTAAAGTTTTGTACCTACCATAAATGTAGATGTTTGAGTGTACACCCTGCTGCAGTCATCACACTTGGGTTATCCTGTCGTCAGGCAGTCCCGCAGTCGGCCGGAATTCCAAAGCCTTGGTCCAGCGTCGGTTGTTGTCGCTTCTTCCCTGACGTCAGTGCGCCAGGAATATATATATTGCAACCGACACCATTTTCTTCAGTTTTTCTTGCCCCAGATGTCAGGTGCCCCCAAAAAGATGGTCAGTAATTAGTACCAAATTGAGTAAATTTTGCAAAAACACAAAATCCCTCCAGCTATAAGCAAATACATCAGGAAGGTATTGTAGAGATTTTAGCCAGTTAGTTCAGAGGGGATGGAGGGAGGGTAACCTGGACTGCAGCAGGGTGTACACTCGAACATCTACATTTATGGTAGGTACAAAACTGTACTATGTTCGTGTTACCCTGCTGCAGTCATCACACTTGGGTTGAATCCCAAAGCTAAGGATGGGTGGAGGAATCATAGAGGGTTATTGGAAGCTAGAAGGCCCTGCAGAACTGCAGTGGCAAAGCCAGCTCTAGTCTTAGAGTAAAGTGGTAAGTGATCGTGTTTGGTAAAGGTGTGTACTGAGCTCCAAGTTGCAGCTTCCAAAATCTCCTTGGTTGGAACCCCCCCTGAGGAAGGCTGTATATGTAGCTGTTGCCCTCGTAGAGTGGGGCCTAATGGTAGCAGGAACTGGTTTTCCATGATGGGTATAGCAAAAACAAATGCAATGTCCTATCCATTTGGAAATGGTTTGTTTTGATTTGGCCTTCCCTTGTGAAGCTGTAGCATAGGATACAAAGAGCTGGTCAGATTTTCTGAAAACCTTAGTTTTATCCAAGTAGTAACGAAGTTGCCTGTGAATGTCCAAGGAATGCAGGAGTCTTTCTCCTTTGTTCTGTGGATTTGGGAAGAAGGTGGGTAAGTGGATGGTTTGATTTAAAGACACACTGGAAATCACTTTAGGCATGAAGGAAGGATTAGTTCGTAGAGAAACTCTGTCTTGATGGAAAATGAGGAAAGGTTCCACTGCCATTAGCGCCTGCAGCTCTGAGACTCTTCTAGCTGAAGTTATTGCTAGCAGCAGGGCAGTCTTCCATGATAGAAACTGTAGATCTGTAGAGAAAGCTGGTTCAAAGGGAGGTAGCACAAGTTTTTCCAGAACAAAATTGAGGTCCCATGTTGGTGTAGGTGCTCTCCTGGGGGGCCTAATGTTTTTTGCCCCTCTGAGGATCTGTCTTAGCAGTGGATGCAAAAATAAAGGTGGATCCGTGTTGTAGTGGGCTGAAATAGCTGATGCATGGATTTTAATGGAAGAAAAAGAAAGTCCTTTGTGCAACATCTCAGTTAAGTACTGTAGAATCTGAGGCATGTGAAGCTGAAGTGTGTCTTGGTCTTTAGCTTGGTTCCAGGCACAAAACCTTTTCCATTTGTCCGAATAGGCCTTCCTGGTGCTGGGCCTCCTAGCTTCCAGAATAACATCCATAACTGTTTGGGAAAGAGGAGCTGGCTGGATGCTTAGGTGATTTGCCATGAAGCCAGATATAAGGTTTTGAGCTGGCTGTGAAGAATCTGATTGTTTTGCTGTGTGAGCAAATGGGCAATTTGTGGTAAAATACAAGGTGGGTCCTGGGCCATATTCCTCAAAAGTGGGTACCAGTGCTGGCGTGGCCAGTCTGGGGCTATGAGTATCAGTCGTGGTCTCTCCTTTCTGACTTTCAAAAGCACCTTTGTGAGGAGAGGCAATGGAGGGAAGGCATATACTCTCAGGTTTTTCCAACTGAATGAGAGTGCGTCCACTTTCCAAGCTTGATGGTGAAGTGGCCTTGTACAATATTTTGTTAGTTGATAGTTTTGAGGACTGGCAAACAGGTGTATGTCTGGAAGGCCCTATTTTTGAGTTATCATTGCAAATACTTGTGGATCCAGTTTCCACTCGTGGGGATCCATGATGTTTCTGCTGAGGTAGTCTGCCAATGTGTTCTTTTTTCCTGGCAGGAATTGAGTTTGTAACTGAACTTGGTAAGGTAGAGCTGTGTTCCACAAGGTCATTGCTTGTCTGCATAGAGGGTAGGAGTGTGTACCCCCTTGTTTATGTACCACATTACTGTGGTGTTGTCCGTCCTTATTGTAAGTTGTCCTGGATGTAATAGATTCTTGAAGGCTGTCAGAGCATTCTGTACAGTTAGCATCTCTTTTTATCTGATGTGCAGATTCCTTTGATCTGCAGTCCATACACCTTGAACGCACTGTCCTGCCATGTGTGTCCCCCAGGCGTAGTCCGATGCATCTGTTGTCATAGTTTGCCTGGCTGGGGGCAAGATGAAAGGCTGACCCTTGTTGAGGTGACATGCCTGTGACCACCACAGAAACACCTGTTGTAGGCAGGGAATGAGAGATATCATGTCCAAGCTGTGGCTGTGTTGAGACCATACGCTTTTTAGGTACCACTGTAATTTCCTCATATGCAGCTTTGCAAATGGTATCAGTAGTATGCAAGATGCCATGAAGCCCAAGGCCTGCAGAATTTTTCTTGCAGGTAGTTGGGTCTTTGTTGCCATTGTTTTGAAATATTGAGTCAGTTGTAGTTGTTTGTCTGGCGTCAGATAAGCCTTCTGGGCCGTTGTATTCAAGCTGGCACCCAGGTATGTCATATTTTGTGAGGGTACTAGTTTTGATTTCTTTTCGTTTACTGTGTACCCCAGGCAACTTAGAAGATGTTTTACAAAAGCAAGATTTTGTAAGAGGATGTCCTTGCTTTCTGCTTGGATAAGGCAGTCGTCCAGGTATGGGTATATTTGAATTACTCTCTGTCTGCAGTATGCAATTACTGGTGCCAGGCATTTTGTGAAGACCCTGGGCGCACTAGATAAGCCAAAGGGCAGTGCAGAGAATTGGTAATGAGTTGAACCTGCATTGAAACTGAGGTATCTTCTGCAACTTTGTCTGATAGGGACATGCAGGTATGCCTCCTTGAGGTCCAACGTTACTAGCCATGCTTTCTTGCCCAACATGTGAAGAAGCTGCTGTAGTGTTAGCATCTTGAATTTGGGTACTTGTAAGAAGGTGTTTAGAATTGAAAGGTCCAGAATTGGTCTCCAGGCATTGTCCTTTCTGGGAACTAGAAAGAGTCTCGAGTAAAATCCTTGGCCTTGCTCCTGTGTAGGTACCTGTTGAATGGCTCATGTCCATGAGAGCTGTAATTTGTTTTTGTGCCTCTGCCCATTGCGTTTGTGTCAGGTTTGGCATTCCTCTCTTCATTGGCAAGATGTGAAAATGGAATCTGTATCCTCGTGAAATTATGTCTAGAACCCATTTGTCCTTTGTGACAATGTGCCAGTTGTCTGAAAAAAGTGCAAGTTTTCCTCCCAAGGGGGCTGCCAAGAGAGTGTTGCTTGGCCAGATGAGGTGCAAGTCATTGAGTTTGCCTTCTGGTAGGTTGGAACCTGTCTTCTCCTCCCTTCTGTGTTGCAGTGCCCCATTGTCAAGGTTTGTACTGGGCTTGTGGTTGTCCTCTGCCTCTTGGACATCTGTATTTACCCCTCTGTGGTCTGTCAGTAGCTGGAAAGGACCAATTTTTTGTTGGCCAATTTCTGCTGAAGCGAGGGGGCTGTACCTGTAGGAAATCTTTGACTGTCTGCATAGATTTTGCCTTATCCTCCATTTTCTTTAAGACGACTTCTGCTTTAACTCCAAAAGAACATCCTGCTGTAAGGGAGAATCTAGAAGCTTTGCTTTAACATGATCAGGCAGAGTTTGTTCCTTTAACCAAGCATGCCTACGTATAACAGACCCAGTGACAGCTGCTCTGCAGGAGGCCTCCACAGAGTCAAACCCACATTGCAAAGTGTGTTTGCCCACCTGTTCAGTTGCATGCAACAGATCCTGCATTTCTTTCAACTCAGACTGTTGAGGGAGAGTGGTGATTCTTTGCTTTAACTGAGAGATTAGAAATTGCTGATACTTAAGCATGTGAAATTGGCAATTTAGTGCCCTCATAGCTAGAGTGGCTGAGGTGTAAACCTTTTTCCCCCATCTGCCTAGTGCTCTGGAATCCCTTTCAGAGGGTACAGGATTTTTAGCCATAGAAGCCTTAGCCCCTTTGGGACCCTGGGAGATTGTCTCTGGGTCAGCAGCAGGACTTTTATATAGAAATTTATGGGAATCAGGCACTCTATAGTATCTGTCAGGCTTGAGCAGGAGGTAGAGAGTCTGGGTTCAAACTGGATTCTAAGTAAACATCATCCACAATGTCCAACACGGGTGGGATGGCAAGTGGTCTGTGTTGGGGGAGTAAAAGAAACTCTCTGAGCCTTTTCTTGGAGTCAGAGTAGTCCTGACCTTCCCAGTGGAAATGTTCCCTCATAGTGTGTAAAGTTTCCCCAAAGGAATAGTCTTCAGGAGGAGAGGCTGAGGGAATGGAATCCTCAGCATCAGAATCTTCATAAGGGGAGAAGGAGTAATCTTGGCCTTCAGATGAGGCTGAAGAAATGAGCATCTGTTTCTTAGGCATGGGGCCTTGAACAGGGGACTAAAGTGCAGTCCTTTTAGATTTAATAGGAGTCCTCGTCTTAGGATACGTTGTAATGGTAAGCACCGGTTTGAAAACGCCTTCAGAAACAGAAGGTGTTTCAGCAGCACCGGCATCTTTATCAGCAATGTCGTCGGTATGGCCTGAACATAATGGTTGCGTCGGCCTGGTACATTCCGTCAAAAGTTCCGAAGCGGTCTCGGGTTCCAAATCTGCAGTAGTCAGGGGCTGCGTCGGAGCCTCACTGACGACCGGAGACCGGACTAGCCGTGGCCTCGGAATCTGGCTTAGGCCTGGGCTGTCTGTCCTTATCCTTGCGTTTTTTTGTGCACCCCGGTAGTTGGTTGCTCCGACGGCATACTGTAATTAAATTTTCTACCAAAGTAGTGTCGTGCAAAATCAAAGTGTCTTTTAATAGTACGTTTATTAAACCTAGCACAGAAACGACAACTAGTGACGTCGTGGTCTGGGCCTAGGCAAGGTATGCAGTAAGAATGAAAATCCTTATGAAGTATTTCCACAAGAAATACAATTGTTAACTTTTTCTGACATCGGTCTGAGGCAAGAAAAGTTTCCCCAATGGGGTACTTAGCTTTATAGAAGACTTCAGTCTGAAATTCGAATCCGAAAATCTCAGGAGTCGGCTCCTTGTGCTTCGGGCACCGCGCGGCAAGAAAGACTAAAGAAAATGGCGTCTGTTGCAATATATATACCCCTGGCGCACTGACGTCAGGGAAGAAGCGACAACAACCGACGCCGGGCCAAGACTTTGGAATTCCGGCCGACTGCAGGACCGCCTGATGACAGGATAACCCAAGTGTGATGACTGCAGCAGGGTAACACGATGAACATCCAAGCATGCCCCCTTATAGTTATGCTGGTACCTGCCACTCTAGCGGTAGCTTCCGCAGCATTGGAAATTAACCTCATCAAGGAATTAACGAGGGACATTAGAGTAGAAAGCTTACGAGACACCTTCCTGAGGGCCTCTGCCGGCAACAACTCTGTAAGGGAGGAGGTGAGTTCTTGACCAAGTCCCTTTGGAGGCAGGCGAATTGTGCCAACCAATCAACCACCCTCAGTCCAAAGGTAGCAGAGGCAAACACATGCTTCCCATGCCTGTCAATTGCCTGAGACACACTGTTCGGGTGATGGCCCATGGAGCTTTTCTTTACCAACTCCTTTTTGGTGGCAAAGGCAACCACGATGGCATCAACTGGGACTCCTTTGCTCCAGAAGGGTCAGGCTGCAGGAGGACTAAGGAATTTATCGGCTTGCTTAGGGACTGATTCCATACTGTCGGGCTCCTTCCAAGCTCTGCTGGTTGTAAGATCCACAACTCTTCAGAGGGGGGGGGCACACTCAGGAGGCATATGGGCCCATTCCGAAAGCCTTCAGGAACACAGACTCCTCCGAAGACGGGGGTTGGGGAGACCATCTGCCATTTTGCTTCAGGATCTCAAGGATGTCACCAAAGGAACCATAGTCGGGCAGAGACCTGGAGGACCAGTCTCCTTCACTTAAGTCAGTGCCCTCTGTGAGGGACTCCATGGATGAGTCCAAGTGCCTCCTCCTGCACTTTCTCTTACGAGGTGCCTCCTCCGTGAGGGGCTTAGGTGAGGACTCGGAAAATGCCGGAATCCAGTGTGGGAAGGAAACCCCCTGAAGGCTTCAACAGGAGGGCTGATCCTGGACAGGATGGGAGGCCTCACTACCTAAGGCAGAGAGGGACAGGGATGGACCTGAAGGAGTGGGAAATGTAGCTCCAGTCCAGAAGGTCCCCTCTACCACCATGAAGGCCGAAAGGCTGAAAGCGGTTCTGTCCCAAATCTCAGAAGGCAAAGCACCTCCGAGAAGAGGAACAAGCCCTGACACAGCACTACAGCCCCCAGATGATATCGGCCCAGTGTCATCAAGGGCAGAGGCCCCCAGATGAAGAGATCGGGACCAGACCCTGTCCACATGGAGCCGGCGCCAACCACTCCAGCACAGGGCCCACTCTGGTCCATGGGTGGAGGAAAAGAGCAGGCCAGGGACCCTGATGGGGTGAATAAAAAGAGGATACTCATCAGGATTTAACCACTGGTATCTGGGTCCAAGAGTCAGGAGCCCCTAGGGTTAGAAGAGGAGAACAGAGAGTTGGGATTGGAGTAGGTTCCCCTAACCAGATGGGCTGGGGACACCAGAAGCCCCAGCTCTATCTGGGCTTTGAGGAAGCTCCTCATCATCTTGTCCATATCCGAAGGCAACAAACTCCTGGACGATCTAGAGGAAGTGGAGGAGTGGGTAGACTTGGCTGGAGACCCTAATGATCTGTGTCGGTGATCTGGAGTTCAGCTCTGGGGTCTAGGAACTGACTGGAACAAATGTCTACAGGATCCAAGTGAAGCTATATCCTCAATAACTATAGGTGGATCCAACAAGCCTGTTGGATCCAGAGGCCGAACAGAAGAAGCAATTGGACCTGATGAACTGGTCAAATCTGAGGCTGGTCTGACCTTGACCGTATCAGGCCTCTGATCTGAGGATGTCCTGGATCCAGTAGAAGAATCCAAAGATCTCCGATCCGAGACAGCCCAGGCTGGAGTCAGATCTGGGGATCTAGGATCTGACAGACTAGGCTTTTTAGGAGCCACTATTGGCATGGAAGGGGTCTTCTGCTCAGGGTCAGAAGAGGAAGCCTGAGAGGGGAAACATAAGGACCCTTCTGCACCATACCTTTAAGCAGCAGCTTATAATGGTGCTCCGCTAAAGCCCTGGGGTTGAATGCATCTCATTCAACCGCCAGGTGATTAGCCCCTAAACAATACAAGCACTCCTTAAGCGAGTCAGAATTGGGCATCTTCCAACAGCACGAGGAGCATTTCTTGAACCTGGAGGGATTCTCAGACATGCCTGAAGAAAATAAAAGGAAAACACAAAAACACTACCAAAGAAGACTAAACAGTCTATGGGAAAAAATGCGCCAAACTAGGGTTGCCACCTTTTTAAAAGCCCAAAGTGGGACATTTTTCGTACAAATGTCAGATTTTGCAGGGCAAAACATACCCACGGCCAGAATAAAAGACAGAATTTCACTTTTTTGCCTAAATAAAAGCTTATACTTGTAGTATTTTAAGTGCTTATTCTAGTTCTTATAATATTTAGGTGTTTCAGATACAGAATAACTGTTTTATGCAACTATTACAGGAAATAATTTTGTCCTAAAATCTCAGGACATTTGCCATTTTTACAATTTTTTTGCAGGACACAACTGCCTAAAGAGAGACTGTCCCATGCAAAGTGGGACATGTGGTAATCCTATGCCAAACGCCTAACTGGCAAGAAGGGAGAGGAACTACCCTGTCAAAAAGTTATGATTTCTAAGGGAGGAGAGGTAAAGACAGGACTAGCGCTAAGATTAAACCTCAAAGATTAGAGTTAAACTAAGCTAAATTATAAACCAACACTAAGATGAATTAGAAAGCACATATCTGCAAGAGTAAAGGATCACATCTGTTGTGGAAATCATAAAACAAGATCTGAGGGTTAGAGGGCAGCAAGGGATTATGGGAAAGGGAGGAGCTTGAGCCTTGGATCAGTTTGTGCTAATGTTGCCGGCTCGGATCCAATGTTGGATCCAAGACCCTTCTGTGAGGAATAATGACGTGGATAACATCAGTTCTAATTTTTAAGGTATTATCAAAAATAAATATGTTTTTATCAATGAGTCCAGACTTTACACCTAGCATACTGTCAATTCAAGATTAAAGATGTGTTGCTTCTAATTCTTATATGTACCAGAAAAATGGAAGACTTCTCATATTACACGTATATTTAAAAAAAAAGGGAAAAAAGATTCTATTGGAAACTATATACCAATAAGCTCAGCTTCTATTCAAGAAATGTTTACTAAAATTACTCAATATAGCAGGCAATAATTTACCTTTTGTAGACGTTAGACAACATGGATTTATTAAGGGAAGATCAACATTAATAAACCTGACTAGTTTTATGAGTATATAACAGAAGCTTTAAAACAATGATTTTCTCCAGGAGTTATTTTTCTTAATTTAAAGCGTTTGACTGTTAACTTTGCTTGTAATTAAGAAATGTTTGCAAGAATTGAAGGTAAATACCTACCATGTCAGATGGACTATGGAATGGCTCAGAAATCCTATGCAATGTGCAAGATACAAAGGTACTTTGTCAGAGTTCATGCCAGTGAAATCAGGTATACCATAATGATAGACCTTAAGACCTTTACTTCTTAATTTAGTTTTTCCATCACCCCCAAAAATAGTGCATTTTGGACATACAAATATGCTGATTATCGTAAAATTGGTATTGTTATGCAAAATGGCAAAGATGTTGATTCATTAAATGCTTATATGAAGAAATTTTAAGAATGGAGAAAAGTTACCAGGCTTGAGGTTCAATACTAAGAAATGTAATATTATGTATATTACAAATAAGATTAATAATCAGTCAGTTAGTGATATGTTGAAGAAAACTCAACATAATGATTTGGCAATTTTGGTAAACTTCTACTTTGTCCTTCGATAAATATATTAAAAATGTTTAAGGAAGATGGGATGCATGTTGAACTCACCAACAAGAGATGAGAAATGTTTAGTGCAAATATTTGTATGATTTACTAGACCTATTTTAGAGTACAATAATATTTTTTATCCTTACACAGGGATAAGTGAAAATTTTGAAAGTGTACAAAGGAAGTTAGCAAGAAAAAACAGCTTGTTAGGTTGTTGGATTATGAGTCAAAGTGTAGGCAATTACAACTTTACTCAATAAGCTATAGATATCACTGTGGAAAGCTAATATTGGCCTATATTTTTCATGATCCTGTTTTGTAGGCAATATTTAATAATGAATCATTTTATGAGCAACAGGAATTTAAGGCTTAATCTGAATTTTCAAGTTCCCCCATGTAAGACTAAATTAAATATTTCATGTACAATAAATAAAATATTTCATTGGAATAATATTCCAATGTTACTACATTTGTCAGAGTGTGGATATAGTTTTAAAGAAATCTTTGACAGCTGGATGGGAAAGAAGATTTATATGCCTTATTTAAAGGAATCAGTGTTCCTAGATGGCCTTTGGGCCTGAGCACTGTAATAAGACTTATGAACTTATCAACCTCCCTTCTTTCCATAAACCAATAAATACCACCAAATTTGCAATAAGCCACCTTTAGCAGCTTCAAAGCTACTTATGAAGATATTAAGTCAAAATAAGCAATACTCAGCCCAGCAAAGGAAAATGACTCTGCGGGAATAGCAAAGATCAAATAAATGGTGCACTGATTTTACGGCCTGTACACATTTTGCTGCTCACTGTGCAAGAACCTAAGCTTTCAATCACAACAGAAGGTGACCTGGTATTCAGTCTCTAGAACTGTACAAGAGATGGCACTCACCTACAATCGACGTCAACAGGATCTGGCAACATACTGATAAACAAGTGGACAACATCATTGCAAAATAGGGGTAATGTTACCTGGAACTACCCAAAAGCTCTCCACATCAATGAGCCGTACAAAATCAGAATATGACAAGCAGAGCAGTGCGCTGCCACACTTTGTGACTTACCTTTTTTACACCCACCAAATGTGGTGCATAAAGTGCCGATTAGCATTTTCATCCAATTAAAAAATTTTCCTTCTTCTATACATCAAAATAAGTAGTGCTCATTAAATTTGTTTCCCCATGCTGATGCCAAGGAAAATTAAAAATGTTCTTTAACCTCACCAGCATCAAGTCAAAGAAAATGAGTAATGACTAATTCAAGCATGCTGCACACGCACAGAAACACATCCATTAAACTCTATGAAAGTTCCTTAAGATGACGTCACTGAGGGAAATGCTAAAATTGTGCTGTGGTCACAATAAAATCTATGAAGCTTTTTACTAAAAATACGACTCAAGTAAACGAGAAAAGACTAGAGAAAGATGAATCCTGGCATTTGACACTCCCAATGTTAAGGTGCACAAAGTGTGCCAATACACTAACATGTCTTGCATGTGGTTAGACTCCCACACTGCCATTCAGCTTTTACATGAGCTGTTAACTGCAGAAAACTTTTAAGTCAACTCATGCTATCCTACTCTGTAACCTAACTACTTACATCAGATAGAAGTGACTCAAATGGCAAAAAATACTTTCACACCTAGAAAGGAAATGCACTTCTTCCATCTAGTCACGAAGTAGAACACAATACCAAAAAGCTCCAACATATTTAAAAAACAAAACAAAACAAAAAAAAAACAAATCACATTTTCAGCACCTTGGAAGCATTGCTTTGTGAGGTTGGGGTGGGGGAGTATGGCATGTTTGATGGATAGCATCTTTCCTGCTTAACTGATTAACATAGAAGCTACTATGATTCAATTACTGCCCAAATTTTCTCTCAGGAAGATGCAGCCACCATATCAGCCTACATATAAGCCTGGTGCTTAGAGAAAGATCTTTCAGCAAACAAGCCTCCACTTTAAGCAAAGGCATACATACTCACAAAGAAGAATATGCAGAAATACAATGCATTCAAAAAAATTGCTCTTTGATGTTGCTATCCTACCTTAAGACAAACTTCTCACACTGTTACCCTCTGCACTCCTACTCGACTGACATATTAGGTGTGTCCCACACATGCCAAACTAAATATGCTACACAAACAATTTGACTTCTGACATTAGTGTTTATGTAAATAAGATCTCATCTAATTATAGAACTGTCACCTGCATCCTGTTTAATAATTTTCAGCTTATCTATAACACTGTAACCTATTCACAATTACATGTACTATGCATTTAACAAAACCGGTCACTTACCTCCTAGGTCATGGCTAAAAAACAATCCTATAACCAAGCTTACTGATGTTGCCTGGTTAGCAGATGAATAATAAACCTGGCGTATGAGGTAACGACTAAGGGCAACTCTGGACAGCTACACAGCTTTCAATGGGTAATCATGTATTAACATTAGGTCCAGTATATAACAAAAGAAAAGTTCCTGAAGTTAAACTACAGTCTTAAATAATAATCAAGCTTCAACTCTATGAACAAAGCCTAAAAATACTTTAAGCATGTGTCAAATCCCCCCACTTAACAGTGATTTCACCCAAAACTCAAACTACTACACAAAAAAGGAAGACAGTTCAACAAGGTAAAACAGTATTCCCACAAAATGTGATCCGGCAAGTACACTACTTTAAAGGTAAACAAAGTATTCCCATAAAATTTGATCCGGCAAGTACACTATAGCTGGGAAATAGGACAGGAGAGTTGTTGCTCAAAAATATGTAGTGGACCACTGGTAAAGAAGTGCATTACTACAAGCATTTGTGAAGGCTGAGAAGTGCATTAAGGTTTCAAAGTAAACCCACAACCTGGGAGGGAAGACTACTAAATTACAGAGACGGACACCAGCAATGGGTAGTTGTCTTCAATGTGGGAACAAGCCATCACTTGTTGTACATGGTCTGTGAACACTACATCAAATATGCTGCAACAAAGGAGCTGAGAAAAGTGTGTCTGAATAAGTTCAGACATCATCTGCCGGCATACCTCTGTACCTCTTACAACAAGAAATCTGGACAAGCCCATAAACAAAAGTGGGACAGAGGCCCCAAAATAGGGACAATTTTTAAATATTGCTCTTATAAACTTAGAAAGTTGATAGAACAACAGGTTTTGCATTAGCATGAATTTTCTGAAGGGTACGAAGTCAGAACCTGAAATGTCTGTCATTGTCTAACTTCAGTCTTTAATGATTTGCCACAAATTTGCCAGAAAACCCAAAATTTTATGAAAAATACACCAAAAATATGAGGCAAAAATCTGGAGATTCTGCAAAAATCTGTACAGTTGAGAGGTATGTCCGCCGCTAGAGCCTGCTGCAGGGTCAACTGGCTTCCAAGCAGAATGTTGGGATGCAGTAGGTTTAGTGGTGGTGAAGGTACTGATACTTCACAAAAACCATTGAAGTGAAACAAAAAAACGTCTGGAAAACAAACTCCTGAAAGATAGTAAGAATGCAAATGTCTGATGTTTGATGCTTGTATGTTGTCTAAAATTACTGGATTAGGACTTGGAGGGCTATGGAAGAGAAAGGACATCATATACCAGTAAAGCAGAAAAGGCAGGTCTGCTGAATAAGGCAGAGCAGTGATTCAAGAAAGCATGGGATTCTTTACTCGAGGATTTTTTCCGACTCCTTATTAGTCTTTCTTCCTCAACCTCCTGCTGATCATCAAGCCCTTTACTGCACTGTCCCAGCAAATCATCACAGGGTGACTCATGAGATTTCTCTTCATGAATGTACAGTTGTGTACACTTACCATAAATGTAGATGTTCGAGTGTATTCACTGTTGCAGTCATTACATTTGGGTAATCTGCTTGCAGGTTGCCCTCAGTCGGCCTGATTAAAGTCTTGGGTCCTGCGTCGGTTGCTGTCCCTTCTTCCATGACGTCAGGGGTATAAAACATGCAGCAGACGCCATTACATCAGTTTTTCTTGCCCCAAATGTCAGGTGCCCCCCAAATGGGAAGCAAAATATATATAAATAATATAAAACACAAATATACATCTCCAAACAAAAGCAAATACACCAAAAAGGCTTTTATGCATAGTAAAGGAAAGTAGAGGTATAGTAAGAGGAAAACGGGGTTGGAGGGTAACCAAGACTGCAACAGTGAATACACTCGAACATCTACATTTACGGCAAGTGTACACAACTGTACTCTGTTCTTCGTGTTTCACTGTTGCAATCATTTCATTTGGGTAGATTCCCAAAGCTATGGTTGGGAGGATGGATTTATACAGCATTAGGACCAGCTATAAGGCCCTCCAGGACAGCAGTGGCAAAACCAGGTCTAGATTTAGAGAAGAAAGGTAAATGGTAATGTTTGGTGAACGCATGAACTGAGCTCCAGGTAGCAGCTTCTAGAATGTCTCTGGTAGGAACACCTCTGAGAAAGGCTGTAGAAGATGCAGCCCTGGTGGAATGAGATCTGATCCCCTGGGGGATAGTTTTACCATGGTGCATATAGCAGAAATTAATACAATGACTTATCCATTTGGAAATAGTCTGCTTTGAAATAGCCTTTCCCTCTGCCCCTGCAGCAAATGCCACCAGTAGTTGTTCAGATTTGCTTCTAGCTTTTTGTCCTGTTTAAGTAAAATCTAAGTTGTCTGTGTACATCCAATGAATGCAAAATCTGCTCCCCCTTGTTCTGTGGATTGGGAAAGAAAGTTGGCAGATGAATGGTCTAGATTAAGAGAGACACACTGGATACCACCTTAGGCATGAAGGAGGGATTGGTCCTGAGAGACACCCTGTCCGCATGAAAAATAATAAAAGGCTCCACTGCCATAAGAGCCTGTAATTCAGAAATCCTTCTAGCTGAAGTGACTGCTAAAAGGAAAGCTGTTTTCCAGGAGAGAAATTTTAAGTCTGCAGTAGCAGCTGGCTCGAAGGGAGGGAGAGAGTTTTTCTGATACAAAATTGAGGTCCCAGGCAGGGGTTGGAGCTCTCCTGGGTGGTCTTAAGTTTTTGGCCCCTCTGAGATACTGCTTTAGCAGAGGATGAGAGAAGAGGGGAGGGTCTGTGTTGTAATGAGCTGAAATGGCCGAGGCATGGATTTTTATGGAAGAAAAGGACAGGCCATTGCGAAGCATCTCAGTTAAGTATTGTAAAATCTGAGGAATATTGGGCACTGCTATGCTTATCCCTTGTGATTGATTCCAGGCACAGAATATTTTCCATTTGTCAGCATAAGACTTTCGAGTACTAGGCCTTCCTGCCTCCAAAATGACATCCATCAGAGGTTTGCTGAAGGATGCTAAGGGCAAATTTAGGTGATGAGCCATGCTGCAAGATTCAAAGTTTGGAGCAGAGTGTGCAGAATTTGGTTGTTCTGATGAGACAGTCAGTAAGGTGTCCGAGGCAGATGCCATGGTGGAAGGTGTGACACTGCGCAGGAGTGGGTACCAGTGCTGGCGAGGCCAGTCTGGAGCAATCAAAATCATTTTTGGTTTGTCCTGTTTGACTTTTAGTAGAACTTTGGAGAGCAGAGGGGGAAAAGCATAGACTGATAGGTTTTTCCAGCTGAATGATAGAGCATCCACTTTCCAAGCTTTTTTGTGATGAGTTCTTGTGCAGAATTTGTCCAACTGATAGTTTTGGGGTGTGGCAAAAATATCTATGTCTGGACTCCCCCCATTTGCGTGTCAACATGTTGAAAATCCGTGGTTCTAGTTTCCATTCATGTGGGTCCATGAGATTTCTGCTTAGTTCGTCTGCCAGAGTATTCAGCCTTCCTGGCAGGAATTGAGCTTGCAGTTGTATCCGATAGGTCAAGGCCGTGTTCCACAATGCCATGGCTGGGGATAGGAGTGTGTACCCCCTACTTGTTTATGTACCACATAACTGTGGTGTTGTCTGTCTATCATTAATTGTCCTGGATGAAGGTAGTCCTTGAAGGCTATCAGTGCATTCTGCACAGCTAGCATCCCTTTTGATTGATATGAAGGTGCATTTGATTTGGGCTCCATTTACCCTGAATGCACTTTCCTGCCAGATGAGCCCCCCCAAGCTTAGTCTGATGTGTCTGTAGTCGAGTTTGGGTGGCAGGGGTGGAGTGAATGGCAGTCCCTTGCTTTGGTGACAGGCCTCTGCCCACCATAGGAACTCTAGTTGCAGGCAAGGTATGATAGGAATCTGTTTCCAGGCTGTGACAATGTTGACTCCATTAAAGTACCACTGAAGTTTCCTCATATGCATATGGAATTAGAAGAATGCAGGAGGCCATGAACCCCAAGGCTTGCAGAATTTGTCTTGCAGAAAGCAGGGTTTTTGTGCCCACCTGTATGAAGTAAGTTACCAAATGAATTTGCTTTTCTGGCGTAAAGTAATCTGGGCACTTGTATTCAAGCTTGCACCCAGGAATGTAATTTTTTGAGAGGGTACCTGCTGTGATTCCTTTTCGTTTATGGTGTATCCTAGACAAGTTAGAACCCTTTTTACAAACGCCAGATGTTTTAGAAGAATGTCTTTTTCTGCCTGAATTAGACAATTGTCCAGGTATGGAAATGTTTTGGAATATTTATTTGCCTGCAAAATACAATTACTGAAGCCAGGCACTTTGTGAAAATCCTGGGTGCAGTAGATAAGCCAATGGGCAGTGCAGAGAACTGGTACTACAAGTAGCCTGCTTTGAAGCGGAGGTAACTTCTGCAAGATTCCCTGATTGGGATATGCCGGTAAGCCTCTTTTAAGTCAAGAGTTACCAACCAGGCACCTTTGCCTAGCACAGGAAGTAACTGTTTAAGAGCCAGCATCTTGAATTTTGGAATATCCAGAAATGTGCTTAGAGTAGATAAGTCCAGAAATTGACACCATTATTTGTCTTTTCTGGGTACCAGGAAAAGTCTTGAATAGAAACCTTGTCCCTTTTCCTCTTGTGATACTGGCTGAATAGCCCCCATGTTCATATGTTCATGAGGGAAAGTACTTGGTTCTGGGCCTCTGCCCACTGATTTGGGGGCAGGTCAGGCCATCCGTTTGGGACTGGCAACGTGTGAAAATGAAATCTGTATCCCTGGGATACTATCTTTAAACCCATTTGTTCCAGGTTATAAGTTGCCAGTTTCTTGCATGAAGTGCCAGTTTTCCCCCCAAAGGATAAAAGATAAGTGCTTGGTAAGTGCAAAGGGAAGTCACTGAAACTGTTTACCATAGGGGGGTACCTTGTTGTTTCCAGATTTGGAGGCGGCAGCACCCCATTGTTTTGTTCTAAAAGTCCCTTGTGATTGAAACCTGGAGCCTTTGGAATGTCTGTGTTTGACTTGAGTGGCTCTTGAAGAAGGCACTGGAAAGGACCAGTTTTTAGTAGGTCAGTGCCTACTAAATCTTGGAGGTTGTACTTGTAAGAAATCTTTCACAGTTTGCATAGATTTTGCTTTATCTTCCATCTTTTTTAAAACTTCTTCAGCCTTACTACCAAAGAGACGGTCCTGTTGTAAAGGAGCATCCAACAATTTTGCTTTAACATGATCAGAGTTTCCTCTGAGCCAAGCACACCTTCTTAGCACAGACCCAGTTACAGCAGCCCTGCAACAGGGCTCCAAAGAATCAAAACCACATTGCAAAGTATGTTTTCCAACTTGTTCAGCTGAATGCAATAAATCCGATAAAACTTTATTTTCCACACAGTCAGTAATTAACATCATTTTCTGTTTAAGTAGTCCCATGATATGCTGTTGATAGTTTAATGCCCTGATTGCCAAGGTTGCAGAAGTGTAAACCTTCTTACTCCATCTATCCAGCACCCTGGAATCTCTATCAGAAGGGGTAGGATTCTTAGCCGTAGAGGCCTTAATGCCCTTGGTACCCTGAGAAATGGTTTCGGGACCTGCAATAGGATTTTTGAAAAGGAATTTGTGGGAGTCAGGAACCCTGTAGAATTTGTCTGGCTTACAAGGAGCTGGAGGCAGAGAATCAGGAGCCATTCTAGATTCTGAAAAAAACATCAACAATGTCTAGAACAGGAGGTATGGCCAAAGGCCTATGGTGAGGAACAAGAAAAATTCTAAGTCTTTTTTAGATGCAGAGAAATCCTAACTTTCCCAGTGGAAATGTTCCCTTAAGGTATGTAAAGCTTCCCCAAAAGAAAATTCCTCAGGGGGTGAAGCAGAAGGAATGGAGTCTTCTGCATCAGAGTCCTCATAAGTAGGTATAGACAAATCCTGTTCATTACAAGAGTCAGAAGAAATAGAATCCTATTCAGAAGATTCATAATCAATGTCCTGCCTAGGCCTCTTAGAAGGGGGGGGGGGGTTGGCTACCCCTGATTAGAGTAATTAAATCTTCAGCCATTTTGATCATTTGATTTTTAGGCATAGGGGCCTGCACACGTGGCCCAAGCGTCAGTTTTTTAGACATAGATGTAGATTTTGGCCTTAGTTTTGAAGACGGCATCGGTTTAATATACAAATCTGTGGGCCTGAAAACACCCTCAGAAACCGGTGCCTGCACAGCGGCTCCGGATCCATTAAGGTAGAGACATCCGCGGATTCAATAACTGAAGCATTTCGCAGCATACCGGACTCCGAATGGGTCTCAGTAGAGGCCTGTGAATCAAAAGTAGTGGGTATCAGGGGCTGCGAAAGCGCCTCACTGAGTACCAGTGAACTAGCAACTGGCTTAGGAAAAGCATTGTCGTCAATTTTGGACCTCAACGGTCTGTCTCTGTCTTTTTCTTTGCATTTTTAGGTATTCCGGTAGTCGGACTGCTAACCGATGACATTTCTGGAAAGTTAAATCGTGAGCCAAAAAATTTAGAAGCAAAAATATACTGACGTTTAATAGTGCGTTGATTAAATTTAGCACAAAACCGACAGCAAGTATGTTGTGGTCAGGGCCTAGACAGGAATTCATTACAAATGAAAATCCTTATGAGGTATTTGCTTCCCACAAGTAATGCAATTATTAACTTTTACTGACATCGGTAAGGAGCAAGAAAAAGTTTCCCCAACAGGGTACTTAACTTTTTAGTTGAAGACTTCAGTTCTGAAGCTCGAAAATGAAAATTTCAGGAGTCGGCCGACCGGCACTTGCGAATTGCGTCTGCTTCGGGCACCGCGTGGCAAGAAAGACTGATGTAATGGTGTCGGCCGTATGTTTTATACCCGACGACCTGATGTCATGGAAGAAGTGACAGCAACCAACGCAGGACCCAAGATTTTAATCAGGCCAACTGAGGGCAACCTGCCAGCAGATTACCCAAAAGTAATGACTGCAACAGTGAAACACGAAGAACATCTGAGCTGGCTGAACTCACACCAATTGACTAAACAGCGCAGGCATGACAAAACCCCAAACTTCTTCATTTAGTGTAGAAGCCAGAGGTATACCTTCTCTGATCTCCTCGTAGTTTTGCAGAGGTGAAAGACAAGAACAAGCTCACATCCTCAAAACTAAAGGATAGTGGATGCCTTAATGCCAGATTTACCTTTTTGGAGTCTATGCCTCAACCTGCTTTCTAAGTGATCGTCCTAATGGCAATGCTCTGAATGACCCTCTCTCAAGTTTCCATAACAGGACTTCTTGAAGGCCATCCACCTAAATTTACATTCTCAACAGACCAAAATCTTTTTTCTTGCATATCCTTTGAGTACTAGGACTAAGCTGCTCAAATATGTGGCAATCTTTAATGCCATGTTCCTCCCAGACACACAGCAATACAGCTGTATGCTTTGCCTTCTACTCAGAAGCCACGTGGACACAATGCATTGAAGTTAATGCATATAAATGCCAGAAAACAGACAGTAGCCAAGGATCAAGATCCAGACTATAACTGCAAAACTGAAATGGCAGATGTCTGTGCTTATGTGGTCAACCCGTTACTTTACAGTGTGCATTTGTATAGCTATGCAGACTTCCTTGAACATGGAACTCCAAGCTGTTTTTTTTTTTTTTTTTTTTACAGAAACATTGGCAGTAGGATTAGGTAGATCCGCGGTGGTGGTGCTGCGGTAGCGTGGTCGCCTCTCAGTAAGACGCTGTCCGGTTCGATTCTGAGTTAGAGCGTCATCTGCATGGAGACATGCGTGAATGGGCGTACCTTCATTGAAGGTTGTGCATCATGGCTGACAACTTGGCACGTAAAAATCAACTGCCATTCATTAGCGGACCAGAGTTCCACTGTGGCGACCCTAACCAGGAAAATCCGAAAGACACAACAACACTGGCAGTAGGATTAGGTGACGCCAACCAAGGACCCATTAATGAGAGCCTTTGATTATATTACACACTTCTACTACATTACTACAACCAAGAGGTTTCAGAAGTTACTTACTACTTTCAAATACATGCAGTTAATAGTAAATTGCTTTCTGGGTTCTAGAAAAAACCCTCAACAATTACAGTGTCACTGGTATGGTCTTACAGAAGCATGAAATCTATATTTGATGTACGACTATTTGACTATGGCCTACTTTACCTGAAGTTCTGCCACACATACACCGGACTGGTCATTAGTCTTTCACAGCCAATTATTTTTTAAATTTCTTTCAAGACTTGCTAAACTGTCTACAAAGCTGTTCTTCCTGCTAGAGTGAGAATACCAAATAGATAATTCTGAAAAAGACTGTTAGGAGACTACAGAACTTAAAAAGATTTTAAGAAACGATAATTTCTTGCTGATTTAGCTCACGATTGGAGCCTCAAAGAGAGTAATATAGTAACCCTATATGGACGGCTGCTTGTCTTCTCTCAATAAAACGTGGAAGGACCTGGATTTCAACTTATAAATGGTTTCTGCATTTTATTGAGAGAAAGCAAGCAGCAATTTTAGAAAGGCATATTGCAAACAAGTTTTTCATGAAATATAAAATGAAGGAAAAACCTGGAGTTCAGTTAAACATATAGATTCCAGTGGTAGTTCTTGACAACTTTTTACACAGAAAAGTACAGTTTTGTACCTACCATAAATGTAGATGTTCGAGTGTTCACCCTGCTGCAGTCATCACACTTGGGTTATCCTGTCGTCAGGCGGTCCCGCAGTCGGCCGCAATTCCAAAGTTTTGGTCCGGCATCGGTTGCTGTCACTTCTTCCCTGACGTCAGTGCGCCAGGGGTATAATATAATGCATCCGACGCCATTTTCTTCAGTTTTTTTGCCCCAGATGTCAGGTGCCCCCAAAAAGGTGGTCAGTAATTAGTACCAAATTAAGTAATTTTTGCACAAACACAAAATCCCTCCAGCTATAAGCAAATACATCAGGAAGGTATTGTAGAGATTTAGCCAGTTAGATCAGAGGGGATGGAGGGAGGGTAACCTGGACTGCAGCAGGGTGAACACTCGAACATCTACATTTATGGTAGGTACAAAACTGTACTATGTTCATCGTGTTACCCTGCTGCAGTCATCACACTTGGGTAGAATCCCAAAGCTATGGATGGGTGGAGGAGTTATAGATGGTTAGAGGAGGCTAGAAGGCCCTGCAGAAGTGCAGTGGCGAAGCCAGCCCTAGTCTTAAAGTGGCAAGTGATAGTGTTTGGTAAAGGTGTGTACTGAACTCCAAGTTGCAGCTTCCAAAATCTCCATGGTTGGAACCCCCCTGAGGAAGGCTGTAGATGTAGCTGTTGCCCTGGTAGATTGGGGCCTAATGGTAGCAGGAACTGGTTTTCCATGATGGGTATAGCAAAAATGAATGCAATGTCCTATCCATTTGGAAATGGTTTGTTTTGATATAGCCTTCCCTTGTGAAGCTGTAGCATAGGATATAAAGAGCTGGTCAGATTTCCTGAAAACCTTAGTTTTATCCAAGTAGTAACGAAGTTGCCTGTGAATGTCCAAGGAATGCAGGAGTCTTTCTGCTTTGCTCTGTGGGTTTGGGAAGAAGGTGGATAAGTGGATGGTTTGATTTAAAGACACACTGGAAACCACCTTAGGCATGAAGAAAGGATTAGTTCGTAGAGAAAATCTGTCTTGATGGAAAATGAGGAAAGGTTCCACTGCCATTAGTGCCTGCAGCTCTGAGACTCTTCTAGCTGAAGTTATTGCTAGCAGCAGAGCAGTCTTCCATGATAGGAACTGTAGATCTGCAGAGAAAGCTGGTTCAAAGGGAGGTAGCGTAAGTTTTTCCAGAACAAAATTTAGATCCCATGTTGGTGTAGGTGATCTCCTGGGGGGCCTAATGTTTTTTGCCCCTCTGAGGAACTGCCTTAGAAGTGGATGCGAAAATATGGGTGGTTCCGTGTTGTAGTGGGATGAAATAGCTGATGCATGGATTTTAATGGAAGAAAAAGAAAGTCCTTTGTGCAACATCTCAGTTAAATACTGTAGAATCCGAGGCATGTGAGGCTGAAGTGTGTTTTGGCCTTTAGCTTGGTTCCAGGCACAAAACCTTTTCCATTTGTCCGAATAGACCTTCCTGGTGCTGGGCCTCCTAGCTTCCAGAATAACATCCATAACTGATTGGGAAAGAGGAGCTGGCTGGATGTTTAGGTGATTTGCCATGCAGCCAGATTTAAGGTTTTTAGCTGGCTGTGAAGAATCTGATTGTTTTGCTGTGTGAGCAAATGGGCAATTTGTGGTAAAATCCAAGGTGGGCCCTGAGCCATATTCCTCAATAGTGGACACCAGTGCTGGCATGGCCAGTCTGGGGCTATGAGTATCAGTCGTGGTCTCTCCTTTCTGACTTTCAGAAGCACCTTTGTGAGGAGAGGCAATGGAGGGAAGGCATATACTGTCAGGTTTTCCAAACTGAATGAGAGTGCGTCCACATTCCAAGCTTGATGGTGAAGTGTCCTTGTACAAAATTTTGTTAGTTGATAGTTTTGAGGACTGGCAAACAGGTCTGTCTGGAAGGCCCCATTTTTGAGTTATCATTGCAAATACTTGTGGATCCAGTTTCCACTCGTGGGGATCCATGATGTTTCTGCTGAGGTCGTCTGCCAATGTGTTCTTTTTTCCTGGCAGGAAATGAGCTTGTAACTGAACTTGGTAAGCCAGAGCTGTGTTCCACAAGGTCACTGCTTGCCTGCATAGAGGGGGTAGGAGTGTGTACCCCCTTGTTTGTTTATGTACAACATTACTGTGGTGTTGTCCGTCCTTATTATAAGTTGTCCTGGATGTAATAGATTCTTGAAGACTGTCAGAGCATTCTGTACAGTTAGCATCTCTTTATGATTGATGTTCAGATTCCTTTGATCTGCAGTCCATACGCCTTGTACGCAATGTCCTGCCATGTGTGCCCCCCAGGTGTAGTCCGATGCATTTGTTGTCATAGTTTGCCTGGCTGGGGGCAAGATGAAAGTCTGACCCTTGTTGAGGTGACATGCCAGTGACCACCACAGAAACTCCTGTTGTAGGCAGGGAATGAGAGATATCATTGTGTCCAAGCTGTGGCTGTATTGAGACCATACGCTTTTTAGGTACCACTGTAATTTCCTCATATGCAGCTTTGCAAATGGTATTAGTAGTATGCAAGATGCCATGAAGCCCAAGGCCTGCAGAATTTTTCTTGTAGGTAGTTGGGTCTTTGTTGCCATCGTTTTGAAATATTGAGTCAGTTGTAATTGTTTGTCTGGCGTCAGATAAGCCTTCTGGGCCGTTGTATTCAAGCTAGCACCCAGGAATGTCATATTTTGTGAGGGTACTTGTTTTGATTTCTTTTGGTTTACTGTGTACCCCAGGCAACTTAGATGTTTTACAAAAGCGAGATGCTGTAAGAGGATGTCCTTGCTTTCTGCTTGGATGAGGCAGTCATCCAGGTATGGGTATATTTGAATTCCTCTGTCTGCAGTATGCAATTACTGGTGCCAGGCATTTTGTCAAGACCCTGGGCGCAGTAGATAAGCCAAAGGGCAGTGCAGAGAATTGGTAATGGGTTGAACCTGCAATGAAACGGAGGTATCTTCTGCAACTTTGTCTGATAGGGACATGCAGGTATGCCTCCTTGAGGTCCAACGTTACTAGCCATGCTTTCTTGCCCAACATGGGAAGAAGCTGCTGTAGTGTTAGCATCTTGAATTTGGGTACTTGTAAGAAGGTGTTTAGAATTGAAAGGTCCAGAATTGGTCTCCAGGCATTGTCCTTTCTGGGAACTAGAAAGAGTCTTGAGTAAAATCCTTGGCCTTGCTCTCAAGTAGGTACCAGTTGAATGGCTCTCATGTCCATGAGAGCTGTAATTTGCCTTTGTGCCTCTGCCCATTGATTTTGTGGCAGGTTTGGCATTCTTCTTTTCATTGGCAAGGTGTGAAAATGGAATCTGCATCCTCGTGAAATTATGTCTAGGACCCATTTGTCCTTTGTGACAATGTGCCAGTTGTCTGAAAAAAGTGCGAGTTTTCCTCCCAAGGGGGCTGCCAAGAGAGTGTTGCTTGGCCAGATGAGGTGCAAGTCACTGAGTTTGCCTTCTGGTAGTTTGGGACCTGTCTTCTCCTCCTTTCTGTGCTGCAGTGCCCCATTGTTGAGGTTTGTACTGGGCTTGTGGTTGTCCTCTGCCTCTTGGACATCTGTATTTACCCCTCTGTGGCCTGTCAGTAGCTGGAAAGGACCAATTTTTTGTTGGCCAATTTCTGCTGAAACGAGGGGGCTGTACCTGTAGGAAATCTTTGACCGTCTGCATAGATTTTGCCTGATCCTCCATTTTCTTTAAGACTTCTTCTGCTTTAACTCCAAAAAGAACATCCTGCTGTAAGGGAGCATCTAGAAGCTTTGCTTTAACATGATCAGGCAGAGTTTGTTCCTTTAACCAAGCATGCCTACGTATAACAGACCCAGTGACAGCTGCTCTGCAGGAAGCCTCCAAGGAATCAAACCCACATTGTAAAGTATGTTTGCCCACCTGTTCAGTTGCATCAAACAGATCCTGCATTTCTTTCAATTCAGACTGTTGAGGGAGTGCGCTCATTTTTTGTTTTAACTGAGACATTAGAAATTGCTGATATTTTAGCATGTGAAACTGGCAGTTTAGTGCCCTCATAGCTAGAGTGGCTGAGGTGTAAACCTTTTTCCCCCACCTGTCTAGTGCTCTGGAGTCCCTTTCAGAGGGTACAGGATTTTTTGCCATAGAAGCCTTAGCCCCTTTGGGACCCTGGGAGATAATCTCTGAATCAGCAACAGGACTTTTATAAAGAAATTTGTGGGAATCAGGCACTCTATAGTATCTGTCAGGTTTGGCCAGAGCAGGAGGCAGAGAATCTGGGTTCAAACTGGATTCTAAGTAAACATCATCCACAATGTCTAAAACTAGGGGGATGGCAAGTGGTCCGTGCTGGGGGAGTAACAGAAACACTCTGAGCCTTTTCTTTGAGTCAGAGTAGTCCTGACCTTCCCAGTGAAAATGTTCCCTCGTAGTGTGTAAAGTTTCCCCAAAAGAGTTGTCTTCAGGAGGAGAAGCTGAGGGAATAGAATCCTCAGCATCAGAATCTTCATTAGGGAAGAAGGAATAATCTTGGTCCTCAGAGGAGCCTGAGGAAATAGACACTTGTTCAGAGGAGGCATAATCTTCCTCTTGTCTAGGCTTTTTGTCGGGAGGAGGTTGGGAACACCTGATTAAAGAGATCAAATCTTCAGCCATTTTGAGCATCTGTTTCTTAGGCATGGGGCCTTGAACAGGGGACTGAAGTGCAGACTTTTTAGGTTTAATAGGAGCCTTAGTCTTAGGATACGTTTTTATGGTGAGCGTCGTCAGTCTGAAGACACCTTCAGAAACCGAAGGTGTTTCTGCATGACCGACATCTTTTTCAGCAGTGTCGTTGGTAGGTGCTAAACAAAATGGCTGCGTCGGCCTAGTACTTTCCGCCAAAAGTTCCTAAGCGGTCTCAGGTTCCAGATCTGCAGTAGTCAGGGGCTGTGTCGGAGCCTCACTGAAGACCGGTGAACCAGAGACCGGACCAGCCGAGGCCTCGGAGTCTGGCTTGGGTCTAGTCTGCCTGTCCTTGTGTTTTTTGTGCATGCCGGTAGTCGGTTGCTCCGACGGCATAGTGTAGTTAAATTTTCTACCAAAGTAGTGTCGTGCGAAATCAAAGCGTCTTTTTATAGTACGCTTATTAAACCTAGCACAAAAACGACAACTAGTGACGTCGTGGTCTGGGCCTAGGCAAGGTATGCAGTAAGAATGAAAATCCTTATGAGGTATTTGCTTCCCACAAGAAATACAATTGTTAACTTTTTCTGACATCGGTCTAAGGCAAGAAGTTTCCCCAACAGGGTACTTTGCTTTATTGAAGACTTCGGATCTGAAATTCGACTTCGAAAATCTCAGGAGTCGGCCGACCGGCACTTGCGAACTGCTTCTGCTTCGGGCACCGCACGGCAAGAAAGACTGAAGAAAATGGTGTCGGATGCATTATATATACCCCTAGCGCACTGACGTCAGGGAAGAAGCGACAGCAACCGACGCCGGACCAAGACTTTGGAATTCCGGCCGACTGCAGGACCGCCTGACGACAGGATAACCCAAGTGTGATGACTGCAGCAGGGTAACACGATGAACATTGTAGTGGGATAAAACTTCCTCGGATGCAGCAATTAAACCTGCAATAATCCAAGGTAACTGGATTTCACTGAAGGTTCCTGTTTAACACAACACACAGCAGTAAGCCACAAATATTACCAAAACCAGCATTTCCATTTGCATATCTACAACAGCTCTGACATTACGGAATCCGGGGGCGGGGGCTAAGTACTGTTCCAGTGATGTTGGGCTTCTTAATTACAGTCTTTTGCCAAGTTGATTCTTTAACATTATGGTACTGTTAAAGTATCCACTCCACACTACCTGATAAATACATTAACTTTTCCATCCCTTTTCCTTACTGTTTCTACTGCTCCATAAGTAATGCCCAGAAATTTTTAAAGTTACATTTGGTAAGTGTGAGTCAAAACAGTACAACAACCTCTTATCACAGGTATATTAAAAAAAATGTATTAACCGGCAGCGCACAAAAGTTAGTGGCTGCCCTTCTTTCACTATCTCACAAATACCTTTCAAGCTACAATTTTATACATCTGCAGAACCACAGTTAGGGTGAGGCAAAAGAGGCAGCTAACCTGGGAGCAAGGTGGTGCTATACAGCATGACTAGGAGGTGGCAATTTATTGGGAAGTGCAGTACCTACATTTATTTCTGTACTGGCATTTCTGAATACCAGTACAGAAATGCCCTTCTATGACTTGTCTATGGTAAGATGTAGCAACTTGCTTGCGACAGCTCTTAAATTCTTTTGCTCTAGGGAATTTGGTGCCAAATCCGGAATTGGCATCAGGAGCTAGATGACCCAGGCACGGTTCTGCTATTAAACACACATTACAGACAACAAACTTGCTACTGGTCAGCAAATGTTATGTATATTAATCTGAATGATTTCCTGCATTTGCGTTATGTAGGAGACAATTAATATACTCGTATAGGCATCTGCACTAATGCAGAATAAATCCACCCAACCCTTAAGTGAACAATTAAAAAAAAAAAACAACTGCTCTATTCTGACACATACTATGCTTTTGTAAATCAAATACTAAAAGAATAACAGCAATGACAATGTCCTGGTCTAGTTACTTTTTTATTTGCTGGAAAATCAGAAATGTCTCTGGCTACAGAAGGGAGGGCAATTTGACTTTATGTTTAGATACCATGTCATTCTCAGTTGTTCTGACCAAAAGAAAAGCACACAAAACTAATATGTCTCACATCCCCAAAACAAAAGAACAGATAAGACGAAAACAACCTGTATAACCATACACCAAATGAAGAACATTAAAATAATGATGCCAGTACAAGAAAACACTTCCTAGAAATCACTTGCATGGCTTCCATTTGGAATACAAGAAACAGTTATTACTAATCAACTAGTTATAGAGAGAATTTGGACCCCGATAACAGAACTTTTCGTAAGAATGAATTATACTCCAAAAGAAGTGTGCACTATGAAACTCTTAGTCATTTCTGCTGTAGAAAGATCCTACAAATGAATGGCTGTTAGTAAACACTACTACTACTATAATAAGAAAGCTCTTCTTTACAAAAAAGTACAACAAAAAAATCAAATAAGCAAGCATTACAATATAAACTGATCAATAAAAATGTGGCGACTTACAGGGCTTGATGGAGTCTTTGGCCAGCCTGGGCTGTTACTGCTATCACATTCATCTCCATGAAATGAGGAGATGTTAGCAGAGCTTGGGGACATGGGGGAAGGGACAGGCAGGCTGCCTGGGGTTGGGGGTTGAGAAAAACCATGACAGATGTAGCTATCCTGTGACAAAGGGATAAAACAAAAATATGACAAAAGTAGGGCAATTTTATATATAACTAAATGTATATACAAATGCATAAGGTACGGACATGAACAGACTTCATTAGTATCACATGGCGAGCTGATCAATCTTTCTGCTGCAGCCAATAAGCTACCATGCTTACTGCAATGGAACATGAAATGCGAAGCATGGGATTTCCCCTATGACAAAAAAATCAAAAGCCATTTGCCACCTTACAAGGCCAGGAAGCAAATTATTAAAGAATCCCTTTGCTGCTGCCAAAAAGGAAGCCATAACTAAAGATACAGAGGGGGTAAAGGCACAAAGACTGCAGTTTTCAAACCAAGTGAGGACACTGCCAATATAGCTACATTCAAGATGTCCACTTGTAGTTTAAAGCCCATAAGAACTAGTAACTTTCAGTTTTTCCAGAGTGAAAAGGCACATTGTAAACAAATGAAAGGACATGCACAAGAGTAAAAAAGGAGCCCGAAAACAAGACATTAAAGACAATACAGATGCTACCAGGCCAATCCAACAGCACATGCAAGAAAATCCACCTTTGACTTGGTTTCAACTGGGATAGGTCCTTCTTCCACAAGGTCAGCTTTCAAAGACATTGGAAGCTTGTGATCTCCATGGCCCATCATGTCTGCTCCAAGTCCCATAGGCCCTAATGGGAAAACAAAGAATAATACCATTAAAGACATGTCACTTATCTAGTCTAAGAGGAGGTCATCATGTGCATTGTTGGTCTAAACACAAATAAAGGTACTGGATACATATCAGAATCACTCATCCTTCTCAGTACACGCAAACACTGCCTGACTGAGACTTGGAATGTTATTCAGTGTCAAAAGCAATACTGTTAAAGCAAGATTAAACATGTTCCCAGAAATAACAGGAAGGTTTCCACGTAACACAGCTTTAGACTTGAGCAATACTGCAAACTGCAATGCTTGAGACAATGCCCATAAAACAAAAAAAATTACCTTTTCATGGTTTTGTTACCTCAACTGCAATGGTTGTGTAAAGAAGGAAGAGAACTGCCTACTGGCAACACTTCCTAACCTCTCTGTATTACTAATTGATGTGCCCCAGGTCAGTACACAATCACTGCAGGTAGAACTGAATCCAAATGCGAGCATCACAATTTGTTCAGTATATTTCTCTCAGGGAACCCTGATAAAAATGTTGACGGAAAATGGCAGCAACATCAACTAAGGTGCTGAAGAACTTCTCAGCTCAATGCAAGACACCACCAGAGGATGACAGACTGCTCAATTGTAGTGTGAGGAAAGGACTTGTTTTAGCTGAAGACCTTCTGCTGAAATAGAACCAGTGAATTATCACCTACCGTAATGAATTCAACACTGGAAACCAGATAAAGATGACTGGGGGGGGGGCTCTACGATAAGCAAGATACAGCAAGGGATGAGCAATATGAACATGGCAACTCTGCATTTGCAGAAAAAGCAAAAGGGACCTCATCTGAGGGTTCAAAGAGAGGAAAAAAGAAAAGTGGTACATGGGAGTGAGTATGGCTAGGTGGTGGTGTGAATTACGCAAGTCTGAGTTACACAGACATTTGTTTGAAATGGTTAGAGGTGAACCATGGAACACCGTTCTTTTATGGACAGCAGAAACTGGTTACTGACAAGAATATGCGAGACAGAGGGCCAGGGAATAGAGAATTGGCAGACCACCAATGTAAGGGCTTGCTGCACAACTGAAAGTAGTCTTCCATGTGTTAAGTCATGTTCACATGTACTGTAGTGTTCTACAAACTGCTTAATGTGGGCTAAAGCAAATGTAACCAATAAAAAAACTTTATGCATTTTTCTAAAACCTAAGTCCGTTTGTACTTCTAAAACAAGTAAGAACCTCAATGAACTATATAGCAAAGTTGATCTTAAAAGACAACTTACTGGTAAGTTACAACTCCTGCAAAAAAAGATGCACTTAAGAAAAATCATTTCTGCTATTACAGTTTCCAAATGGACACGCCTAAAAAGACATGTGCGTGTGTGTGTGTGTGTGTGTGTGTGTGTATATATATATATATATATATATATATTTATTAATGGAAGGCAACTAAAAAGAAAACCATAGGGAAATACTTTTACAAGGTATGCCCACCTCAGCTGCAACTGTTACACAGCATGCAAGGCTGCTAGAACTTACGGTCCCATGCTTCTCTTTTTATGACAAACACCTGAAACAATTAGTACCTACATTTTAAAAAGCAGAACTTTCAGAAAACAAGATAAAAGGACATAAAACAACTCCATCAGCTACTGAGTTTGATGCTTATATACTAAAATATACACTAAAGGCAGAAGGGGGCCAGGAAGAGCAAACTTGATCAATGAGGCATAAAAAGTTGAAATACTTTACTTGTCAAAATATCTAAAAGAAAGTGTACTGAAATCACAAGAATTAAAGCAGGAGGGTTCTTCTCTGACAAGCTGTGTTTGAAGAGGCATTAGTCAAGGATGTCTTCTTTCTCAGCTATTTGCTTTATATTTAGAACCAATTGCATAGAAAATAAGGGACTCAAACTCAAGGATATACCTAGTATGGTTCTCAAGAAAAGTGAGCTCCAGCAGAAGGTTATAAATCAAAGTGAAGTGAAAAACAATGATGATGAAATGGGTAAAGTTTGAAAGGTAGAGAGACAGACAGAGAAGACCAACCAGGATTTTAGATACAAATCCTTCAAGAGACCACCACCACTATCCAAAAATGTATATTCATAAAGTAGCCATAAGTATTCTAAGACCCAAGCCAAAGCAGGAGTCCAGGCAGGATATTTTACCAAAAGGAATGTCTAAGTAAGGGTTCAAAAATATACAATAGAAGGCTGGAATTTGCTGGAAGAACTAAGCAAAGAAACCATTATTAAGAGCAAGTAACTCAAGAAAGAAAGGAAACAGAGCTGGAAGATATTAAATGGAAGTTCAAACTGCATGCTAGAGACAGTCTTCCCTATCAGACACTGATAAAGTATATGAAAATCGAAAGAAATGAGTGTGCTAAGTGAAAAAAACAGCTCTGGTAGTATTTAGTCCAGTCTAGAGCAGACACTGCTGTTAAAAAGGGATAATTACGTAAAACATTGGGCGATAACTATAAGAATCAATCAGAAAGGGCTGGAACAGAGAATGGAAAGGCAATATAAATGTGGAAGGCTCCGGAGTATGAAAAGTATGGAAGATTTAGACTTATGCATAAAAGTCTTTGTATAGATATTTTACACTCAAAGTAGACTTCTTAGGTAGATAGCAAATGCTGGAAGTGTGATCGAGAAGAGAGATAATTCTGACTATTTCTTTTGTGAATGTAACAAGCTGACAATTTAAAACTACTCTACAGAGAACTTTGACAGAAATGTTGAGGGGAAAATGGTAGTAACTAACTGGAATACAGGATCTGACTTGCTTAGACATTGTAAGGCCTTGATAAGTTTAATGTTTTTGGCTGAAAAAAATAATTACTAGAAAATGGATTGGACACAGTAAATTGGCCATGCCATGGGTGTTGAATGTGCGCGTATGTGTGTGTGGTATAGAAGAACAGCAGCGGCAGGGCTAGCCACCCGGTGGTGTAAACCTTGGCTCTACAGGATTGAGACGTCTGACATGACACCCTGACACCATTTGCAAAAATAATAAAAAAGGGTTGTGGATGGATGGAAATCAAAATATATTCCCAATGTAGTAGACGTTCTGGATACTGTTAAAGATATAAAGAACTTGAGGTGGGGTCTGTAGAAAAGGGAATGCGCAAATTCCATACAAATAAATGCAATGTGGGAAACAATACTTGCAGAATAATGTTCAGAAAGAGGAGGGAAATTGAAAGGAGGGCAGGAACCGAGCAACTTATGCAATGCTGGTGTGAATAAAAAGTGTTAAAAAGCATACATGTATACTAGTGACAATCACAGTACAAACTTTTTTTTTCTTTTCTGTTAATTTTCCCAATCAACTTGCTTTTTTTGCCAGTGGGGGCAATGGGAAGAAACACAAAGATATAAGGAGAAGGACATTCACCCAGACTTAATGAATTTGTCTGCCATACGGCTGAAGGTAGCACAAAAAAAAAACCCTTCACATTCCTATACTTCCTATTTCAGCCCCGTCTTGCAAAATTCTGGACATAAGCAAAAACATGATGTTGATTTTTTTCTGAGATATTTGCAGAAGGCGGCTTGCCACCTATGAAAATGTATATAATGAGTGGCCTGTGTATATGTCATGTTTATGCTACTAAGCTGAACTGTTTAGTCACAAACATGCAAAAAAATCAGAACATTCAAAAGATTCAAAGTGGAAACATACAGTTGAAAAAATGTACAAACAATGGCATGCAATGTCAGAAATGTATAACCCTGAGCGCGAGTGATATGCAAGGTGTAAACCAAGAAAAACACTGAGCATGAGCTCAGAAAGTTATTTTACTTTTTTTAATTCAAGTATTTGTTAACCAAGTAAAACCACTGGACCGAAATATCCTTTTTTAGGGGATACCTGGGAGCACTGTTTGAATAGGTGACTTGTTCAGAATCACATAGTACACAAACGGAGGTAGAAGATATCAAACCCTGTACTCTTTGGTTGCAGGAAATAGCTCATTAACAGTTCAGATCCTTAATCCCCCTGGGCTAACTGCCAAGAACATTACAGGAAAATAACAGTAAGGTTCACAGAACACCACAGGCTCATGGGGCAGGAACGAGTATGCATAGTTCATAATATAAATCATACCTCTCAGCTCAAGAAATCTCGACAAAGCATAAAATAATGGGGGGACAAAGGCCCAAAAATAAGGAGAAGTTTTAAATATTGTTCTTATAAACTTAGAAAGTTGTTAGAGTAACATGATTTGTGTTAATATTCAGTTTCTGAAAGATATGAAGTCTGAAACTCAAATGTAAGTAATTATTTAGTGACTTTAATCCTGCATGATTTGCCAGAAGACCTCAAATTTTATGAGGAACAGACAAAAATGTGAGGCAAAAAACTGGACATTCTGTAAAAATCTAGACAGTCGAGAGATAAATCTACCAGTTTAAAGCAGTCTTGAACTGGGTCTCAAAGAATATGGAGCAGAACTGAAAGACTACAGAGTGACTCTGATGACAGGGAAAAAAAGCACTGGAAATAAAAGAGACAGATGACTTGTAAGCCTGATATTAACAAAAAATTCCTAGGATTCTGAGGAAGTAAAACTTGATGGCATGTATGGTCAGAAAGGAGAGAGATAAGTGGGGTGAAGAAGCTTCAATTTATATGAATTTAAGATGTACTAGCATTGTTTTCAGCTCATTTAGCATAATACAGATTAGCTATGACATAGAAGACATTCCAAAAAAAATTAAAAGTTTAAAGTTCATACTGCAGTTAAAGAGGAACTAGAACATTCTAAAGACAAACTTCCAAAGAGTAGCAGAGTAGCATCATGCTGGGTTATATTAAGAAAAAGCAAAGTCCTTCTTAACCTCAGAAAAAAGCAAATTAATTTGGATTCGGTCTTGAAGATGTTACTCAATATTCAGACTACCTCTGCAGTGTTTCACAAAGTTGGATGAATGCATAAATTTCTGGACACACCTGCACTCAGGGCAGGCTTTCAACGAATGGAGATTCCTTTAAACATGTCATATATTTCTTATGACCTGCCCATAAGACCGGCTCTGAAATTTAGATACATTATATCTCGGCTGGGCTTGAGAGTGCCTTCTGTGTGGAGTCGGCATGTTCACCCCGCGGCTGGGTAGCGTTCGAAAGACATGCGTTCGTAAATGGGCGTGCCTTTCAAACCAGACTCTCTCACACAGAATTTATTTAATGCAACAATAAAACTGAAGCTGGAGTGCATAGAATTCCATTAATTTCTTTGGACCGCAAGTCCAAAATGTTTCCCAAGAATCAGTTATAAACTTAATATGCTGTACGTAATTTATCTCTAATAAACCTTACACTGAACTATACAAATTAAAATTTATACACCTCTACAGGTATGAATATTTCCTAAAAAAAATGCATTTAGCGAACCTTTTTCGAACTGAAGATTACAGTGTAATGCGTGTGCGCTATATCTTTAAGTATACGAGGCTGTGTGTGCAAGTATAAATTACAGACACGTGGAATCCCTAGTGCCATTCTGTAGAAGCAGCCGGAGTAAGCATGCATGATCGCAGTTGTTAGTTTGTATACAAGTTAAATCATAGTCAATAAGCCTCTATAGTGATGTCTTTGTATAAAATAAAGCTGCTTAAACAGAACCCACAAAGACTCGTTTATTTTTGTACCAACACGAAAGCGACATGAATCAACTCATTTTTATTTTGCAATATGCAAGTAGTGTTTGCTATATTATAGCCTAATAATGGGTGAAATAAGGATCTATGTAGGCCACATAATATTACATCCTTTGCTCCACGGTTCTACATAACAGGCCTAATACTTACACTGCTTTATTTCTCACCAGTGAAGTAAGACTTTAAAAATGTAATTTGTTGCTAATCCACATTCTTTTTGTATTACTAACTGCTAACACGTTCTGAAGACCCAGAGGTCTACGGGTAGTCACATGCTTCATTTACATACATTAAATTTCAGTCCCAGACCGCTACCCAGATATTTGTTGTGCTTAAATAAATATCAACTCTGCTGAAATAATCAAAGTTACCAATGTACCCAGTTTACAATCACTGCATTATTCTGACACATATCTCTTATTAATATTAGGAAACGACGGGGGTGGGGACACAAAAGGTTTGGCCAAAAGAGAACTCTGAGGAACCACAATTACCCATGATTTTGTTTTACCCAGAACAGTCACACACGCATTCTCATCTGTTAACCAGTCACAACTGCAATAAGGAAATTATGAGATATCACGCAGTAGTTATCTCTAATTTACTGGCGCAAGTATAGTTTAGCCAAAATACTGAATTGCAAATGCTTGGTTAATCCCACTGAAGATTATTTAACTAACTTGGAGGGACAGAGTCTGATAACTTCACATTCTCCAGTGACCCTTTCCAAATCAACACATCATAAAAAAAGTAATTTTTCCTGGAGTTTTCAATAAACTACAAGACAGATACATGTTTGAAAATCTGCAATGCAGAAGACAGATCTGTAGGAAAAAGTACTCTGACCACACAGTGCTTCTCAAAAGTGGATCACTTCTTGGAGATCTTCAGAGAGACAGAAAGGAGCACTCCCTAGCTATACAGTAAAACTGAACAAAATGTTTTGTAATTTACAAGAGCCAATAAATCAATGCTTAAACCGTAACTTGGGTAGTACAGGTCATAAAATTCAGTATTAGTAGGGGGGTAAAGAAAATAATAGATTCAGCAGTCCATGTGATAGAAGGAAAGAGAAAAGCCAAAGGTTCGGGGTCAGTATAACTAACGCATTCTTTGCTATTGTAGTGGAGGTTTCTTTAGAAACTACATTCACTGAACATTGAAAGATTAATTGCAAACTCTGGAATTTCATGATCAAACTGAAAAAGAATGCAGTGGATATGGATGTAGTTCTCTACAACTAAGCAGACACCATATTTTCATAAACAATTAACATACAAGGAAATCACATTTTTTTTCTAAACTTGTAGCAGAAGTTAAGGTTAGAAGGGCGGATTTTGTGGAAAGTGGTATACCAGACTGACTAGAAGTGCTGGACTGCACAGCTTACACAAAGGATAAATTGGTGGAGACCGTGGAGTGGTCTGGTTTTCCAGTGAACAGTAACATGGAGGAAGCCATAAAGGCATTAGAATCTATAGCGTGGACAGCACATAATAAAGCATGACTTAAATCACCGTATATGAAAATGTGCTGTCAGAGGAAAACCTTTTTCGACTGTTTTCATCAAACATCTACAGCAAATTTGCTTCCTTGAGGTTATTCATAATGTCGGCCAAAAAAGTCTGAAGTTTAAACTGAAGTATCTAGCTCAACTAAAAAAAAAATAAAAAAATTCCAAGGGAGTACTTGCTCACTAATGAGCAAAAAGCAATGGCCAAAGTTATACAACTCACGCCAGAAACAGTACATTTGGATGGTGCAAGAGAGCTTGGGGGCGGGGCAGTTCCACAGATATCTAGACTCGTTTAACTTAATTAACAGTAGATCACTATGGAGAAAATGGACATGCTGAATATAACACTATCATTTACTCGCATTACATATTTTTCTCCTAATTTACTGCTTTGATTACAGTCATAATCAGCTAGCCCTGAATCCCAGCAAAATCAAATTGCTACTACTTACTCCCAAGAAAACCCTATTGGTTAACAAGACAGATTTCATCATTCAATCTCAAAATACCACCACTACAGAGGTGGTCTCCCACACTAAATTACTAGGAGTAATTATAGATGAAAATTTGACATTTGACCGCTATTATCCACAATATCATCAAAAAAAACAAACAAAAACTAACTATCCTCTATCGACAAACACTAGCTGCTCAACTGCCTTAACCTTTCTCCTACCGTCTCTCCTGTATGGAGCTCCTCTCAACAATATCCAGTCCTCCCTAAAAACCAAGCCTGAGTCCTTTACAAGACCACCAAGTTGGTAACCAATGCAAAATACTCTTCCCATCACTGCATCTCCCTAAAATGCCTTAACTAGCTCGAATGTCCACATTACCTCACTTACCTACAACTAATCACAACACACAAAATCATTGACAAACCATTAGACTGCCCAGCCCTTTCTACCATCTTAACCCACTAACACCCAAACAGGCCACTCAGATCTGAAAATGAACTTCTCCTGCAAGTCAACAAGCCAAGCTATGGAATTCTCTCTCAACAGCTATCAGAACCTCTAGTAATGTACCCTCCTTCAAAAAAATCTCTGCAGCAACACCCCTCCAACTTCTGTCATAGCAGATGTCTCAGTTCTCATCCATCCATAACCTAATTCCCAAACTATAAGTTATAGGTTCATAGGTTCATAGGTTCATACTAGGCTATCTGCCCGAGGGCATTTACAAGCCTAGCCCATCGCCCCTTTAGTATGGGGAACTATACCCATTATTTTGCTGTGCCTCTGTCGAGCAGTGACACTGAGGTAATCCATCTCCCATCCATTGGTCAAGATTTCTCTTGAACAAGGCCAGCGAGGTGCTCTGCCTCACATGATTCTGTTCCACAGCATAGGGAGTCTTTGGGTGATGAATCTATCCCTCCAGCACGTCCTATTAATAGCCGTGTCGAGGTTTAAGTCTCCGCCCTTGTGGCTCTGATGGATCTAGATTTTTGAGGTGAAGCATATTCAAATCTGGGTTTGACATGGCCTTGTATGTTAGGCAAAGGTCACCTCTGAGCAAGCGACTGAATAGAGCTGGAGTTCTTTCAGTCGGGCAGCATAGGATAGATTTTGAGACCCTTTATCCTTTTGGTGAGGAACTTTGTGGCCTCTCCAGCTGCTGCAAGTGTCGGGTCAGATACATTCCAAATGGGGCATTGTACTCAATCATTGGTCTGATGAGTGATGAGTAAAGGGAGACTATAACCTCCCTTGATCTAGATGAGAATCCCTTCATGATAAGGTGGGCAATGTAGAAGGTCTTCCTAACTACTTTAGCTACATGGGTGTCGAATGACAGACTACTATCAACCTGGGTCCCCAGGTCCCTGATAACTTCTTCTGTGCTCAGTGGATTGCCTCCTATTTGGTAGCTAGGTAACCTTGTTTTTCCCGAAGGGTATGACTATGCATTTTTGGCATTTAACTTTAGGCCGTGGCTCTGGCACCAGTTATCCGTTTCTGTGAGACCCTTCTGAAGGATATCTGTGTCAGATGTGTTTTCTACTATGAGTTTGCAGTCATCTGCAAACTTTGTCAGCCATAACCCTCCTGTGTTTGCTTGTACTTCAGAAAAGTAGATGCCAAACAAGAGTGGGCCCAGGACTGAGCCCTGTGGGACACCACTTGTGACAGGCTTTGAGTCTGACATGGCGCCAGCAACTCTGACCCTGTGGGTTCTGTCACTCAGCCAGTTTGCAACCCATCTTGTGATGTATGGGTTAACATTTAAGCTGATGAGTTTTCAATGATACCCGAGTGGGGTATTGTATCAAGGCCTTAGCCAGATCGAGGTAGGCTGTATGGACTGCCTTTCCTTCATCAATGGCTTTGGTGACTGTTTCAAAAAGTCAACCAAGTTTAAAAGGCATGATCTGCCTTTGACAAAGCCAAACTGGGTTGGATCCAAAGTCTGCAAATTCCCAATGTCTTTATTTATGAGGTCCATTATGATCCTCTCCATGGCTTTGCAGATAAGGCTTGTCAAGCTAATGGGCGGTAATTGAAGTGGGACCACAGTTGCAGTGCGCCACTCCTGGTACGTATCCAGAGGTAAGACTTTGATTAAACAGCTGTCCTAGCTGTGGGTTTAATTCCTCATTGAGTTCATGGAGCACACAGCCGGGGACACCATCAGGTCCCATGGATGCTGTGTTTTTGCTTTGGAGAGAGCAGTTCTCACTTGGGCGCTGGAGATGTTTGGGGGCTGCAATCATTTGGTATAGATATCTCTCCTTTTGGGGAGGGTGAGAAGTTTGCACTGAACCTGTCAGCCAGTATGTTGGCAATGTCTGTAGGATCAGTAATCTTCACATCATTTTGAACTAGTTCTGAGCATATCTGGGAGTTTCCTCCTAGGTTTCTAACATAGCTAAAGAAGGCCTTATGATTGTCTTTTGAGTCTTTAGCTATTTTTCTCGAAATTTGCTTTGGATGATTTTATGAGAGCTCTTAGTTTTTACTTATAGTGATCAAGGGTGTCTTACCTTTTAAGGATTTTGCTCTATCTTGTAGTAGCTTCCTCCTTTTGTTGTAGAGTTTGTTTATGGCTGGGGTCCACCAGACTGGACGCTTGCCTTTGGTACAAAGAGTCTTTGTTTTGCTTGGGATTGCCTTATCCATGCAGTCCTGCAGGTGCTGGTAGAAGGCATTTGTAAGTGATTCAGCGGCTTGAGTACTGTTTTCCTTCGGGGGCCTTAAAGGAGACCAACCTTGTTTTTAGAAGTGTGAAGGCGGCTTTTGGGAAGTTTTTTTCTGTTGGTTTTTTTTTTTCAGGTGGGGGTGGGATGAGGACCTCCAGAGAGATTAGTTTGTGATCTGATCTCACCAGTGAGGATGTTCGTGATGATGAAATGGTGACTAGTTGTTCCATGGCATTTGAGTTTAGGAATTGCAGGAACTTTTGGGCTAGGGTGCCTGGGCTGGAGTAGTGTTCCCAGTCTATATTTGGGTAATTCAAGTCACCTAGTATGATGGTGTTTGGTGATACATTTATCCCTCTAGTGTTTTCAGGAAGGCCATGTGAGGTTCCTGAGTTTGTGAGGGTGGCCTGTAACATGCTACTATTTGCAGAGCAGTCTTGCTGGATGGTCTCCGATGCATCATGCGTTGCCACCAGTCTTGAGGTGTGGGTGTCCTTGATGAATATGGATACCCCTCCTTTCTTGGTATTTTCCTGATTTTGGGGCCGAGCATGATATGAGGTAAAACCTGATAGCGCTGGGGTGCTCTCAGGAGCCTTGAACCAGGTTTCTGTCACAGCACAGACATCAATGTTCTCCATACTGAGAAGGGCCTCGAAAGTGCATTTTGAGATTTAGACTTCTGGCATTGAGCAGCATTACCCTTAGTTTATTTCCTTTTTGTGTTCTAGGGTGGTAGGTTTAGAATTTGAGCCTTGCCTAAAAAGGCACTATGGGCAAGAGCCTTTGCCAATATCCGAATCCCAGGGTGACAGGTGCAAGCGTCCCCTTGGGCTAGCGTGGCTTGTCCAGCATGTCATCCCAGGCAGACAGATACTGGATCCCCTTTGAATGACACCAGTGTTTAAGCCAATTGTTAAAGCTGATCATCTTATCTCTGTATTGTGGCATCATTCTTGGTGAAGGTAGGATACTGCTCAAGGTCAGGGTCATACCTGCCTGGGCTACATAATCAGAGAGCTCCTCAATGTCTCTTTTCATGTAGTCGGTCGTTTACACCAGCGTGGACAATGACTGGTACCTGCTGTTGAGAGACCTGAGTGCTGACCTTCTCCTTACTCAGTCTGGTGAGCGGGACATCAGTGTGTCTGACTATGGAGTCACCAATGACTAGTGTGTCTGGCATTGTGTTTAGGGCTGTGACTGTTTGACACTGACTGTGAGGTCTATGTGTTGCAGGTGTTGTGTTCTGAGGTGGTGGTTTTGGGTGTCTGCTTTGGTGGCCTCTGCTGTTTTGGTAGATTTTTGATCAGAGTTTCGAGTATGTCTTTGTGTGTTTATGTGTATGATTTGAGGTTGTAATGGTACTATGTGAGACTGGGTCTATAGTGTGTGCCTTCCCTCCTGACTGGTCTTGCCAGTCCTATGTTGAGAGAGCTCAGCCTCCAGTTATAGTTGCATCTCGCATGTATTTGTGTTTTGTGGGAGGAGGAGAGGGTTGTCAGTGTACATGAGGCAATTGTAACATTGCCTCAATATTCCCAGGTTCACCAGCTGAGCAGGAGATGACACTAGCAACTGATCCATGCTAGAAGGATAGACAAAAACTTTAAAAGATTCCGGGATGTGGGTGACCGAGAAATGGGGGTTGCCTTTTGGGTGCTATCTATAATCAAGGTAATAAGTACTGTAGGAGCAAGTGCTAGGTTTAACAGATAGAGAATAGTCTACTTAGAGTCAAGTAGAGATGATCTTTAGTTATAGGATACGCTGATTAGATGAGTAGTAAAAATTTGAAGAGTGGACTTTTAGGTAGTTAGTTTAAGTTTAAACTTAGCTGCGGCCTGCCCTAGTGTGTGCAAGTGCAACACAGGCAACTCCGCGTGCTAATCGCTAAAGCGTGCTTTATAGCAGGGGGCTGGAAAAGACAGGAAATGACCCAAAATGGCCAATAAACTACAAGTTACTGCCTTAAACCACTCCTCTGAGGACAAACAGGCAGTTCAGTACTCTTGACCAAACAAGGAAAATGGAGAAAACAGGAACCAAGACAAAGCCCAGGGATCAGCAAAATCTGGTCTCTGGAACACTAGTTTAGGAAAGTATGGAAAGCAAGGATATTTTTTTGATTTTTCAAGTTTTTTACAGAAAAGCAGAAAACACAATAAATGCTATGATTTTCGATTAAATGCTATCAAAAGCTAGTACACTTGAGTGTATTAGCCTGTAGTTTAACTTTTAGGCAAAACTTAAACTAGCAAGTGCAGTAAACAGTTTTAACTTATAAACACAGAAAAACAGTGCAAACTTTGATAAAATAAGCAGAAACAGTAGTCGAAGGCACAAAAAGTCGAAAAGCCAAGAAAAATACTTAAAATCTGGAAAGGTAGTCTTTTCTGGTCTCTGCTGCTAGAGGAACACTGCTGTCCACCACGAGGAGCTGTGCTGAGTTCTCAATAGCTGGAAAAGCCATAGCAGGGGCTGGAAAAGACAGGAAATGACCCAAAATGGCCAATAAACTACAAGTTACTGCCTTAAACCACTCCTCTGAGGACAAACAGGCAGTTCAGTACTCCCTACTCCCACTAGTGAGTAAAGAAACTACCCTTGACCAAACAAGGAAAATGGAGAAAACAGGAACCAAGACAAAGCCCAGGGATCAGCAAAATCTGGTCTCTGGAACACTAGTTTAGGAAAGTATGGAAAGCAAGGATATTTTTTTTTTGTTTTTTCAAGTTTTTTACAGAAAAGCAGAAAACACAATAAATGCTATGATTTTCGATTAAATGCTATCAAAAGCTAGTACAGGCAAAACTTAAACTAGCAAGTGCAGTAAACAGTTTTAACTTATAAACACAGAAAAACAGTGCAAACTTTGATAAAATAAGCAGAAACAGTAGTCGAAAGGCACAAAGTCGAAAAAGCCAAGAAAAATACTTAAAATCTGGAAAGGTAGTCTTTTCTGGTCTCTGCTGCTAGAGGAACACTGCTGGTCACCACGAGGAGCTGTGCTGAGTTCTCAATAGCTGGAAAAGCCCACAAAAAGCGTGCTTTATAGCAGGGGCTGGAAAAGACAGGAAATGACCCAAAATGGCCAATAAACTACAAGTTACTGCCTTAAACCACTCCTCTGAGGACAAACAGGCAGTTCAGTACTCCCTACTCCCACTAGTGAGTAAAGAAACTACCCCTTGACCAAACAAGGAAAATGGAGAAAACAGGAACCAAGACAAAGCCCAGGGATCAGCAAAATCTGGTCTCTGGAACACTAGTTAGGAAAGTATGGAAAGCAAGGATATTTTTTTTTGATTTTCAAGTTTTTTACAGAAAAGCAGAAAACACAATAAATGCTATGATTTTCGATTAAATGCTATCAAAAGCTAGTACACTTGAGTGTATTAGCCTGTAGTTTAACTTTTAGGCAAAACTTAAACTAGCAAGTGCAGTAAACAGTTTTAACTTATAAACACAGAAAAAACAGTGCAAACTTTGATAAAATAAGCAGAAACAGTAGTCGAAAAAGCCAAGAAAAATACTTAAAATCTGGAAAGGTAGTCTTTTCTGGTCTCTGCTGCTAGAGGAACACTGCTGGCCACCACGAGGAGCTGTGCTGAGTTCTCAATAGCTGGAAAAGCCAAGAAAAAACGTGCTTTATAGCAGGGGGCTGGAAAAGACAGGAAATGACCCAAAATGGCCAATAAACTACAAGTTACTGCCTTAAACCACTCCTCTGAGGACAAACAGGCAGTTCAGTACTCCCTACTCCCACTAGTGAGTAAATGACCAAACAAGGAAAATGGAGAAAACAGGAACCAAGACAAAGCCCAGGGATCAGCAAAATCTGGTCTCTGGAACACTAGTTTAGGAAAGTATGGAAAGCAAGGATATTTTTTTTGTTTTTTCAAGTTTTTTACAGAAAAGCAGAAAACACAATAAATGCTATGATTTTCGATTAAATGCTATCAAAAGCTAGTACACTTGAGTGTATTAGCCTGTAGTTTAACTTTTAGGCAAAACTTAAACTAGCAAGTGCAGTAAACAGTTTTAACTTATAAACACAGAAAAAACAGTGCAAACTTTGATAAAATAAGCAGAAACAGTAGTCGAAAGGCACAAAAAGTCGAAAAAGCCAAGAAAAATACTTAAAATCTGGAAAGGTAGTCTTTTCTGGTCTCTGCTGCTAGAGGAACACTGCTGGCCACCACGAGGAGCTGTGCTGAGTTCTCCTTAAACATTGTTTCCTACTGAAATCTTCCTCTATCACAAGTTAAAATACATAAGCTATGCCGTACTACCTATCGATACCCTACCATCTTGCTATGCCTCTCTATTTAATTATACATTGCCCTGTAATACTGTGCTGTCTGCTACTCAGTGCACCTTGTAAATATTTCTATGACTGATTTTATCACTGTATTATCTCTAAATGTACAGTAATATGACTTCCTATTTATGTAACTACAAACTCTTAATTTGCATATATAGCAGGTTTACATGCTCTTATTCTGTTTTTGTATAATATTGCTTTGTTTTTTGATAATACTGTTTGTGATCTACTAACTGTTTTGAATGTTTTGTACTATTTGTATTAACTGCCTCGTGGAGTTTTCTCCCTGGGCCACCACTGAAAATGGGCTATTTTTTGGCCCAGTAGACTTTCCTGGTAAACAAATGCTAATAAAATAAATAATGAATAACTTGCTTTACAGAAGTTAAACATCCACTGAAATACTTTCCATGTTCTGCCATTCTCCAGGGTACGCTACTTTTCTGACCACATAAAACAGTTAATTTCCTGAGAGGAATCAAAACCAATGCAAAAGAAAAACATTGCATGCTTTGCAGATTATGTTAGCAATGTTAATCAATGGTGGTCTGTATATGTGCATCTGACTGAAGTAGACAGAGTATCTTTTCATTTGAAATGTATTGTTGGGTTGCTACTATTGGGTAGTGCTGGGAGTCACAGATTGCATGGGGTTTCTTGGGACTAAATACTGCCAAGAGAAATGATTGTTCAAAACTCTGTTTTAATTGTTCTCATTAATTCTGTATGCTTTCTTGGCAGCTTTTAAGGCATGTCTAACTTGACTGACTCTGACCACATGAACTATGGGGGTCTCTTGATATGAACAGCAGGGAAGCACATGTTCCATCCCATACAGGATGGCAGCTCAGTTTGGCAACTAACCTGTTACTAAGGAAAAAATATGATTTAATTCTAGTTGAGGGACCCTCATCTGGGAATTAATGGGCAAAGGTCTCAGAGGTGAACAGTCCTTGCTCCACTCTGCAGTAAATGGACCTACACTCCGATTTCATAGATCATTTAATAAGTTTAAAAGGACTGTATGGGTCCTGATGGTCATGTGAAACAAGAATACAACATTGGTTTTCCCTGTGACAAGAGTACAAGGATTGTAAACATTTATGATAAAGCTTGAGAAGTTGATGTGAGAATGACTCAAGGAGGTGTCAGAAAATGTATCAGTGAGTCTCCCTTGTTACTTGCACCTACTAAAGGATACTCTGAATCAGTCAAGAGATGGACTGTCATCTAAGTATTAATACAGGCATTCTTATTACAGTACTGGCAGCTTATTCATTACCACCCTTACCAACTTTGGGTGCTAAAGTCTCTCAAATGGGAAATACAGGGTCATTTGCCCTCTCTCTCCTCAAGAAAAAAAAATTTGTTTGATCAAGACAAAGTATCAACCTTCCGGATCCATCCAGCTGTACCTTCACTCTGGAAGTTAACTCTACAATTTATAGTGGAAACTAATTATTATACAGATATTTACAGGTGCCCAGCCCTCTGCCAAACCTGTCAAGACTTCTTTAGGCTGAACAGATGCAAGTGAGGCTCTAAAAAGGCTGCCTCAGATGCATCTTCAAAGGCCTGAAAAACAGGAACAAGAGTCAACCTAGGCTCCTCTGTCCTTAGGAAGGATAGACATCTTTTCTGAAACTCTGAGACCTCTTGTAGCCTGACTTTTCCACCATCAAAGTGTCACCTCAAACCATTTATCTTCAAGAGTTTAATCCAAGGATATATCATTGCTTGTATCACAGCCTACTGGTGAATCCAAAGAGTCAGGTGGAGAGGGTTACTCCTCTTCTGTGGAGGACCCAATACAGAGGTTCAAAGCTAGCAAATTCTCTACAGTCAAAATTAGTAGGTGATGGAGAATCAGTCCTAAAGACAAAAAGAAAATGGCATCACTTCCCTACAAAGGCAAAACCTGCTCTCATAACTGGCAGCTAACAGGATTCGCTGGAAGAGTAAGTGTTTCCAAGTCCTCTGATGGACTAGCAAAAATGCTCAAGTTGGACAGCATCCAACCTGGAGGCCTTGCTTACTTCAAAGGGGGCCTTCCTAGCACTTGTTGACTGGACTCCACTGTCTGATTCATCAAAAGCTAAAAAGGCATGAATACTGATGAAGGTGGCCAAGACACTGGAGGCATACAATTCAATTCCTCCCCAGCTCCGACACCCTCAAGTTCACAAGGGCCTTGTGGTCTGGTCTGTCTGTAGGTTCTTTTACCAAAACCTTTCTGCACCTTTTGCCAAAAAAATTCCTGAGCTTTTCCATCTATTGAACCCTGCACTACTTTCTGGTCCAATGCACAATAACTCCCCCATGGGGAAGCTACTGCCATCACAGCAAATGCTAACTGCTTCTTGTAATCAAGGAAGGAACTTAAATTTCAGGCCTGGCAATGCAAGCTTTTTTTTTTTTTAATTAAAGGTAGAAGTTAACACAGTACTAACTGGAAGCCGCATTGTGTTCATCTCCTGAACAAAACAGCCACTGCAGATGATAATCTTTAAATGGAACCTGTCTTCTGCAGAACACCTTGTTAATTTTCCTTCCTTCTCTTCAAGGTCCTCATAAACACTTTCAAACACACAGTTCAAGGTACATCTAAGACAGGGGCAGAATATGCACTCTCTTTTGGAAGTTCCACTCACCTCTCCCATTAAAGAGGTTTAGAACCAAATAAACACCTTTTTCTTCATCTCCTTTCACTTTTGAAGTGCAGCATTCAGTTGACTGAAGGTACCCTTATGGCAAGTTTGTGTGTTCAAGCAAGCCAAATGGTAATGTAAGCTTCTTTACTGTGTGCATTTCAGGATGCTCTTACCAGGAGGCTTACTAGCATTTCACGTCCTTGAAAATACAAGTTCACCTTCTTAATCTGGAGTTAGATGAATCATCTGATATGGTCAGGGTTTCACCGACCCATCTCAATTCCTTGGTAGCTAAGCATGATCATAGGTCTCCTCAACCATTTCTGCTGTTTCAAAGGGGGACGACAGAAAAACAAAGGATCGTATCTGCATTAACACGTAATAAAAAATTACTTCACATGTAGCTGATATGAAGAGGTGCTTAGAGTAACATTTACTTGTTGCTGTTGGGAGCTGCTAAATAAATGAAATAAACCTGAAATGGTGACTGTTATGACCGCATCGCTGTGATTAACTACACTGACCTATATGTTGAACTACACTTGTAGAAGTGCTAGCAACCTAAACGTTAATTCAGAAAGCTTCACTTGCATTTTACACTACAAGTCTTCTCAGCTGTGCATGTAAAATTTGATGCGTCAAAAATACTTGTGTCAGGGCAAATACGTTTTTTTCGTGTCCTACAGAGCAGAGGACCACCTTCTTTGCTCTTCAACTTAAGTGTGGGAAGAGTCAGATTGGAGGACAGCACCTGATGCCATATTAGCTTTATTTTCAAACTGTAGCAATTGTCAGCTACATTTGTAGCCGGCAGCTGCTATAGTTCGCGCCACATACAGAGTGTTAAAACAGTAGGAAGTGGTAGGAGTTATCGCAAAAGAGCTTACACTTGTGTTTTTAACAATAAATGTTTTGTGGTTGAGTGTAAGACTGGTGCAAATTTGTTTTCTTTTCATTGGTTTATTGTTCTGCACCTTTCTGCATCCTTGAGCCGTGTTTTCGATACACTGATGAAACAAAAGTAGACTGGGATGAACAAAGGCACAGCTGCCTAGGAAAAGTAGAATATAAAAAAACAACCAATGTGTAAAGTGCAATGCTGTCTGCCATATAATTTTATTCATTACCATCACCTTGTGTGCCAGCTCATGTAAGATGGCCTTCATCGTCCAGTGCTAAATCTGCGACACTAACTGTTAAGATAAGAAAAAGGAGCAGTCCAACACAAGGATTTCCATCTGCAGTACTCACTGACAAAGCGGTATACCTCAGAAATTGCATTTTTGTCAGCAGCAAAGTACTAACTCGGCTCAAACTGGAAAAAAATAGTGCTGATTTTCATGGAAAGCTGCTTCAAATATTGTTATATAAACACATGAGCGGGGTGGCAGGAAGTTGAAAGTAATTCTGCTTAAAAAAAAAAAGGGTTAATTATGAACTAATTTCTTTTTACATATGTGCTCTGTCCCATTACTAAAACACACCGCCAGGAGACACCTGGAATAATCAGATAAACATTTGCTCCACTAAAAAGCATGTTATTCTACAGAAAAAGGCAGAATGCATATGCGTCTGAAGAGGATTCATTCTATAAAATGGTTTTCAGATTATTCTTCCACAACAAAGGAAGTAGCAATTCATGCCTTGCCCTTGTTAGTACATTTTATTCAATAGCCCATTTGGACATATTGAAAGTGTAAGCTCGGTTTCCCAACAGACACATTAAGAAATGTAGGCCAAAAATTCTTCAAACACTTCACAGATTGCCCAGTACAAAATGATTATTGCACACATTCATGTATTAACATGTTTCACAAAATAATTAGTTTTAATTACAGCTGTAATAGAGAGGGCAAGACTTGGATGAATAAGCTGGCAAGTTGCATGCTGCTAATTTGCTATCTTCAGCATCAGTGCAGGTTTGTACCTTACGACTGCCAATAACAATCCACGCCATGTGGACATGCTTCTACATACTGATACCAAACACCAGTGCTCTGATGAAGCTGTATTAACTCATCATCTGTCTGCTACTTGGCTTTACAGCAAGTACCCTTCCCATAACGGAACATTTAATATCTGAACTCAAATACTACTTCTTGAACATTGTTTTCACATTCTGAGAGCCAGTTTTATTCTTAGCTTAGAATATTTCACTTATATGAGGCATATTAATATTTCTATATCTAGCCAAACTGGAGATAACAATCAGCCAATACAATTAGTGAATTCAACGTGACAATCCAAACATCACATCTTCACTTCGATGAGTGCAGTGTGAAGAACAAATAAGTTGTATTACTATCTGTTCACATTGTGCCAAACATAAATGGGACAAATACAACAAAAGACTTTCCCAACAACTTCCTTCCTTCCTTAACAGATCTGTGGCTTTAGTCGCTAATTTGCCTGGTACTAGGACACAAGAGGCACAGATACTTCCACTACATATGAACCCAGCTACCATAAGACAGACAGGAACCACAGCAACTAATGTGTGTTCAGTGGTATGGTAAAAGGAACTTGGATGCTCTTGCACTCTTATTCAGAACAGACTTCAGTAAAGAAAACCAAAGCACTCTGTAACAACCTCCATAATGCTGCAAACAATTGAAATACTCTGCAATCTTGCTAAGGCACAAAAGCATTCAAACACTTTCCTCAATTCTGAATGAAAGTGTTATGATTTCAACACAACCAAAATGTAGTAACAGTATAATTACTGCTCTCAAACTGGCAATCTATCAAGAAAATGAAGCAACAGCGAGATATTTAACTTACTGACTTGTATTAAACTGTTCAGTTTTACTATTTAAAGACATTTACACCTTATGTAAAACGTACTGCCCATAATACTATTTATAAGGAAGTTGGCATGGCACCCCTTAACCATCCCCCTAAAGAATTAGGCAGGAATTAAGTGTTTGAACCAGTTCTTATAAATAAAGAGCATTAGAAAAACATACAGTAAATATGTACTGCAAACAAGGACATGCTTCCTTGAGAAGTGCTTGCTACATACATATGAACTGTATTCACAAAGCACAACTGCACACAGTTCCAACATTCTTAATCACCTGAATTTCACTACAGTACTCTACTCCTAAATAAATGCGTGCACGCGCGCACACAGAAAGGGTCATCACCATACATAGGCACATACTTTCACTACACCCAAACTAGACTGCAATGCTTCTTAAACAGTTGCATCTTAGCTCAACAGAAAGGGGTTTGTGTACCCCTGTTGCAGTGACAACAGGAGAAAAATATTCTTGTATGACTAGGAGCACAACATGAAGTATCCAGATACTCACATTACACCATTATGTGAACTTAACTATAGACTGATGGATCTAACTTTGGCTCCTATCTGTGCAGGGCTGCGATGTGTGAAAAGAAATCCATGAAACATCCTGCAGCATAATATTAATTATGCTACTGTCATTTAAACCAAAGACCCATTCACCTATTTGAACAAGGTTATGACCTATTTGAACAAGGTTATGACAGAAGAAGCAAGCACTCCAATCCAAGTTTAACATAAATGTGTTAAAAAGACAAAGACGTTTTACCTTTATAGTGCAAAGGATTGTGATGCTCAAATACCTACCGAACACCTGAAGTGGACTGTGGCAAGCATGATCCAATTACTTTTCTCCTAATCAAAAAGGAGTGGAATACATAGCAGTTCAGCTATGCTCTTATCTAATGAAAAAGTCAAAGCAGTATGCTGTAATCAGAAAAGGTTTCCAGTATTCAAAAACTCAAGCATCATGGGTCTTACCTGACACGCACCAAGATATAAGCAGCTTAAATAACACCCAGCTGCTCTTCTGGCTTTCTGACTCTGAAGGATATAGTTCTTTCTTTAAACAAAACAACCCAGGTTTACCTAGCATCTTGTGTTAATGAAAGAGCTGGTGGGAGAGGACTAGAGTGAGCACCCAACCATGTCTAACAAATCAGGGTGGGGGGGTCTAAGTCTGCAGTAATGTTTTTTACTTCCAGAGGGTAAGGAACTCCATGTAAGGACCCAAGTAGAGAGGAACTGCACTTGGCTTTCCAAAGCAGTAATGCACGGCTGCTGACATATGTATGCAATAGACGGAGAAGCATGCAAAAACCTTGCTCATGTCAGCCACACAGAAGGGATTATGGCAGCATACATATTTCCTTATGGATGCCTAGATGGTGGCCATGATCGCATACATTCTCTCATGTGCAGAAAGAATGACCATTGTTCTGGCTCCAAGAATGAATAGGTATGACAGTAGCAACTCACCAGACGGTCTACAGGCAATGAGGTCAGAGACACTGAACAAGAATAACATTATACAACAAATAAAAAACATTACTCATCCATCTAAAGGGGACTGCAGGCAAGCATCTACAACACTGACCCATCGGAACAACTGTAAGGAATCCAAGACTCTAATGTGTTCTATGGGGCCTCAAATACTTTACATGCATTTTAACAGATTTATAACATGGGCCCAAATGTTCTACCACCACCCAAAAAGAAATGCAGTGCATCAGATCTAAACATTTTCAATCTGGCCCTCTCAGTTCTTCATTTATCTTCTACACTGTGCATGGAAAGGGTAATAACCAAACTGGTTCCTCCAACAGTACAGCTCACACACCATCACTAAAACTGCCCCCTTTATGTGAAATGAATACCCATTCCCAAATGTGTAGCCCCCAGTACAATACGTTCTATGACAAAAGCTACATACATGAACTTCTACTGTTTCACAGGCCAAGGCATGTCACTGTACACAGTCTTAACTAGGAAATACATTAGGCGTTATTTTTGTTTCCCCACAACTAAGGTCAAAAGCAGAGTCAGCATAACCCTGCATTCAACTGCCCAAAGACCTGCAGGTTCATGAAAATGTGCCACTGACCTGCTATTCAGCCACAAGCTATAAATCAAGGGAATGGAAAAATAGTTGTATCACTAACATAATGCAAGTGTTCTGAAGACAATTTTGTACTTAACTTATACATAAAGTAAGGCTGAAATCCCTAAAGTACAGTTTTGTACCTACCATAAATGTAGATGTCCGATAGGTATGCATCTGCAGTCATAACATATGGGTTGTCCAGCCTCAGGCAGCCCTTCGGTCGGCCGGATTCCAAAGTCTGGGTCTGGCCTCGGCTGATGTCGCACTTCACCCGACATAATAGCTTCTGGGGTATAAAGGCATCAGCCGATGCCATTTTCCTCAGTGTTTCTTGCCCCAGATGCCAGGTGCCCTCTAGGAAGGCTAAATTTGGATAAATGAAGAAAATTCCAAACAGTAGAAAGCAAAATATATATATACATATATACATACAAACAAATACACCATAATAGATTCCCCCAGCTAGCTAAAAGAGGGGTAAGCACCCTAGGAATACCACAGAGGGGAAGGAGGGTGGGTAATCCTGACTGCAAATGCATACCTATTGGACATCTACATTTATGGTAGGTACAAAACTGTACTATGTCCTTCAAGGATGCATCTGCAGTCATAACATATGGGTAGAATACCATAGCCAAACTGGGGGAGGAGGCACTAAGATAATGATGGTGTAGTTAAGATCCCTTGTAAAACTGCAGTTGCAAAACCTGCTCGGGATCTGGAGTATAAAGGAAGATTGTAATGCTTGGCAAATGTATGCACGGAGCTCCAAGTAGCAGCTTCTAAAATGTCTTTGGTAGCCACACCTCGTAGGAAAGCTGTAGTGGTGGCTGTAGCTCTTGTGGAGTGAGGCCTGATATTTTCAGGAGTTGTCTTTCCATGAAATGAGTAGCAGAATCGAATGCAATTTCCTATCCATTTTGATATTGTCTGTTTTGAAATTGCTTTTCCTTGCACTCCTGTTGCATATGCTAACAGAAGCTGGTCAGTTTTTCTGCTGGCCTTAGTTCTGCCCAGATAGTAGCGCAGTTGTCTGTGTACATCCAAGGTGTGTAGTAGTCTTTCCCCCCTGTTCTGTGGGTTAGGGAAGAATGTAGGTAAATGAATAGCTTGGTTCAGGGATACCCTGGATACCACCTTTGGCATAAAAGTAGGATTGGTTCTCAGAGACGCTCTATCCTGGTGAAAGATAAGGAAAGGCTGCACTGCCATTAATGCCTGTAACTCTGATACCCTTCTTGCTGAAGTGATTGCTAGCAGGAAGGCAGTTTTCCAAGATAAGAACTGTATGTCTGCTGTTGCTGCTGGTTCAAAAGGGGGAAGTGTTAATTTTTCTAGCACAAAATTGAGATCCCATGCTGGCAGAGGTGGTCTTCTTGGAGGTTTTACATTTTTGATTCCTCTCAGAAATTGTCTGAGGAGAAGATGAGAGAAGACAGGAGGATCCATGTTGTACTCTGCTGAACTTGCTGATGCATGAATCTTAATGGAAGAATAGGACAGGCCATTGTGGAACAGTTCTGCTAAGTATTCTAGGATGTGTGCTAGGTTTGCCAGTGTGACATTTGTTCCCTTTGCTGCACTCCAAATGAGGAATCTCTTCCATTTGGCTGAATATGTTTTCCTTGTGGAGGGTCTGCGAGCCTCCAGGATAATGTCCTTAACCCTCTGAGATAAAACAGGTTGGGTTTGTTTTATGCAATTTTCCAAGCAGTTAGTTGCAGGGTTTTTAAGTTTGGATGCAGGGTCTTGTAGTTGTTCTGCGTTAGAAGTAAAGGACATAGAGGTAGAGGCCATGAATTCGTCCGAGACATGCTTCTCAGTAGCGGGTACCAATGCTGCCTTGGCCAGTCTGGAGCTATCAGAATTACCTTTGGCTGTTCCTCTCTGATCTTTAGTAGAACTTTGTACATCAATGGGAGCGGTGGGAAGGCATATACTGTCAGGGCCTTCCAGCTGAAAGACAGAGTCTCCACCCTCCAGGCTTGTGGGTGGTACACTCTTGAGCAGAATTTCTTCGGTTGATGGTTGAGTGGGGAGGCGAACAGGTCTATCTCTGGCATTCCCCATTTCTTTGTTATGGTTTTGAAGATATCTGGATGCAGCATCCATTCGTGAGCATCCGTGGTAGTTCTGCTTAAGCTGTCTGCTAGTGAATTCTCTTTCCCTGGTACGAATCTGGCCTGTGGTTGGATGTTGAGATTCAGGCATAAATTCCACAGTTCCATTGCCAACCGGCACAGAGGGTATGAATGTGTGCCTCCCTGTTTGTTGATGTACCACATGACTGTGGTATTGTCCGTCCTTATCAACAGGTGTCCTTGCTGGAGGAATGATTTGAATGCCTCAATTGCATGCTTCACTGCCAGCATCTCCTTTAGATTTATGTGTAGATTCAGCTGGTCTTGGGACCATAGGCCTTGGATGCACTTGTCTTTCATGTGTGCCCCCCAGCCTAGGTCTGAGGCGTCCGTGGTGATGATCTGCCTTGGTTGTGGTTTGTGGAAAGGCAATCCCCTGTTGAGCTGGCAGGCCTGAGCCCACCATAGGAATTCTTTTTTCAGGCATGGAATGATTGGTATCCGGGCTTCTAGACTGTGTCTGTGTTGAGACCATACATTCCTTAGGTACCATTGCAATTTTCTCATATGCAGCCTGGCATGTGGGATCAAGATTATGCAGGATGCCATGTAACCCAGGGCCTGCAGGACTTTCCTTGCAGTAAGCTGAGATTGTCTTGTTAATAAGTAGACTGGTAGTTGCTTTTGTTTTTCTTCTGTGAGAAAAGCCATCTGAGTTATTGTGTCCAATTCTGCACCCAAAAAGGTTATCCTTTGAGACGGCACTAGTCTTGACTTTTGTATGTTGACTGTGTATCCCAAGGCTTGCAGCAGTTGTATGACATAGGCCAAATCCTTTTATTATTTTTGTCTTGTTGTCCGCTTGTATTAGGAAGTCGTCCAGGTATGGGTAAATCTGAATTCCCTGAAGCCTGCAATGTGCAATTACTGATGCCAGGCATTTCGTGAATACTCTGGGCGCAGTAGATAAGCCAAAGGGCAATGCTGAGAATTGATAATGCTCTGATCCTGCAAGAAATCTGAGGTGTCTTCTGCAATCTGGTCATATAGGGACGTGCAGGTATGCCTCCTTGAGATCTAGAGTCACTAGCCAAGACTCCTTGCCCAACAAGGGAAGAAGTTGCTGTAGGGTCAGCATCTTGAATTTTGGGACAATGAGATATGTGTTCAGAGCGGACAAGTCGAGAATAGGCCTCCATTGATTTTCTTTTCTTGGTACAAGGAATAGTCTGGAGTAAAATCCTTGGCCTTGTTCCATTGATGGTACCTTTTTTATTGCTCTCATCTTTAGTAAGCTGGTTATTTGTTTTAGAGCCTCTGATGTCTGGCTTGGTGGAAGGTTTGGCATTCCTCTCTTTTTTGGTAGAGTGTGGAAGTGAAACCTGTAGCCTTTGTCAATTGTTTGCAAAGTCCATTTGTCTCCTGTAATGCAATGCCAGTTTTTTGAGAATAAAGCTAGCTTTCCGCCCAAGGGTGCTTCCATTTGTTCCCTGGTAGGCGGAATCAGAGTCAAGTCATTGTGTCTGTCCTGTGGAAGTAGTTGCAGTCGTAGCTGTGGTGGCACTTCTTTGGTTGGCAGGTTGCCATTGATGACCCCTGTAGGCACCCCTTGATTGACCTCTGCCTCTTGGGCACCTATTTCTGCCTCTCTGAGCTCTGGAGGTGTCTGGAAAGGACCAATTTTTTGAAGGCCAATTTCTGCTGAACCTTGGAGGTTGGACCTGCAAAAAATCCTTGACTGTTTGGACAGATTTTGCTTTTTCTTCCACTTTCTTTAGAACCTCCTGTGCAGGGGAGCCAAATAAACTTTGTTTCTCCATAGGTGCATCCAGGAGTTTAGACTTAACATGGTCTGGCAAGGACTGTTCTTTTAGCCAGGCATGTCTTCGAATCACTGCTCCAGTCAAAGCTGATCTAAATGAAGCCTCCAGTGCATCATAGCCACATTTTAAGAAATGATTACTGACCTGCTGAGAGTTGTGCACCAAATCCTGAAGGGACTTATGGTCTAAAGGTTCAGGAGAGGACAGTTTTTTATTCAGCTGATCTAACAGAAATTCCTGGTACTGTATCATGTGAAATTGACAGTTTAAAGCCCTGGCAGAAAGAGTAGCAGAAGTATAAACCTTTTTACCCCATCTCTCTAATGCTCTAGATTCTCTTTCAGAGGGTAGGGGGTTTTTGGCAGAGGCAGCTGCAACACCTTTAGGGCCCTGAGATATGGTTTCTGGGTCTGCAGCATGGGCCTTATACAAGTGGAAGCGAGAATCCGGGACCCTGTAGTATCTGTCTGGTTTGGCAGGGGCCGGGGGAAGAGAATCAGGGGCAGTACTGGCATCATTGTATGCATCAACAACTGATAGTACAGGTGGTATGGCTAAAGGCCTATGCTGTGGTAAGTGTAAAAAAAGTCCTAAGCCTTTTCCTAGAATCAGAAAAATCCTGACCCTGCCATTGGAAGTGTTCCCTCATTGAGTGTAGAGTTTCCCCAAATGAAAATTCTTCTGGAGGGGAGGCAGAAGGAATGGAGTCTTCTGCATCAGAATCCTCATAAGGTGAATAAGGTCCTTCATGATGGTCAGATCATTCTGAGCCATCCGAGGAATAGTCAGCGGAGAGAGGTTCAGGGGGTTCAGTCCTAGGCCTCTTTTCAGGAGGGGGTTGTGAGGCCCTGTCTGGGTGAGGTTGGGATCCCCTGATCAGAGAAATAAGGTCCTCAGCAAGGCTGAGAATCTGAGAACTTGAGGTAGGTCTGTGAGAGGGAGCCTTTGTAGTCAAGGCCTTGGAAAGTTTAGCTGCTTTAGCCCTGGAAAAGGCCTTGATAGACATAGAAGCAGGGGGTCTAGCTGCCCCACGTGCAGGAGTAGAGATGTCCAACGGAATGGTGTCGGACAAATCTTGTGTGCCTGCTTCTTCAGAAGGGATTTCTGTAGCCGACTCAGTCGGGGCCTGTGTGGCCTCGGTTGTCGGAGGCATGCTTTCGGCCGAAGGGAGAACCGAGGTCTCGGTTTCAGCCGAAACAGAGACACTCGCGGTAGGCCTAACCGTGGTTTCAGCCGAAACCGCGGTCCGCGAGTGCCGGTCCTTTTCCTTGCGTTTTTTAGCTAAATGTGTAGTCGGAGTTTCCGACGGCATTTTATATGCAAAAGCGGAGCCAAAAAACTCTTCAGCAAACTCCAACCGACGTCTAAGCGTCCGTCGGTTGAAGGAACCACAAGCTAAACAAGCTGATACGTCGTGGTCTGGGCCTAAGCAAGGAAGGCAGTAAGAGTGGAAATCCTTATGAGGTATTTGTTTCCCACAAGTTAAACAATTATTTACTTTGTCTGACATCGCCTGAGGCAAGAGAGAGTCCCCAACGGGGTACTTAGCTTTTTTTAGAAGTCTTCGGTAGCTGAAATCTCTGGATCTGACCGACCGGCACTTGCGAACAGCTTCTGCTTCGGGCACCGCGCGGCAAGAAAGACGGAGGAAAATGGCATCGGCTGATGCCTTTATACCCCAGGAGCTATGACGTCGGGTGAAGTGCGACATCAGCCGAGGCCAGACCCAGACTTTGGAATCTGGCCGACCGAAGGGCTGCCTGAGGCAGGACAACCCATATGTTATGACTGCAGATGCATCCTTGAAGGACATCAGCATATGCATTATGATGAGCAGTTGATGGTAGTCTTTCTCACCTTAACTTACTTATCAAAATGGTAATTACTGAAAACAAACCAGGTGAAAATGCAAGCCCCAAGGAGTGCCACACATTACTGATTCAACTACACCTCATGTCTTTCCCATCTTAATATTGCATTTTATGACTTTTCAATCTTGTTCGCTGATCTCGACCTATATGCACCTATCCCTTACTTTATGAGGAGCATAAATAACTGACAGCTTTAGTTTTTAACACAGGGCACTGTAGAGGAAACAGGTGAGACCACTGGTACGATTGCACACCCATATGTTACACTACAGCTGTGTGTGCGTGTGTCATATATATATATATATATATATATATATATATATATATATATATATATATAGATATATATAGATATATATACATACACATACACACACACACACACATATATATATATATATATATATATATATATATACATACATACATACACACAAAGTGCGATTTTTAAAAATTCTGCAGCTACGGTTTGCACCCCATCTTTTGTGATATCTGTATAAACACACAGGATTAATAAGCAAACCAGATTACAGTACTTTTAAACTTTTTAGAGAATAAACTGTTCTTTAACTGGGTAGACACTCGGTCTTCACCTCAGAGCCTCACAAAATATAATAAAATCGAACAGACCACAGCTGAAGAGTATACAGTTGAAACCAACGTTGTTTAATACACAAAGTAAGTGTTTCAACTATATACTCTTCAGCTGTGGTCTGTTCGATTTTTTTATTATACCTTTAAAATTTTAATTACAACTAGCATCCTAATAAGATGAGGCAATGTTCTTTTTTTTTCAAATGTTTTCAGAAGACACAAAGCAAAGTCTTAATTTTTATCATACATTTGTTGGAATCTACAACAAAAATACAATCTCAAATGAAAGAAAGCATATTCTACATCATTATGTTCTAATACTGGCTATTCAATACAAGGCCCCCTCAAAAAAAACAAATACAGGGATTACGCAGCACAGGGAAAACATAAGCCAATTTTTTGACTTACCAGACAAGACAGACAGTTGTGTGCACTTACCATAAATGTAGATGTTCAACTGTATTCACTGTTGCAGTTATCACATTTGGGTTATCTGCCTGCAGGAAGCCCTCAGCCGGCATGAATACCAGTGTCTTCCGATTTCTGCATCAGATGGTGTTGCTTCGTCCCTGATGTCAGGCTGTTAGGGGTATAAAACATGCAGCCGATGCCATTACATCAGTCTTTCTTGCCGAGCGGTGCCCAAAGCAGAAGCAGTTCGCAAGTGTCGGTCGGCAGACTCCCGAAATTTTCGTTTTCGAGTTTCAGACCCGAAATCTTCAAAAAAGCTAAGTACCCCAATTGGGGATCATTTTTCGTGTCAGTAAAAGTTGACAACTGCCTTACCTGTGGGAAAGCAAATACCTCAGAGATTTTCATTCTTACTGCATTCCCTGTTTAGGCCCAGACCATGACGTCCCTCATCGGTTTTGTGCCTTGTTCAATGCCCGAACTATTCATCGTCTGGCTATTTTTGCAGCTAATTACTTTTGCACTCATTCTGTGTACTCCAAAATGGCTTTGTCTAGCCATCAGACTACCAATCTTCCAAAAAAGCTTAAGGATAAAGACAGACAGACTGCATAGGTCCAAAACTGCCGACGTGATGACTGCAACAGTGAAACACAAAGAACATCTGATAAAGGCTTGATGTCTGCAGTCGGGTACCATTCAGATATTATGCCAATGCAAAAAAAGTTTTGGTAATCATTTGAAATGTTGGGACCCACTAGTCTAAGACTGCCATTTCTGAGTATATTCCCTCTGCTCAGGGGAACGTCAATCTTGGAGTTGGATTATACACGTTGGGGAGAGGGAATGCATGGGGGGTGCTTAATATTGAGAGATTTGCTCTTTTACTAGATTTTCAATCTTTTTTTTTTGCAGTCTGTCAGCACTTCATATGGAGTCTTGACATTTGAATAAGGAGCCAAACTTTCCTAAAGTAACAGACAAAGTGAAATTATAAAAAGTGACAGAATTTCTCCGCCTAAAGGCAGAAACCTCTAAAACTAGTACTGGTTAGTGACACATTGCTCTGACCATCTGAAGAAACTCATACTGGGTACTTTGGAAACTATTTGAAATCTCTCATGTTACTTGAAGTTAAGGGTAAGACTCTGCCCAGGAAATGTATTTTCCTGAAACTTCATCTGCTCGAAACAGCTGAGGCATTTACCATCTGCTACGTCCAGTGGAACTCACCAAACATAAGTTTGTGGCATGCCCATTCTGAACGGCAGGTGCAGACGGGTACAGAAAGGGATTTTAGATGCCCTTCCACTCAACACAACATTCACTGATGTTTGCAGAGTGCGCCGATTATTGTCAGTAATCTTCAAAGTATGTACCTTTGAAAGCTGTTATGATTGGATCTCTCAATAAACCACACAAGTGGTCACAACAGAATAGCATCAGCACCCTGACAGCTTTAACAGTTGTAGGACACTTCACAGTTGTAACAAAAAGCGTCAATGTGAAGTATCCAACATTTTTCAAAGCTCTTCATTAAGCAGAGGGATGCTTCACGTCTGCCTGCATACTTTCTGTGTGGCAGCTCTAAGTGTGTTACACTTCACATTCTTACACCTTCTCTCTCTCTGCAAGTTGTAGCTCATTACAGCAAAGCTAAAGTTCCATGTACAGCAAATTCTGATTAGGTAGGTCTTCAATCATAACCATTTGTTAAAGTGTTCTCAAAAAGGATTTAAGAAATTCACCCCTTCAGCTTTGCACTCCAAATGAATTTCCTAAACACATTAACTAACGCTTTATGACAGGCAAACCAATCATAACCTTCTGTGTTATGGTTACCCATGCATATGGGTATTCTGCAGTAATTTCAAAGCACATCATAACTTATACTTTCTTCTTTCTGCAGTCTACCATACTCAACCTACATAAGAAACAACTTGCATTCCATGATAACCTACCCTCACTTGTTATAAAGGGCTGTTATGCTGATAGGCAATGGTTGTCAGATACCTTACCATACCCCAGTAAATGGATGCTAACAGTTTGAGTTCATTCCTAATAATTTTCAAAGAATTACATGTCATGACCATAAATGCAGACAAAAGAAGTGACAACATTCTGAATAGATGTTCAGAAAACAGCAGGAAACAGATTACTGCAGGGCTTAAATGCAATAATGTATAAACACACAACCTAGTAACATACAAAAAGGATTATAGGTTTACAGTTATACTGCAAAAAATAATTTCAGGACTTTTCAAACTGGGTTTCATAGTCAGAAGACCAGATACCTGCAAACAAGAAGCAAGATGAACCACACGATTCTGGAATTGACCAGAAATTACTTTTAAAATTTCTGACAGATTATTTAAAGTACTAGCCCAGATTCATTTTCAAAGTTTATCACTTTTTAATCTATAAATGAGTGACAAAGGTTAAACAGCTGTTTAACTGCAATAAGACCAAAAATATACAGCTAAACTAGTTCATCCATATGGTAGTACCTGGAGAACTGTTCACCATATTGGAAGCCATGTTGTACGATGACAGCTGCTGATTCATCATGGCCGAGCTGTTACTCATGGACTGACCATAAGGAGAACTGGCACCCATCATCCCACTTTGGTTTACGCTGGGGAAGTTGTTCTGCCTGTGGGAGGTAAAAAAAAAAATAACAGAAATTCAGATTATGACATTATTCAGCCGGGCCTATAAGTGCCACTTCCTTAATATTCTCCAGCTTCACTGTTCATAGGTAGTAGGGTTGCCACCTTTCATTTTAGTTGCTTATTCTGTTTCTTATAACATTTAGGTGTTTCAGATACAGAATAACTTAATAGGTAGGTAACTAAGCTATTGGCACTAGGGCCTATATAAACCTAGCCAAATGGCACCCTGGCTTTTGTCACCCAAGAAAATTATAATGCTCAGTACACTGCAAAAGCTCAGCATCTACACTGAAAACTGTCTACACTGCTCAAGATGCAAATTCAGGAAATGCCCTAAACAACTGAGTGTCTTCTTATGGATTTACCAATATACATCAATTGCCCTTCACTGGAGTCAAGTGATTTAAATGCTTCCTTAGGTCTCAAGTTAACTGCTCTACACATCATAAATCTGGCACTGTAAACGGCTCTGAGAAGACATGATAAATTCACAGCTGACAAATATTTTCTGATGCGCACAGTCTGACAAAAATAGCACAGGAAAGCATGCCCAATACACACATGGATTTAGTTGCTACATTTCACTGCTACTTCATATTCATCATAAAAAATTAGCACCACAAACATTTTCTTGTACTACTTATTATTATACATAAGAAAATAACATACCATTCACCTTTACAATTAATCAGGATGAAGACTTCTCATTCATGGGCCAAAAATACTGTCGCTAAAACTATGTATATATTTTAGTAATTTCAAGCATACACAAAGTGTATAATCTCCAAAATAAAGTTCAGTGTGATGCAATGCAGACTTGAAAAGCAGAAGGCTGCATAATGAAATTGCATGAACACATCCAGCAACATGTACCAGCACAATGTGGGCTACTTCAGCATGCTTTTTTCCCACACTTCTAGCTTCCACTTGACCATTCATGCTGGAGGGCTTAAACTAGAGTTCTTCTAAAACTGCACAAACTACTGAATTACCAGAAGGAAGAGAGAAAAAAACATTAATCTCAAACCAGTAGCATGTCTGCATAAATCGGCTCGTCTTTACTGATGTCAAGTGCTTGTAAAACCTAACTTAAGCAATACCTGCAAGCCTACTTTGCTCTGACACAAAGATATCACACATACCATTTTTAAATTCAATATGACATTGTTTGGTTAATTCCACTGCACAACTTGTACACTTATCTGCCATCTGGTAATACTGACCACAGAAACATGGACCGTCAACATCCATCTAGGCTCTTAACTTCCACTGCAAAATGTACAAGGACACAATTTTATCTATCTATATATATATATATATATATATATATATATATATATATATATATATATAAAAAGGTTTGCTGCACTGCCTTATTTCAGTTCGATTTTTTTTTTCTGATCAGATGTGGCATATTATAAAAGCATGCTTCTTTTCAGAAACTACAAACATTCAGATACATGCTGATCAATCAAAGCACTTCTACTGAGTGCTGACTGATCAACAGAAAAGGAGTGAAATAAGTTTTGCAGAACCTCAGGGGTACTTTATTTTGTGCAGGGGCAAGCCCCATTAAGGAGGGCACCACAAACCCCCAAAATTAGGTCACACGGCAGTGGAGAAAAAAAGAATAAACTTATTTAGCTCCTTTTCACTCACTCAGAGAACTCTATGATAGTGCTGTCGATCGAAGGACAAAAACCCAAATATTCATTTCAACAGCAACAATCCTCAGCATGAATGTCAAGCAAGTAAACAAGACACTGGAGTGTGGGCTGTGCAGGGAAGTTAACTACTTACAATTAATCTTAACTTAGTGATGCAATTCTAAACATTGTGTCAGTCCAGTAATTACTTACAAAGTGATAGCACTTGTGTGCGTGTGTGTGCATGGGGGGGGGGGAGGTCATGGCGGTTTTACACTCCATTATAAAATGCTATGATCTACACTTGCCATTTCCTCAGCAGGTGCAGAATGTTCCCAAATACAGGCCAACTCACATTTCTGCATGATCCCGTCTTCCTCCAACCTACTTGGGAGTTGCATCAATTCAGTTCTCCAGATATTTCTAATGGTATCGCAGCATCCTCCTCCCTGGTCAGGAACTGGCCAGCCAAAGCAGCTCCCTTCTGCCTGTCCCTTTGGCACTCATGCCACTACATTACAGGGTGACAAGCATGGACACAAACTTTCTGCAGGTGCAAGCAATTAATCTTAAGAGTTCTGAGCATTTTTTGCTATTGGAAATGTAAAATTTAAAGGTACAATCGCAAGCAGTTCAGTGAAAAATAAAGTTTGAAATTACGGGAAGTGAAAATGAAATAGCAGCCTTCCTTGCAGCAGTTTACAACTGAGTTTTACTTAAACATAGCTAGTGCTGTTTTTCGTAGAGCTTAAAGTTAATGTTTCTGAAAACATACAAGCTGTTTTTTCACATTTGGGAGGGAAATAAAGATAATAAAGTATCAGACCATCATTCAGTGTAAGCAAAAACACATGCTATAACAAGCCCTTTAGCACAGGTAATCTTAATTTTAGATTAGGTAATGCTTGCGGATGCAGCTGTTGATTTGGAGTAATGGCTCCTATCTGGAGGATTAAACCTAATTTTTTTGAAGCTATACATAGTTTTGTGTCTTTGTTCTAGATTAACAGGGGATGGAGGGTGTTCTGAAAATATAGGTTTTTTTTTTTTTTTTGAGTGTTTTCATTAAAGCAAAGAGTATTTAAAAAAAATGTGAGGTGACAAGGTTCAAAATGGAAATGGAAGAAACTATATAAAAGACCAACCTGACAAACATTAGTGTGCGCATGTAAGACAAAAGTTGGAAATACATTAAAAAGAAAAGAAACTATCACGTACATTAGGTGGAAACAGATTTTTAGCATAATGGCTACTCTATTCTTTTTATCTTGGAATGTAAATGGCTTTATAGGTATAGACAAAAATAAAACAGTACAGAATTACATTAAGAAATGAAAAGTGCAATCAACAATGCTGCAGGAAATGTATTTGGAAAGAAGAGAGCATGATAATTTGACAAAGGATTTCAGCATGGACATTCAGCAGAATATCAGGGACAATGGAAAACGGGAGTAATTTGCTAGAGGGACTTCAACAGCAACAGAAGAGGGGGAAAATAATTATTGCAGATCTGTGGTAGTAAGGGGCTACTGGCAAGGAAGGAGGATTAAGCTGACACGCATTTATATTCCATCAAAAACGGTTATGAAGCTTAATAAAAAATTTTTGAGAGAAATCATCGGCTTTCAGCAAAGCATATTACTTATTGGTAGAGACTGGAACTCGATTTGCAGTAGTGAGGATTTATCTGGGGGACCTATAAGGGAATATATATAACAAAGAGGGTAGATATTTGAAGAAATTTATGAAAATATTTGGTACAAAGGAATGAATTCAGTAGCAGGAACTTAGACAATTTACATTTTCCCAAGGTACAATAACTAGACTAGACTGGATAGAAACTGTATTTCACAGAAACATATGCCTTTAATTGAAAGCTTCAACACCCATGTAATAACTACTTTGGATCACGCAGCGATAAAAATGAAGATAAAATGCATGGTACCAAGAGCAAAGTGCTTTCCCACCTTCCTGTTAGAAAAACCACTGGAACTTAAGGAATGGGTGGTGAAAATTATTTGAGAGTTATTAGACAAGATAGAAACTTCTTCATAGCGAGAGCTAGTAAGAGGGATAAAGCGAAAATTGAGTTTATAAACAGGGTAAAACAGAGAACGACAGTTAAAAAGTAATTTTTATTTAGACGGGCTGGCAAAGGTTAAAGTACTGTACAATAAGGGAATTTCACAAAACAAAGAGAAACGTAACTGCAGAGTGGTAAAGAGAAAATAAAAGCATTTGGATAGCATGAATCAGTTAAAGACTGCTGTTAGGTAACTATTTTCTTAACTCCAGAGCACAAACTTTCTTAGCATGATGACTTGGACAATAGAAAACAGAAAGGGTTCTTGCCAAACTTAGGGAGCCTATTAAAAAAAAAAAATATATATATATATATATATAATAAATAGTATATATATATATATATATATATATATATATATATATATATATATAAATATATATAAATATATATAAATATATATAAATATATACACACACATATATATGGGTTCCATTTTCTTGATCAAAGTTTCAGAACTTTGAATTTCATATGGCCGAAACCATACGATCGAAGTTTTAAAACTCCGAACATTTAAACGGAGATCTCCATTCAACACAGAACAGGAATATTCCCTTTCCTTGCTGCAGTGCAATTCAGGAGTTGCTATATATTAGTAACGGGGGGGGGGGGGTGCAGGAGGGCTTGGCCCCCTGCAGGAATGTGTTTTTTTTTTTTTTTTTTTTTTTTTAAATGTTCAAAGTTACAAAAAGTACAGTTTTGTACCTACCATAAATGTAGATGTTCGAGGATTCCCTTGCTGCAGTCCTGACAATTGGGTATAGTCCGCGTCCCAGTCGGCCCGAATACCAGAGTATAAGGCTGACGTCGGTCATGGCGCCTTAGACTGACGTCAGTACGTCAGGGTACTAATGCGCATGACCGACGTCATTTCCTCAGTCTTTTCTTGCCCCAGATGTCAGAAGACCCAAAAAGACAAGTCCCAAAAACAACCTGCACCAAAAAACATGTACAATATATACAGTAATATATACAAAAAAATATAAGCATGTAAACTCACCTACACAACCACCCTGAAACACAGAGGGGAAGGAGGGAGATAGAATTGGACTGCAGCAAGGGAATCCTCGAACATCTACATTTATGGTAGGTACAAAACTGTACTATGTTCTTCGTCTTCCCTTGCTGCAGTCCTGACAATTGGGTAGAATCCCAAAGCAGAGGTAAGGGAGGCTGGCAAATTATAAAGTAGCAGGAGCTGACAACATGCCTTGTAAAACAGCCGTGGCAAAACCAGCTCTAGTCTTAGAGTATATAGGTAGGTGATAATGCCTAGAGAAAGTATGCACTGAACTCCAAGTAGCTGCCTCCAGAATATCCTTAGTTGCCACCCCCCTTAGAAATGCTGTTGAAGTGGCAGTAGCCCTAGTGGAATGAGGCCTAATCCCAGCTGGAACCTCTTTGCCATGATGGGAATAACAAAATGCAATGCAAAAGCCAATCCACCTAGAAATAGTTTGTTTTGACACAGGCTTGCCCTGTGAACTTAAAGCAAAAGAAACAAGTAACTGCTGAGACTGCCTAAAATCTTTAGTCCTGCTCAAATAATAACGCAATTGCCTGTGTACATCTAAAGTGTGCAAAATCTTTTCCCCTTTATTTTGAGGATCTGCAAAAGTAGGCAAATGAATAGTTTGGTTTAAAGCCACACTAGAAACTACCTTAGGCATAAAGGAAGGATTAGTGCGTAATGATACCCTGTCCTTATGGAAAATCAAAGGGCTCTACTGCCATAAGGGCCTGCAACTCAGACACCCTTCTTGCAGAAGTAATAGCCAACAGAAAAGCAGTCTTCCATGACAAATATTTCAATTCAGCAGTAGCTGCAGGCTCAAAAGGTTGTAGAGTAAGTTTTTCCAACACAAAATTGAGATCCCAAGCAGGAGTAGGAGCTCTCATTGGGGGTCTTATATTCTTTGCACCTCTAAGAAACTGCTTGAACAAAGGATGCGAAAACAAAGGTGGGTCACAATCATAGTGAGCTGAAATTGCTGCAGCATGAATCTTTATGGAAGAGAAAGACAAACCTTTGTCCAATAATTCAGTAAGATATTGAAGAGCCACACTCAAATTAGGCTCTGAAATCTCCAAATTCTTTGCTGTACTCCAAAATAAAAATCTCTTCCATTTTCTCGTACACTCTCCTAGTACTAGGCCGTCTAGCTTCCATAATCACATTTAAAACTTGTTGAGGAAGCTGAGACCTACTGCTTCAACACAGAATATGCCAAGCTGTGAGATGAAGAGATGGAAGCTTGACATTGAGCAGATGACCGTCCTTCTGAGATAACAGATGAGGAATCAGAGGTAAAGGCCATGGAGGCTTCTTTACAAGACTCCTTAGAAGTGGGTACCAGTGTTGCGAGGCCAATCTGGAGCTATCAAAATCATCCTTGGCCTGTCCTGTCTGACCTTTAGTAATACCTTTAGAAGAAGAGGTAGAGGTGGAAAGGCATAGACATGAAGGTTTTCCAACTGAAAGACAGGCATCCACTTTACAAGCTGTGTGATGAAACCCCTTTGTGCAATACTTTGGCAGCTGGTGGTTTAGTGGAGAAGCGAACAGATCTATGTCTGGAGTTCCCCATGACACTGTCAATTTCTGAAATACATGAAGATCCAGTTTCCACTCGTGGGGATCCATGATTTGTCTGCTTAATACATCTGCTAGGAGTTCTGTGCTCCTGGCAGAAACCTTGCCTGAAGAGTCAGTTGCAGGCTTAGCAGATCTCCCATAAAATCATTGCTTGCCTGGATAGAGGATAACAATGTGTTGCCCGTTGGTTGTTGATGTACCACAGGACAGGTGTGATGTGTGTCAGAATCACCACCTCCCCTCGAAGAAATAACTCCTTGAGCCATCAATGCAAACTGGACTGCCAACATCTCCTTCATGTTGATATCTACATGCTGTAGTCTGGCAGGCCACTTGTCTTGTATCCACTTTCCATTTAGATGAGCTCCCCAAGCAGTGTCCGAGGCATCTGTCGTTAAAATCTGACTCGCCTCTGACCGGGTCACAGAGAGTCCCTTGTTTAGGTGACATTCCTGAGCCCACCACAAGAATTCCTTTTGAAGGCAAGGTATTATTTGAATGACAGTGTCCAAATCTTGGCAGTGCTGTGTCCATACATTTTTGAGATACCATTGCAGCTTCCTCATATGCAGTTTGGCATTGGGAAGCACCAGAATACAAGATGCCATGAACCCTAATGCTTGAAGGACTGTCCTTGCAGTCAGCACGGACTGATGAGATAGTTGATGGAAGTAAAGTGACAGACTCTTTTTGTTTGTCCGGGGTTAAAGGCCATCTGGGCTGCTGTATTCAGTCTCACACCCAGAAAGCACATGTCTTGAGAGGGTACTAGACTGGACTTTATTTCGTTCACAGAATACCCTAGGCATCTTAGCACTGCTATGACATATTCCAGATGCTGTAGAAGTTGTTCCTTTTCTTGAGCCAGAATCAGGCAGTCGTCCAAGTAAGGATAAATTTGAATGCCTTGAAGCCTGAAGTAAGCTATCACTGGAGCCAGAACCTTTGTGAATACTCTGGGCAGTAGATAAGCCAAAGGGCAATGCAGAGAACTGATAAAGAAAATCCTCCGTTCGAAACCGCAGATACTTTCTGCAACTTAGCCTTATGGGCACATGAAGGTAAGCTTCCTTGAGATCCAAAGTTACCATCCAGTGATCCTTGCCCAGCAGAGGTAACAGTTGCTGTAACGTCAACATCTTGAACTTGGGAATGTCCAGATAAGTGTTGAGGATAGATAAATCCAAAATTGGTCTCCACGTGTTCCCCTTCTTTGGTACTAGGAACAGGCGAGAATAAAATCGAAGCCCCTTTCTGACACAGGGACTGGCTGAATAGCCCCTATCTGGAGTAACTGAGAAACTTGCTTGTGAGCCTCTTTTCTTTGTGGAGGAGGAACATCTGGCATGCCTTTGAAAGCGCCCCTTGTGTGGACAGAAAATCTGTACCCGCGATGAATGATATCCAGCACCCACCTCTCCTGAGTGATTCAATCCCAATTTTCTTTGAAAGAGACAATCTTCCTCCCAAAGGAGCTGCCAGGCGAGTCCACTGGCAGCTGAAAGGCAGGTCATTGGTTCTGCTTACGAAAGGACTGACCCCTGCCCTCACCAGAAGTCTGAGCAGGTGAACTGTCTGATCTAGGCCTGAAAGAACCTTGAGCCCTGCCCCTACCACGTCTAGACCTACCCCTAGACTGGGAACCATAAGCAGGATATGTCCACCCCTTAGCAGGCCAATTTCTACTAAACTTGGAGGCTGCACCTGCAAAATCTTTAACAGTCTGCATAGACTTAGCTTTGTCCTCCATTTTCTTTAAAACTGCTTCCACAGGCGGTCCAAACAACACATCAGACTGTAAAGGAGCATCCAAAATCCTGGTCTTAACATGCTCAGCTAAATTCTGATCCTTCAACCATGCATGTCTGCGAAGAACAGAACTAGTAGCAGCCACCCTCGAGGAGGCCTGAACAGCATCAAAACCACACTGCAAAGAATGCTTACCCACTTGTTCAGACACATGAACCAAATCCAGCAATTCTTTACACTCAATACCTTCCGCCAAAGCATCCACCTTAGATTTCAATTGTGAAAGGAGATAATGGTATCGCAGCATCCTCCTCCCTGGTCAGGAACTGGCCAGCCAAAGCAGCTCCCTTCTGCCTGTCCCTTTGGCACTCATGCCACTACATTACAGGGTGACAAGCATGGACACAAACTTTCTGCAGGTGCAAGCAATTAATCTTAAGAGTTCTGAGCATTTTTTGCTATTGGAAATGTAAAATTTAAAGGTACAATCGCAAGCAGTTCAGTGAAAAATAAAGTTTGAAATTACGGAAGTGAAAATGAAATAGCAGCCTTCCTTGCAGCAGTTTACAACTGAGTTTTACTTAAACATAGCTAGTGCTGTTTTTCGTAGAGCTTAAAGTTAATGTTTCTGAAAACATACAAGCTGTTTTTTCACATTTAGGAGGGAAATAAAGATAATAAAGTATCAGACCATCATTCAGTGTAAGCAAAAACACATGCTATAACAAGCCCTTTAGCACAGGTAATCTTAATTTTAGATTAGGTAATGCTTGCGGATGCAGCTGTTGATTTGGAGTAATGGCTCCTATCTGGAGGATTAAACCTAATTTTTTTGAAGCTATACATAGTTTTGTGTCTTTGTTCTAGATTAACAGGGGATGGGGGGTGTTCTGAAAATATAGGTTTTTTTTTTTTTTTTTTTTTTTTTTTTTTGAGTGTTTTCATTAAAGCAAAGAGTATTTAAAAAAAATGTGAGGTGACAAGGTTCAAAATGGAAATGGAAGAAACTATATAAAAGACCAACCTGACAAACATTAGTGTGCGCATGTAAGACAAAAGTTGGAAATACATTAAAAAGAAAAGAAACTATCACGTACATTAGGTGGAAACAGATTTTTAGCATAATGGCTACTCTATTCTTTTTATCTTGGAATGTAAATGGCTTTATAGGTATAGACAAAAATAAAACAGTACAGAATTACATTAAGAAATGAAAAGTGCAATCAACAATGCTGCAGGAAATGTATTTGGAAAGAAGAGAGCATGATAATTTGACAAAGGATTTCAGCATGGACATTCAGCAGAATATCAGGGACAATGGAAAACGGGAGTAATTTGCTAGAGGGACTTCAACAGCAACAGAAGAGGGGGAAAATAATTACTGCAGATCTGTGGTAGTAAGGGGCTACTGGCAAGGAAGGAGGATTAAGCTGACACGCATTTATATTCCATCAAAAACGGTTATGAAGCTTAATAAAAAATTTTTGAGAGAAATCATCGGCTTTCAGCAAAGCATATTACTTATTGGTAGAGACTGGAACTCGATTTGCAGTAGTGAGGATTTATCTGGGGGACCTATAAGGGAATATATATAACAAAGAGGGTAGATATTTGAAGAAATTTATGAAAATATTTGGTACAAAGGAATGAATTCAGTAGCAGGAACTTAGACAATTTACATTTTCCCAAGGTACAATAACTAGACTAGACTGGATAGAAACTGTATTTCACAGAAACATATGCCTTTAATTGAAAGCTTCAACACCCATGTAATAACTACTTTGGATCACGCAGCGATAAAAATGAAGATAAAAATGCATGGTACCAAGAGTAAAGTGCTTTCCCACCTTCCTGTTAGAAAAACCACTGGAACTTAAGGAATGGGTGGTGAAAATTATTTGAGAGTTATTAGACAAGATAGAAACTTCTTCATAAGCGAGAGCTAGTAAGAGGGATAAAACGAAAATTGAGTTTATAAACAGGGTAAAAACAGAGAACGACAGTTAAAAAGTAATTTTTATTTAGACGGGCTGGCAAAGGTTAAAGTACTGTACAATAAGGGGAATTTCACAAAACAAAGAGAAACGTAACTGCAGAGTGGTAAAGAGAAAATAAAAGCATTTGGATAGCATGAATCAGTTAAAGACTGCTGTTAGGTAACTATTTTTCTTAACTCCAGAGCACAAACTTTCTTAGCATGATGACTTGGACAATAGAAAACAGAAAGGGTTCTTGCCAAACTTAGGGAGCCTATAAAAAAAAAAAAAATATATATATATATATATATATATATATAATAAATAGTATATATATATATATATATATATATATATATATATATATATATAATAAATAGTATTATATATATATATATATATATATATATATATATACACACACACACACACATATATATGGGTTCCATTTTCTTGATCAAAGTTTCAGAACTTTGAATTTCATATGGCCGAAACCATACGATCGAAGTTTTAAAACTCCGAACATTTAAACGGAGATCTCCATTCAACACAGAACAGGAATATTCCCTTTCCTTGCTGCAGTGCAATTCAGGAGTTGCTATATATTAGTAACGGGGGGGGGGGGGTGCAGGAGGGCTTGGCCCCCTGCAGGAATGTGTTTTTTTTTTTTTTTTTTTTAAATGTTCAAAGTTACAAAACTTTGATCATATGGTCCCAGCCATATGAGATTTGAATTTTTGTAATTTCGGTCATTCAACATAGAGCCATATATGTGGATCTGCTTTGAAATCCCAATGCCCAAATGATTGACGGTCATATACCCGCAATACCACAGCATGGATAACCCAATGGTGATGACTGCAGCAGTGAGAAACGAAGATCAGTCCTCATTTCACTTTTTATAAAGCAATGTTTTTGGAGCACCTTCACAGAAAGTGGCAGCACAGTGGGAAAACTAAAACAATAGTATAGTATCTTATTCCCTTTTCCAGCTGTGCTGACCAACAAAGCAGCGCTCACAGACTGAGCCTCAGACAGAAAACGGGTACCAGACACTAGCTGTACGGGCAATTGTAGAATGATTACCTACAAATTAATTTAAACAGTGGTTTAAAGCCTCTGAAGCTACATCTGTGCAGAATGTATAGGATTACAAATATGATAAGTCTAAATTACTCCTTAGCAGCATCATTTTTTCATAAACCTTTTCAGTATTCCCATACCTAGGGCTACATTTCAGTTAAAAAAGCTTCTGTTAATGGTTATCTGTTTCTCCTATATTACTTCTCACTGCATTGCTCTGATTTAATATGCATGTTTTCTGGAGCTTTTTGCCTTGTGAAGCACCTCCATAAAAGTGCCTCAAATGTCAACTTAAAATTTAAACAACAAAATCTAAACAAAAATGTTACAAGAAAAATATTTCAAGTTAAATAGATCTCATACAATTTTTCTGAAAAGACTTAGTGTTAACTATGTTGAAGTTAACAGATTAATTTTACATTTTGTTGATCAAGTTAGTTCTACACAGGTCAACATCTTCTTTTTAGTGTAGACGCTAGGGGAGTATTCATGCAAGGTCAGTGGCACAACAGGTAGTGCACTTAATTTAGGTGCAGAAAACTAAGTTCTATTCTCACACCAGGTAGATTAATTGACAATGCACTGAAGCATAGAACAGTGTTGCAATTTCTGAGTATCCTGTCCTTCTGTTGTGAAGTTAAACTGAGACCCCATCTGCTTGAGTTTTCAGTAGTTCAGTTGTATGTAAAAGATGTCACAGCACCTGCACCTGGAAATGAGAGGAAGAGGAAGATTCCCGATGGCCTGGGTAAATTTCTGCTAGTAGTAAAAACACCACATTGGGTCCCTCTTGAAAAAGAGGCTGCTAGCCTAGTGGGACTAACCTGGTCAACAAAAAATAAATAAAATAAACACTAGCTAGTGGAAATTTGGACAGGACACTGGGTAAGTATGCTTACTTTTTGACAAGTACTATCACCAACTAAGACAGACACTTCATCCGAATGATGGCAGGCTCAGGAATCCAGCACTCGCACCTGGACTGGAAAGTGAATCTAAGTAGCTGGTATGGGAATAGAACCCATAGTCTCCCCAATGTTCCAGCACCAAAGGAAAGTGTGCTATCTGTTGAATCACTGACCGTGCATAAATTTAAGAAGCGATGGGTTTTAAAAAGCATCTGGTTCTCAAGTAGTTGACATTTTCCCCAATGTTTATAGGATGATTTCTTACAGCTGAGAAATATCACTCATGCAACAAGTGATTCCACTACTTGTACCTCTAACAACTGAAAGCAGTAAAGAAAGAACAGAATTGTTTTTTTTTTATTGAAGACAATGTTGCAGCCCCAAAAACAGTCAAGTGCACTTAGCGACTTTCTTTATAACAAGAAGCTAACAAATACCATCTTCTGTAAGCCAGGAAAAGCAGTGCATACATGTACTTACTAGCGTTCGGGAAAATAAGCATCCGCATATCAAATACAGTCACAGTTGTCAGGGTTAACAAGTTCATGTCACCAAAAGTAAGAAGCCAAGTTAACAGCAACAATGCTCTTAGTATTACTGCTCAAGTCATATAGTAGCAGACAATATCACAGCCTCCAGGAAACTTTTCTAAAACAATAAAGACGTGAGGAATGAGAACACAGAGCTAGACATGGAGTGGGTTCTGCAGTATCAATGGATGACAGCTGACTGCAACTGGCAAGAATATAGAAACAGATTAGTTCTCCATTAAGGCTTGAACTGATATGAGGCAGAGTTACTCCATAGGGCCGTGAGTGTCTACGTTTTTTTTTTAATACCCATTCTAAAGGACCTCATTTGGAAAGGTTAACCCCACCAGTAATGAGGCATTCTGAGCTATCTGCACTGCAACATATCTGAAAAAAAGGAAAACAGCAGAGCCTGCCATGTCAAATGCTGGGAAGGATTGACTTCCCTTTGCTTATGCATTTCCTTACCAGCGTCTCTCAGTCCATCACTGTGAAAGTATTACTCTCACCATACAAAGTATCAGAAAATGCTTTGCTGGCACCAATAAATACAGACCATGAATTATACACAGTCTACCATAATGCAATTGTTTGTGCACTACGGACACTTTACTGTCATGACTCAGCTAAAGACTATAAGCAGCATCTCTGCATTGCCCTGACAGGCTATAAAGGGAAATATCATTTAGAGTTCCAATTATTCCCATTAACCTCCAGTTCCAGTGCTGAATCACGAGTCTGGAGGGCACATCAAGTTAACACAGACAAAATGAAGTCAAGCATTCAGTCTAATTTAGCAAAAAAAAAAAAAAGGGGGGGAGGTTAACTACCTATACCAAGAGGAAAAGGTATTTTTTTTTTCACAGTCCCTTTCATTCCTTGTTATTGCACTTGTAGCGTTATAACATTTTTGTCAACAAATACACAACTACAAGACATTCAAATAAAACAACACAGCAGACAGAAAATCCTAAACTGTCAGTAAATAAAAACAGTATGACTTTTGAAACATCTTGCCTTTCTAATGGATGCCATGTCTGTTACCTCTTTAATAGCACAAGTCTGTGGTAACAGACTGGTAATTCTAAGGTGATGAAGAATGATGTGCATTTTCACACTGTTAGGGTGGCTATTTATGCATGCCTATTCTGTTAAAAGCTGGCAATATGTAATGTCAAGTTTATTTGTAGTTACAGGTGCATTGTTATAAGAGTGTATATGCCTCTATGTACCACATAACTGTGGTATTGTCTGTTTTTACTAACAGGACACCTGGTTCACATTTTTCTTTGAAGGCTACTAGGCCTTTTTGCACTGCTATAAGTTCTTTTGAATTGATGAGTCTGTTCTTGAACTGAACCTCCCACTTCTCTTGGGATTGGAGGTGTTGAAAGTGAGCCCCCCAGGCTGTCTATGAGGCATCCGTGTTGAGGGTTTGGCCCTATGCAGTGAAATTGAAGGGAAAGCCCTGATTTTGGGAACAAGCCTGTATCCGCCATGCAAAATCCTGTTTTAGAAAAGGGATCATTGTATCTCAGTCTCTAGGGACTGAAAGCTCTGGCCCCAAACATTTTTGAGGTACCACTGAAGCTTCATGTGCAGCCTGCCCAAGGGAACTGTGAGGATATATTAAGCCATATATTCCAGTGCTCAGAGAAATACTCTGACTGAGATGCAGTTTCTGTGCTGGATTTTGTGGAAGTAGCTTGTCATAAAGGAGACTGTCTGGCAGAAAGAAGGCCTTTTGTATTGAGTCCAGGAGTGCCAACAGGAAAACTACCCTTTTGCTTGGGGCAGTGTTGAATTTCTGGAGGTTTATTGTGAATCCCAGGGAGGACAGTGTGTCTTGGGTGAATTTTGGGTCCTTGAAGAGTTTTGACAGGTCTGTGGCCTATATCAGGCAGTCATCTAGGTAGGGGTATATTTGGACTACCTTGGTCATGCAGAAAGCAACTGCAGGTGCTAGGCACTTGTGAAAACCCTTGGAGTGGCAGATAAGCCAAAGTGCAGAGATGAAAACTGACAGTGACTGGAGCCTGCCCTGAAGCGAAGATGGCTTCTATGAGACTTTTGAATTGGAAAGTATAGACTGGCATCTTTTAAATCTAGTGAGACCATGAAGGCCTGAGGGGTTATCATGGGTTTTTGAAGAGTCAACATTTTGAACTTTGGAATCAGGAGAAACTGGTTGAGGATGGACAGGTCCAAGACTGGGGGGACCAAGAGCCTTCCTTCCTGGGTACCAGGAACAGCCTGGAGTAGAAAACCTTTTCCTTTTTGATCTTCTGAAACTGGTTCCGCCAATCCCTGAGAGCACAAGATCTGAATATAGACCAGGGCTTCTGATCTTTGATTTTGTGAAAAATCTGGATAGCCTGAGTATTTTAAAGGCTTTTGAAAGTGAGTTTGTAACTATTTGAAATAATGTCTAGAACCCACTTGTCTGAAGTAATATGGGTCCTGCTTTGGTTGAAGTGTGACACCCTTCCTCCTAGTCTTGGGGTTGGGGGTGAGATGGATGAGTCATAGCTGCTCGGGGGTCTCTGAGGTCCATTGCCTGTTTCTTTGCAGTTGTTGCTGCTGTCTATGGGTCCTTTCCACACTGTGGTTTCCTCTGTCTACCCCCTAGATAGGGAGGGAAATGACCAGTGTTAAGCTAAAAGTTCCTACTATACCTTGCAGGCTGTACTTGGAGGAAATCCTTCACTGTTTGCATAGACCTCGCTTTGTCCTCCATCTTTTTGCAAACTACCTCCGCCTTAGGGCCAAAGAGAAAGTCTTTGTCAAGGGGGCATCCAAGAGGTTTGATTTAACATGGTCTGGGAGAGACTGTTCCCTAAGCCATGCATGCCTTCTAACTCAGCCCATGGCAGCTGCACTGCAAAAAGCTTCCATGGCATCATAACCACAGTGTAATGAATGTTTAGCTACCTGAGCACCAGAATGCCAGATCTAGGAACTCTGGAAAGGTTTTTATCATTTAAGTGACCTTCTACTTGAGCTGATCTAAAATGGTTTGCTGATACTTTACCATATGAAATTGACAATCAAGGGCCCTCACTGTAAGGGGGGCAGACGTATATACCTTTTTCCAAAACTCATCAAAGACCATACTCAATCTGTTGGTAAAGGGTTCTTGGATGAACCGGCTCTGGGACCTGTGGGCCCTAGGGTGACCACCTCAGGGTCAGCAGCAGGATTTTTATAAAGGTATTTGTGGGAGTCTTGCACCCTGTAGAACCTGTATGGTTTACATGGGGTGGGGGGGGAGGGAATCAAGATTCAAGGAGGAATCCTGGAAAATATCTTCCACTACCTCTAAAATGGGTGGAATAGCCAGAGGTTTATGTTCAGTTAAATCAGGAAAAAAGTACAGTTTTGTACCTACCATAAATGTAGATGTTCGAGGATTCCATTGCTGCAGTCCTGACTATTGGGTATAGTCCGCGTCCAGTCGGCCCGAATACCAGAGTATAAGGATCGCCGGTCATGGCGCATGACCGACGCCATATCCTCAGTCTTGCCCCAGATGTCAGAAGACCCCAAAAAGACAAGTCCCAAAAAACCTGCACCAAAAACATGTACAATATATACAACAATATATACAAAAATATAAGCATGTAAACTCACCTACACAACCACCCCTAAATACAGAGGGAAGGAGGGAGTGTAAATTGGACTGCAGCAATGGAATCCTCGAACATCTACATTTATGGTAGGTACAAAACTGTACTATGTTCTTCTTCCATTGCTGCAGTCCTGACTATTGGGTAGAATCCCAAAGCAGAGGTAAGGGAGGCTGGCAAATTATAAAGAAGTAGGAGCTGACAACATGCCTTGCAAAACAGCTGTGGCAAAACCAGCCCTAGACTTAGAGTAGATAGGAAGGTGATAATGCTTAGAGAAAGTATGCACTGAACTCCAAGTAGCTGCTTCCAAAATATCCTTAGTTGCCACCCCCTTAGAAATGCTGTTGAAGTGGCAGTAGCCCTAGTGGAATGAGGCCTAATCCCAGCTGGAATCTCCTTGCCATGATGGGAATAACAAAATGCAATGCAAAAGCCAATCCACCTGGAAATAGTTTGTTTTGACACAGGCTTGCCCTGTGAACTCAAAGCAAAAGAAACAAACAACTGCTGAGACTGCCTAAAATCCTTAGTCCTGCTTAAATAATATCTCAATTGCCTGTGTACATCTAAAGTGTGCAAAATCTTTTCCCTTTATTTTGGGGTCTGCATAAAAGGCAGTAGGCAAATGAATAGTTTGGTTTAAAGCCACACTAGAAACCACCTTAGGCATAAAGGAAGGATTAGTGCGTAATGATACCCTATCCTTATGGAAAATCAAAAGGGCTCTACTGCCATAAGGGCCTGCAACTCAGACACCCTTCTTGCAGAAGTAATAGCCAACAGAAAAGCAGTCTTCCATGACAAGTATTTCAATTCAGCAGTAGCAGGCTCAAAAGGTTGTAGAGTAAGTTTTCCAACACAAAATTGAGATCCCAAGCAGGAGTAGGAGCTCTACGGGGTCTTATATTCTTTGCCCTCTAAGAAACTGCTTGAACAAAGGATGCGAAACAAAGGTGGGTCACAATCATAGTGAGCTGAAATTGCTGCAGCATGAATCTTAATGGAAGAGAAGGACAAACCTTTGTCCAATAACTCAGTAAGATATTGAAGAGCCACACTCAAATTAGGCTCAGAAATCTCCAAATTCTTTGCTGTACTCCAAAATAAAATCTCTTCCATTTTACACCTTCCTTGTACTAGGTCTTCTAGCTTCCATAATCACATTTAAAACTTGTTGAGGAAGTTGAGACCTGCTGTGCTTCAACAGAGAATATGCCAGGCTGTTAGATGAAGAGAGTGAAGCTTGACATTGAGCAGATGACCGTCCTTCTGAGATAACAGATGAGGAATCAGAGGTAAAGGCCATGGAGGCTTCTTTACCAGACTCCGTAGTAGTGGATACCAGTGTTGCCGAGGCCAATCTGGAGCTATCAAAATCATCCTTGGCCTGTCTTGTCTGACCTTTAATAGTACCTTTGGAAGAAGAGGCAGAGGTGGAAAGGCATAGACATGAAGGTTTTTCCAACTGAAAGACAGAGCATCCACTTTCCAAGCTGTGTGATGAAACCCCTTTGTGCAATACTTTGGCAGCTGGTGGTTTAGTGGAGAAGCGAACAGATCTATGTCTGGAGTTCCCCATGACACTGTCAATTTCTGAAATACATGAAGATCCAGTTTCCACTGTGGGGATCCATGATTTGTCTGCTTAACACATCTGCTAGGGAGTTCTGTGCTCCTGGCAGAAACCTTGCCTGAAGAGTTAGTTGCAAGCTTAACGCAGTCTCCCATAAAATCATTGCTTGCATAGAGGATAAGAATGTGTTCCTTGCTTGTTGATGTACCACATGACAGTTGTGTTGTCTGTTAGAATCAACACCTGCCCTGGAAGAAGTAACTCCTGAAAGCCATCAATGCAAACTGGACTGCTAACATCTCCTTCATGTTGATATGTAGATGCTGTAGTCTGGCAGGCCACTTGTCTTGTATCCATTTTCCATTTAGATGAGCTCCCCAAGCAATGTCCGAGGCATCTGTCGTTAAAATCTGACTCGCCTCTGGCCGGGTCACAGAGAGTCCCTTGTTTAGGTGACATTCCTGAGCCCACCACAAGAATTCCTTTTGAAGGCAAGGTATTATTTGAATGACAGTGTCCAAATCCTGGCAGTGCTGTGTCCATACATTTTGAGATACCATTGCAGCTTCCTCATATGCAGTTTGGCATTGGGAAGCACCAGAATACAAGATGCCATGAACCCTAATGCTTGAAGGACTGTCCTTGCAGTCAGCACGGACTGATGAGATAGTTGATGGAAGTAAAGTGAGAGACTCATTTGTTTGTCCGGGGTTAAAAAGCCATCTGGGCTGCTGTATTCAGTCTCACACCCAGAAAGCACATGTCTTGAGAGGGTACTAGACTGCACTTTATTTCGGTCACAGACTACCCTAGGCACCTTAGCACTGCTATGACATATTCCAGATGCTGTAGAAGGTCTTCCTTTTCTTGAGCCAGAATCAGGCAGTCCAAGTAAGGATAGATTTGAATTCCTTGAAGCCTGAAGTAAGCTATCACTGGAGCCAGAACCTTTGTGAATACTCTGGGCAGTAGATAAGCCAAAGGGCAATGCAGAGAACTGATAATGAAAATCTCCAGTTCAAACCGCAGATACTTCCTGCAACCTAGCCTTATAGGCACATGAAGGTAAGCTTCCTTGAGATCTAAAGTTACCATCCAGTGATCTTTGCCCAGCAGAGGTAAAAGCTGTTGTAACGCCAACATCTTGAACTTGGGAATGTCCAGATAAGTGTTGAGGATAGATAAATCCAAAATTGGTCTCCACGTGTTCCCCTTCTTTGGTACTAGGAACAGGCGAGAATAAAATCCTAAGCCCCTTTCTGATACAGGGACTGGCTGAATGGCCCCTTCTGGAGTAACTGAGAAACTTGCTTGTGAGCCTCTTTTCTTTGTGGAGGAGGAACGCCTGGCATGCCTTTGAAAGGGGGCATTGTGTGGAAATAAAATCTGTAACCGTGATGAATGATATCCAACACCCATCTGTCTTGAGTAATTAAATCCCAATTCTCTTTGAAAAGAGAGAGTCTTCCTCCCAAAGGAGCTGCCAGACGAATCCACTGGCAGCTGAAAAGGCAGGTCATTGGGTCTGTTTAAAAGGACTGACCCCTGCCCTCACCAGAAGTCTGAGCAGGTGAACTCCTGATCTAGGCCTAAAAGAACCTTGAGCCCTGCCCCTACCACGCCTAGACCTACCCCTAGACTGGGAATCATAAGCAGGATATGTCCACCCCTTAGCAGGCCAATTTCTACTAATCTTGGAGGCTGCACCTGCAAAAATCTTTAACAGTCTGCATAGACTTAGCTTTGTCCTCCATTTTCTTTAAAACTGCTTCCACAGGCGGTCCAAACAACACATCAGACTGTAAAGGAGCATCCAAAATCCTTGTCTTAACATGCTCAGCTAAATTCTGATCCTTCAACCAGGCATGTCTGAAGAACAGAACTAGTAGCAGCCACCCTCGAGGAGGCCTGTACAGCATCAAAACCACACTGCAAAGAATGCTTACCCACTTGTTCAGACACATGAACCAAATCCAGCAACTCTTTACACTCAATACCTTCCGCCAAAGCATCCACCTTAGATTTCAATTGTGAAAGGAGATAATTTTGATATTTTAGCATGTGAAACTGACAATTCAACGCCTCATGGCTAGAGTGGAAGAAGTATACACTTTTCCCCACCTATCCAAAGCCCTTGCCTCTTTATCAGAGGGTACAGGATTTTTAACCACAGAAGCTTTAACACCTTTAGGCCCCTGAGAAACAGTTTCTGGGTCCGCCCTAGGACTCTTAAACAAATACTTATGAGCTGGCACCCTATAATACCTATCAGGCTTAACAGGAGCAGGAGGCAAGGAGTCAGGGTTCAGGAAGCCTCTGCAAAACATCCTCCACCACATTCAACACAGGAGGAATAGCTAAGGGCCTATGCTGGGGTAAAACAAGAATTCCCTAAGCCTTTTCCTGGAATCAGAGTAATCCTGGCCTTCCCATTTAAAGTGCTCCCTCATGGAGTGTAGAGTCTCTGAAAATGAAAAATCCTCAGGAGGCTGGAGTGGAATCATCCACATCAGAATCAGAATAAGTAGGATACTCCTGTAAGTCTTCCACAGAAGACTCTGAAGCCTGTGAACACTGTTCAAAACTATCAAACTCCTGTTCCACCCTAGGCCTCTTATCAGGCGGGGCATAGAACCTCTAATCATAGTAATCAAATCTTCTGCCATTTTAAGCATATGTTTCTTAGGCACAGAGCCAAATGCTAGGAGAAGCCCCCACAGAAGCTGAACTTGGCCTACCTCTAAAAGAAGCTTTGGCAACAGAAGGAGAGGCCCTAACTACCTTGGGAAGAGAGGGAAGAACAGTTACCTGAGAAGCCCCTCAGCCTGGCCTACCTCCTGAGAGGGCACATCCTGTAACAATAAAGTTTCTGCCTGAGACTCCATGGAAACTGCTGGCAAAACCTCTGGCTCCACTGAGTTTTCTAAAGAACCGTCGACTGCCGGTTCATCAACCCTAGGCTTCACTGTTTTGTCCTTGCGCTTCTTGATGAAGCGGAGTCGGAGCATCCGACGGCATATTATAATTAACGCTTCCCAAACACTAACCTGGCACAATCTAGCCTCCTCTTAATAGTGCGTTTGTTAAATCTAGCACAAGAACGGCAACCAACAACGTCGTGCTCAGGCCCTAAACAAGGTATACACAATGTATGATAATCCCTATGCGGTATCTGCTTCCCACAAGAAATACAGTTATTCACTTTTTCTGACATCCGTTAAATACTGAGGCAAGAAAAACCAAAATGTTCCCCAGGGTACTTAGCCAACTCTGTTTCGGTCTGAAACTCCGGTTCGAAATATCTCAGAACGCCAACCTGCACTCGCAAAATTGCTTCTGCATCGGACCATGCGGCAAAAAGACTGAGGATATGGCGGGTCATGCGCATTAGTACCCTGACGTACTGACGTCAGTCTAAGGCGCCATGACCGACGTCAGCCTTATACTCTGGTATTCGGGCCGACTGGACGCGGACTATACCCAATAGTCAGGACTGCAGCAATGGAAGACGAAGAACATCTAACTCCCTTCTTGGACTGGGGATAATCCTGTGCCTCCCACTGAAAATGCTGTCTCACAGCATGGAAGGTCTCTCCAAAGGTGAAATCCTCTGGGGGGAGGCAGAAGGTAGATTTTCCTCTGAATCAGACTCATCATAGGATGTATAGGAGGGGCCCCCTCTTTGGACTCCTCTAGGTCTGAATCTTCCTCGGAATGAAAAGGGTTTGGGAAAACATCAGTAGGATCATCCCTTTTCCTTGGTGGGGCAACTCCTGTGGCCTGTCATTGCCCAACAGCAAAAATCAGGTCCTCAGCTAGCCTTATAAAATTCAGTTGGGATTCATGTAAAAGGGAATGAGTAGGCTTAGGCAAAGGCTCTGCCACAGTACCTTTCTTTGTGGGGGCTTTGGCCTTAGGCCTAGGAGCGTCACATCACCTAGCACTTCTCTCTTGAGAATGGTGAAAAAGTGCCAGTGCAGGCCAAGGTCTTGTTGAGGCATCACCGGTAGAAAAAAAAGCTCCTTGGAAGCAGGGGCCTGCTAAATGCCCCCTGAACCTGACTGACAAGCTATATGCAAGGGCTTGCAAAGTAGTAGACGGAACAGAATGCCCATCTCCGAATGTAACTGACACTGGCAGACCCAAATACTGAAGGGGGCTGTGAAAGCGCCTCATCTTCTTCAACAATTACAAGCCTGGAAGGAGAAGCAGATGGTGAATGGTTGTCATCTGAAGACCTAAGCTTTTGTTTCTTTTATCATTCTTATGCTTAGGTTGCTCAAATACGTGACAGGCGGACGCCACTGGACATAAGAAGATTCCTGACTAAGGAATCTTGATAAAAATTCAGCCCTACACCTAATAGTACTAGTGTTAAAACGAGCACAAAAATGGCAACTAGGGACGCTGCGGACTGGCCCTAAACATGTAACAAAAACAGAATGAAAGTCTGTCAGATTTGCTTACCACAGCAGACACAGTTACCTACTTTATCTGACATGAGTTAAAGAGAAGAAAGGATTTCCCCAACTGGGTACTTATCTTTCCAATGACAACTTCTCTCTGGTGTGGACCAACCGACGCACTTGAACACTGGTTCAGCCTCCGACAGCAAAAAAAAACACTGACATCATGATGCAGGCTGGCTCCCTTTATACCCAAGCAGTCTGAAGTCAGTCAGGGCTTCTGCCAGCCTAGGAGGAGAAAACAGTTTTCTCTGGTACTCGGGCTGGCCAAGGGCTTTCACAGCAGAAAATCCCACAAGTCAGGACTGCAACAGTGAAACAAGAACAACATTATCAATTATGAAAGGACTCCTCACAAAACAAGATAAGGTGAGTACATATCTACTGTATTCAACGTTGGAGGATCTCTCCAGCGAGTAACTGCTAGAACAACCCAAGACTGAGTCCTAAGGCACTGGAGCTGAGAATCCTGAAATTTTGGTCCAAGCCAATTATGCTTGGTGATGATGCGAACTGGTAACTAGGTGGCTGTGATGCAGGGCCCACAGTGGAGACATTACTGAAGCAACAACTGGAAGAAGCGACACCACTGAACAATGAAAATTGTGCGCATACACAGCTTCTGTTAAGGGGGGCCATCTTGTGCCATTTTGGATGTTAGCAAAACATAAGGAGTACAATTTTTGTATTGCGTAAGTAAGGCAACATGGTTTGTGTGTATTAAAGAAGGTGGTAGTACAGCAAAAAATAAAACACTGTATAATAAAACATTTGCCTCCTCCTTTTGACAGGAACTTAAATACAGCAGCAGGGTGAGTGTGTATAACACAACCATCCAGGAATGTCAGAAATTAAAGGAAATGTCATAAAACGTCAGTTGTAACAGCAGCTTTTAGAATTAAGTTTTCATATTATGAGGGCCCAGTTGCCTATCAGTTTAAGGATACAAGCATGCCGCACAGCTGAGATTGAAGAAGCTCATTTCCATTCCAACCAGGTGCACATGATCTTTAAGAGAACTGAATAAACATTGGAATAAAGGAAACATCTCTGAAAGTAAAGTAAATGCTCATTTTCAACAAGATTTGGATTACTTCTACTGAAGTGAAGGAAATGTATTTACAAGTAAAAAAATGTATCTTTTTATCAAGATTCTGAACACACATTCAGAAGTGAAGCAAACTCTTTTATATACTACCCTCTGTGCCAATACCTCTAAGAAAATACAGAATTGGTGGGGGTGTGGAAACATACCCAGGAGAGTAGTAAGTACCAAGATAACATATTCAAAAAACTGAGTATAGCCAGAGATTTTGCAGCTCTACTCAGACAGCACCACAGGCCAGTATTATTTATAAACTACCTGCACAGCTGTACAGCAGCTATTGTGCAAAATACTGCTGAATCTGGGGCATGGAGAGCAGCAGCTTAACTCATTGACAAAGCAGGCAGTGCAGCTGAGGTGTGGAATGCCTAAGTGCTGACAGGTAACTAAGCAGTGCCAACACCTTCTATTAAAGAACTTAAATGTCATAAAACATGAGTAAAGGAGCAACTAAAGCAGCACTTTGCTTTATTTGTTCTTTTTAAATATTTAACAACACTGGTGAATGGCAGTGCACTTGACACTGATTAAATCTTAACTGCACTGATCACAGTCTGGCATTCAACTGCACTTCAGAGGTAAGTTAGGGAAAAGCTACTTGAACAGTGCAGGCAACATAGCTCCTTGCACTAATGGTATTAATGAGTTAAATTACCTAAATGCATAGAAATGCTTAAAACACAAGAAGCACTTTAAACAATGAAGACAGACCATCATCAATCACAAATCTTACTTTTGGGGTCAACAGTATCCGCCACACTTGTAAGCGCAGGAAGTTTTTAGATACATATCAAACCACATTTTCCATCAACTTTTTATTGCTTTCCTTTTTCTTTCTCAGTTTTCACATTTAGCAACACCCAGAGTTCAGCAGCCCTTTCACTCCTCCTTACAATTCAGGGAGAGCAGCTGAATCTCATTTAACCCTGTAGGTGAGTCTTTACCCTTTGGGTTTCTTGTACATTTGTTATGTACTGGTAAACACTATGTAAGTGTTAAGTTACGTGATTTAGATCACATGGTCTACATGGCTATTTTAAAGGTCTGTATAGCACTGTGTGCTTGCATTCTGAAGTCGTCTCTAATAAAAGTGAGATGAAAGGACTCAATTTCACTGGAAGACATTTCAACATCATTCTTTTTGCTTAAAGTCACACTGCTGCGAGACAGTACTTCTGCCTAATTTTTCCAACCCCCTGCATACAATTCATCCTTAGGCATAGACCAACTAGGCGGCCGCCTAGGGCACCGCTCTAGTAGGGGCACTTTTCCAGTATTTATTTGATGTAGATAGACCAGGATGGGGGCACCGGGTGGTGTGGTGGGGGGTGCTGTGGAGCCCTTTTGCCTTAGCCAGTAATCAAAAACCCAGCTTGCCTGTGTCAGTCAGGGCTTTACCTTTTATGCTATCAGTTTAATCAAAGCCGCTAAAATGTTTTTTTATGCAGCTTAAGTTTCCTCCCTTTCCATTAAGCATCTCTATGCTGTAGGGTTTGATGCAGTAAAGGGAAATTTCTCGCATTTTTTTGCCAAATCCTGAAAATCAAAATATGGAGAACCATGCCAGCAAATCCTAAGCTCTACAGTAAAGACTACATTTAGCACAAGAAAAAATTTTTTTTTTTTTTATTTTACATTGGTACAAAGACAAAATATACATTTTATATACACACACAAATATATATAACTAACGATATATATATATATATATATATATATATATATATATATATATATTTGATTTTAAAACAGAATTATAAGGTCATGCATTACTGGGGGAAGGGTGTTAACAGAGTCCTACTACACAACAGTATTACTTGAGAAAGGCCCAGTGTTGCATCTCTAAAAAGAAGTTATGTACTCACCATAATGTTCCATCTGTGTTGTCCATCTTCATTCTTCAACAGATGGGTTCGGATCAGATCCCTAGGATCAGACTCAGCCATTGCTAAAGTGGCCACCAAGAACTCTTGAGCTCTTCCCTTACCCACAATGCACTAGCCCCAATTACCGCAGATATTGTTTGCGGACTTCAGTAGAAAGGAAATATTGTTATCCTGAGAAGGTTATATCTGGAGACAAAAATAAAGGGCAGAAAAGACCTGTAACCACCGATTCTTCCAGAAGCATTCATGGATGGGGGTTGGTCAGAAGAGAGATAAGGAAGAATGAAAATGGACAACACAGAGAGAATGTTATGGTGAGTACATAACTTCTATCTGATGTCAATTTTCATTCTATTCTCAAAAGATGGGACAGAGTCCCCAGCTATCTAAAATCCAGGGTGGACTCTCAGGAAGGATAATCCTGAGCACCAATGAGCCGAATGATGCTCTACCTCTGGAGACCAGATCCAGCGTGTAATGTGTAACAAAGGTATGGGGAGTAGCCCAAGTTGCTGTTGCGCACGTATCATGCATGGACATTTTGGAGTGAAAAGCTGAAGTAGCAGCCATAGATCTAATAGAATGGGCGCTTAATGGTTTTGGTAGAGTATTGCCCAATTTATTATACACAAATGAAATACAGTTAGCCATCTAGATGATGTAACTTTGGCAACTGGTTTTCCCAATTTGATTTCGGCAAATGAAACAATTGGTCAGTTTTTATAATGTCTTTTGTTCTGTGTAGGTAAAAACAACTGCATGTGGACATCGAATAAATATAACATGTATTCACCCTTGTTAGCAAATTTAAGAAATACTGGCAAATTAAGGGACTGGTTTATATTAGATTTTGATTCCACCTTAGAAAGGAAAGATGCATTAGTATGTAATGTAACTCTATCCTTGTGAAAAATCAAGTATGGCTATTCAGAGGACAAAGCTTGAATCTCAGAAATTCATCTGGTAGAGGTAAGAGCTACGAGAAAAATCATATTCCAAAAAAATATTTAAGGTCACGTGTAGCTGCTCATTTGAAATGGTACTAAGTCTCTGCAGTACCAGATTCAGATCCTATGGTGGAGTAGGATCTTTAAAAGGAGAAGAAAGCATAGGCTGTATGGCTCTTAATGTCACTGGAGAAGCCAGGCAGTCACAGCCTGAAGTTGGTTATGCTTGGATAAATCATGCCTGTCTAGTGAGACAGGAGGTCTGGAGTCGGATCCAGAATCCAAGACTAGTGAAGCAAGTAGGGGGAACCAAATCTGTCAAGGCCCGTATGGTGCAATGAGAGGATGACCTTCTTCAACATGGCAACTTTCTGTACAAATTTTGGAATTAGCAGAATGGGTGGATAAACGTAGAGTAGACAGAGGGCCAGTTGTGAAGAAGAGCATCTCTCAGTGATTCTCAAGTGGGGGGAATTAGAGCATCCCTCAGTGATTCTCCAGTGGGGGGAATTAGGGAAAGTAACTGTTGCATTTGCTGTTTAGGGGAGAAGCCAAAAGACTGCAGCAAGGCTAGCCCCACTGATGGAAAATCAATTCAGTGACATTCCTGTTGAGGGACCATTCGTGAGGTAGAAGAATGCACCTGCTCAGTTTGTCTGCAATCACATTGGATTTCCCCAGAATGTGTGTTGGTATACGAAAGCGGCTGGATGAGATGGTCCACCGCCACACACAGAGTGCTCCTCAACATGAGGGGTAAGATCTGGTCCCTCTTTTGTACCAAACTACTGACATGTTGTTGGTTTGAACAGCAATCTCCAGAGGGAGAGTATCCTTGAAGGCTTGCAAGCTAAAAGCACTGCTCTCATCTCTGCATCATTGATATGCAAGTTGGTCTCTTTGTGGGACCAAGTGCCTTGGACTGTTTTCCCCACAAAATGCCCCCCACCACAACTGGGTGAAAGTGTTCATGGTCACTATGGCCGTGGGCTAAAGGGGAATAAACAAATTGTCTTGTAGAACGAACCTGGTCTGACTGAATTCACCATCTCAGATCTCCCTTGCATATCCAAGGGATTCGAATCTGGTAAGACATGGAATGGTGAAGCATCGACCATTGCGTGGAGAGCATCCACTGAAGAATTCTCATGTAAAATCTGGCTAAAGGTACTAATGATATGAAGCGTAAACACCTTCTGGATCACCTATTCATCTTTATGTGATAGTATGCATCCTGAAAGTCTATGGAACACATCCAGTCATCCTTGGCCAGAAACGGGAGAATGGACTGAACCATGACCATCAGAAACTTGACCCATCAGACTGACCTGTTTAAGTTGCTGAAGTCCAAAACTGATTTCCAGTTTTGTTTGGCACTAAAAATAACTAAGTTCTGGATTCTAACTGGTCTGGCGGGACCTCTTGGATGACTAACAGCCTTTGGAATTGAATTGCTGCTTGTTCCCCTCTGACTGGGTGGAACATCTGGGATTTTTCTTGATAATATAGGAGGAAGGGAAAATGGAATTATATATATATATATATATATATATATATATATATATATAAAATCTCTGGATATAATCCTCTGTATCCAAATATCATTTCTTAATTCTAACCAGGCTCTCTTGTGCAGAGATAATCAACCCCCGGCTGCCTCAGGAGGTGGCCCATCAAGCCCTCTTTCAGGAGCGCTGGTAGTGTCTTTCAGAGAAAGAATCTTTGAAACCGTGGTTTTGCAGGCCACCTCAGCTGCAGGAACATTGTCTTCTATTCGTGCTTCCTCCAGGTAAGTCCTGGACTGGACCCTAAGAGTTCCTGAACCACATATTTCTAAACAGACAGACGATAAAAACAAGCAAAGTAAACAGAAAAGATGGCAAGCCCAAAATGCCCATCAAGCCTGAGAAAAAACCAAGAAGTACTTGTGTGTAACACTCGCTCTCGCTAGTTGTAATATAAAGCACACCACCAAATGAAGCGAGTTGAATGCCAAAGCCAGTAAAATATTAAAATATCATAGTAAAATTTTACTGGCTTTGGCATTCAACTCGCTTCATTTGGTGGTGTGCTTTATATTACAACTAGCGAGAGCGAGTGTTACACACAAGTACTTGTTTTTTTCTCAGGCTTGACGGGCATTTTGGGCTTGCCATCTTTTCTGTTTACTTTGAACCACATATTTGACTACTTTCTTGATTCCTATAAAAGGATCTTCGTGGGGGTCAGAAAAAATATGCCCAAAACAGACAGGGTCTTTCCATCCTTTTCACACTTGGATATTGCATCCTTAACTTTGGGGCCAAACAGAGATGTGCTGTCAAAGGGGGCACTGACAAACAAGGATATGAAGGACTCTGTAAAATCAAATAAGCACATCCAGGAGTGCCTCCTAATGGAAATGTTTGTACCCACTGCACTTGAGATTCCTTCTGTTACATGCAAAACTAACCTAATGGAAGAATTAGAAATGGATTGCAGGGTAGCCAACTGAGAAGCCACAGATGACAACTACTTGAGGGACAGATCCTGAGAGGGTATTTGAAAGCTCCTTAATCAAATCCCTATGAAGTCTTGTAAAATGTGCCATATAATTCAGTGACCTTAAAGCGAAGATTGCTGAAGCATAGACATGCTTCCCGAATCTGTCCATTCCCAAACCCCCCAACTCCCCCCAGCTGGAAAGATGAAGTGAAATTTTCCTTGGCATGTTCCTTCTTTGTGGTCACTGCTACGACCATGGCATTAATGGGCACCCCTTTTCCCCAAAGCTGTCTGTCCACAGGTGGTGCCAAAATCTTATCTGGTCAAAGAGGAATGGGCTCAATGGTGTCAGATTCCTTCCACGCCCCCAGAGATCAACTCAATGAGCTCATCAGTGGGCGGAGTCACCCAGGAGGTAGATAATTCAGTAACAAAAGCCTCCATCAATGAGGACTCCTCAGGGGAAGGGTTGTTGGGCTTCCTGTCACTTCTCTGGTTAAGGATTTCTACGATGGCTCCGAATGAGACATCTTAAGAGTTGACTATGAGGACACTTCACCTTCAGTGAAATACATATCTTCTGTGATGGACTCCTTCGGTGAGTCTAGGTGCTTCCTCTTGCAAGTCTTCTTAGGAGCCTCTTAAGTGGGGTTTCTCTGGAGAGGTACCAGATGAAGAGATCAAGACTCCCTGTGTGGAACCCTGGGGTCTTGGTACTGGCTGTCCCTGTGGAAAGAGTTAGTGAGGCTCTGAGCAGACACGTATCAAGGTTGTAGATTTTTGATGCGAGGGGGATGGGATCTGTATGCCCTGCTGAGGAAGAGAAAACTCTCTTCACAGACTCAAAGGAAGATCACCTAGGAGAAAGGGAAGAGCTCAGATCCAAAAAGGCCAGTTTTTGGACTGGAGTCTTCCCCTGCTCAGAGTGCAAAATGCCAAGGTGGAAGCCAGAGCCAAGCTATCCAGTGCTGAGGTTACAAGGGACAGAGATGGCTCCAAAAGCTTCAGAGTTCACTGCAACACACCCGATCGAACAAAGAAGCTACGGCTCCAAAAGCTCTCTGGATCTGACTGGATCAGAGCAAACCTGCCTTATTATTCTTGGATCAGAGCCAGACAGATCCGGACGGCTAGGATCCAGGGACTACAAAACCACTGAGGGAGTCAGGGGAGGAATTTGTAGTGGAGGTATAGCAGAAAAACAGACCTCCTGACCTAGAGGGGTAGGGGCCGAAGTAACACCTATATGTCCCTGTGCCAAGAGAATCTTCCTCACCTTCCTCTCCACATCCTCTTCTGAGAGGCTTCTGGAAAAATGACTGGAAGCAAAGGAGGAGACCTGGGTCTCTCCAGAAAAGTGGAAGGTACCCTAAAGGGTAACTGGACCACATGATGGTGAATAGAGTCCTTGGTAAACCCCTAACCGTAGAAGGTTCCCTAGCTCTCAGATCTGACTTGGATTGCTTCAGGCTGAAAAGGTCAGATCCGGTAATTTTGATTTGCTTGGAACCAAAGTGGATGGATTAGATGTTTTGCTTGTGTCTTGGTTTTGGGAGATTTATCTCCTGATATAGACTCTTTAAAGGAAGATGGCAAAAGGTCTTTGAGGATCAATTTGTTTTTGCATTCTACTAATGCTCTGGGATTAAACCTGTGACACACTGAATAGCCTTCCTGCAAGAGAAGTGGCCCTAAACAGAATACGCACTGTGCAGAAATCTGAAAATTGCAGCTTATGTTCACAATTAGTACACTTCTTAAATCCGTGTGCTGCTTTATCTGCCATACTGTACAACAAAATCAGAGAAAGGAAACGCTCTAAAGTTAACACTACTAGAAACAATTTGTTTTAAACAAGATAAGAGAAAAAGCAAGAGAAGAGAAAATATCAACAATGGTATTAAGGACGAATTACAGAAAAGATATTAACATAGTATGGTGCGGTACACAAGTAAGGGAAAACAGAAGGCTCTCAAGTAGTGCGATAGGTAAGGGAGAATCTATACAAGCAAAATAAATCAGAATAAGACACTGAAGAATATTAGTAACACTTATCTGACAAAAACGCTTGAATGTGTTGGCAACCACGTCTTTTGCTAAAAGTGGCAAACGAGATTTGAGGTAATTTGGGTTGATGCATTGTGGGTAAGGGAAGAGCTGAAGAGTTCTTGGTGGCCATAAGCTTTACCAACAGCTGATTCGGAACTGAGGGATTGGATCCGAACACATCTGTTGAGAACAGAATAAAAATTGACAACAGATCAGTATGTTAAGTCCACCATGCAGTCTGGAAGCACTTTAGCTGGAAAATGCATATCTGCAGAAACAACAGTGCAGGTAGTGTACTGTGCTTTCTGTCCAACAAGGTTTGGATGGGGAGTCTTGCATTGGGAGTAGAAAAAAAACCCTAACGTTCCATCTGACTAGTTCTACTTCATTTGTCTTCAACCTGTGGGTCCTCGGATCGAAACTGGGTACAACATGGCCACATTTTCCAGCTACGGCTCCAAGCTCCTCCCCTACCCATAATGCCCCTGTCTCCCTTCTGATAGAGTTTGCTGCCCAACAGATAACAATTACACGACCAAACACCTTATCCTCCAACAGAAAACATCACAAAATAACTTTTGCCCTGACATAACCAAAGATCCCTGGAAAAATTTTTCGGTACAAAAGACATGGTATCCCAAAGGATAAAGCTATGGGAAGGAGGTGGGGAACAGTTTAAGACAAATGAAGTAAAACTATTCAGATGGAACATTATGGTGAGTACATAACTTCTTTATCTGAAGTAGTTTACTTCATTTGGTCTTCAACCTGTGGGACGGAGTCCCCAGCTACCTAACTCTTGGGAGGCCCTCATGGAAGGATATTCCGGAGCACCGCAGAGCCGAAGGAAGCTCTTCTCCTAGAGACTAAATCCAGTTTATAATGAGAAATAAAGGTATGAGATGAGGTCCAAGTATCATCCAAAGAGACCCTAGACCAAAAGGCCGCTGATGTAGCCATAGATTGGGTCGAATGAGCCTTCACTTTTCCTGGAAGAGACAAACCTCTATCTGTGTAAGCCCGGCCAATGCATTGAGAAATTCAGCGAGTAACAGTCACTTTTGAGACAGGTTTGCCTAAAAAGGGCTTGGCATAGGACACAAAAAGCCAATTAGACTTGTGGAAGGGTTTAGTCCAGTGCAAATAAAATTTCAACTGCCTGTGTATGTCCAGTAAATGTAATTTGTATTTCCCTTTGTTCTGATGGTTTGGAAAAAATAGTGGTAAATTAATAATCTGATTAATATTGGCCTCTGAGGTTACCTTAGGAGGAAAGGACAGGTTAGACTGTAGCAACACTCTATCCTTGTGTAAGATCATATAACGGACTTTGACAGAAAGAGCTTGAAGCTCCAACACCCTTCTAGCAGATGTAATGGCAACCAAGAAGGCAGTTTTCCAGGTTAAAAATTGTAAATCCACAGATGCCGCAGGGAAACCAACACCTGCAACAACAAAGTGAGGTCCCACGGAGGAGTGGGATCCTTAACCGGGGGTCTGAGAAGAAAGGAACATTTGAGAAAGGTTTTACAAAGTTTCGAAGCCAACGAAGACATGTCCACCCCAGCATGAAAATTAGAAATGGCGGCTAGCTGGACTTTCACCTTTGAGGAACTAACTCCTTGATGAAAAATGCTAGTTACAAAATCTAAAACTGCTGAAAGTAGTGCAGTGAAAGAATCCAAAGACCTCTGAATGGCCAAATAGAAAAACGTTTCCTTTTACTGCAATAAACTTCTCTGGTGGACAACTTATGAGCTGCCAGCAGAATGGATTTAACCAGAGATGACAGACCAGGAGTCCTAAGAATCATGGGGACCACAGCAGCCAAGCAGTAAGCTTCAGACTGTCCAGATATGGATGAGAAGTCCCTGAGGGATGTGAAAGCAGATCTGGGACCGGCTCCAAGATCCATGGTGGAACACCTAGGTGAGACATGAGTAAGGGAAACCAAACCTGTTGAGGCCAGAATGGGGCGATGAGGATCACAGTGCTTCCCAGCCTTCGGGCTTTCTGCAGAAACTTCAAAATGAGGGGAAGAGGAGGATATGCATAAAGGAGCCCGGTAGGCCAAGCATGAATCAGAGCGTCTCTGGGGTATTCCCCCTGAGGGGGGTTCAGAGCAAAAAACTCACTGCATTTCACGTTGGAAGGAGATGTGAAGAGATTGGAGCAAGGACGACCCCACTGTAGGAAGATCTGTTCCGCTACTGATTGGTTTCAGAGACCACTCGTAAGGCATCAGGATGGATCTGCTGAGCCTGTCCACTAAGATGTTGGACCATCCCGGGATGTGTGTTGGCACCAGAAAACTGCTGGTGGAGATTGCCCACTCCCACACTCTCATGGCCTCTCGATGTAAGGGATAAGATCTGGTTCCCCCGTTTGTTGATGTACTAGAGCACTGACATATTGTCTGTCTGAATTGCAATTGTTCCCAGAGGAAGATTAGCATGGAGGGCCTGCAATGCAAGATCAACCACTCTCATCTCTAGAACACTGACGTGCAGATAGGTCTTGGGAGGGGACCACGTGTCTTGGACTGTCCTTCACGAGCAATGCCCCCCCCACCCATGTAGGGAGGCGTCAGTGGTCACCATGGTTTGGGGGTAAAGAAGATTGAAAATGACGTCCCTTGAGGAGATCCAGGGACTGAATCCACCAACAAAGGGAGCCCCAGCACGCTTTTGAAATTCTCACTGGAAAGGACAAGGGGAGGTCTAACCAAGACTACTGGACCACTAGAGTCCACTGCAGTACCCTCATGTGAAGGAGTGCCATTGTGGAGAAGATTTATCGTGGCCACCATAGAACCTAAACCTCTTTAACACTGCTTTGCTGTTGGTAAATGAGTCTGAAGAATGTGTAATACATGTAGCCTCAGGCTGCATATCCTGTCTGAGGTAAGGAACACCTTTGATTGTACTGTGTCCAGCCATGCCCCCAATGAAATCTAGAAAATGAACCGGGTGAAGACCCAGCTTGTTCACATTGACAGTAATGCCCAACCTGTTGGCTAACTGAAGGAAGGAGTCCCTGGCTTAATATAGCAGATGCTCTGAGGGGGAGGTAAAGAGCCAATCGTCCAAGTACTGAAGGCCCTGAATTCCCTGAAGCCTCAGGTGAGCCGCTACCACTGCCATTACCTTGGTAAACACCCAGGGGGGCTGTGGTGAGACCTAAGGGGAGGGCCCAAAATTGGTAATGACTGGCTCCCAGCCAGAAGCAAAGGAACTTCTGGGAGCGCCTGTGCATTTTGATGTGATCGTATGCATCCTGGAGGTTGATCAAGCACATCCAGTCTTTGTCATGCAGATAAGGTAGAATAGATTGAATTGTGACCATCCGGAATTTTGTTTTGGTTACTGACCAGTTCAGTTGGGACAGATCCAATATTGGCCTGAGGTCCCCCGTCTTTTTGGCACTAAAAAGAACCTGGAGTAAACCCTGGATCCAGACTGGGCTGGGGGAACCAGTTGGATGACTCGTTTTCTCAGCAGTGATTGTACCTGCACTGCTGCTTCCTCCCGCTGCGTGGGTGGGACATCCGTAAGGGTTTTGTTGGAAGGGATGTAAATCCTTGAAGGGAATGAACTATCCCCTGGATATGACCTGCAGCACCCACTGATCTGTAGTGATGGACTTCCATGCTAGTGGGTGGAGAGACAGATGACACCCGAATGCCTCTAGAGATGGACAGCCGGGCAGCTCCTTAGGGTTACTGTCCAGGTTTATCTGAGAAAGGTTCATAGGACCCGAAATTCCTAGGACCCCCCTCTGCCTCTAGTGTGGCGCCTATCATATCCCCCCCCTGCCTCTAGTGGAAGGTGAGTCCTGAGCGTCCCAGGAAAATGCCTGAGATTTGCAGAAGCACATCACCTTCTGGCCTTGCTGGTTTCTGAAAAAAAGGACTTTTGAGGTGGTGAGAAGCGGAACCCAATGGCAGACAGTAGCTTCCAGTCCTTCTTGCTCTGGACCAAAGTCTGACAGTCTTCCCAAAGAGGGAAAAACCATCATAAGGGGCGCTGGATAAAGGATGCCTTGAAGGGCTCTGAGAACTGACATAAGTGGAGCCAGGCATGGCACCAGATAGCAACGTCTGACCCTGCCGCTCATGCGGCTCCCTCCGTGGCATGGGAGAGCAAACATATGGATGTGTTGGGTACAGATTTTAGGGTAACTTCTTCCTGTCCTCTGCTGACATGGACCCTGGAGTCGACTCAGTGACTTCCTTGACCAGATCTTTCTGGAGTCAAATAACGTGTGCCATGTAGTTCTGCACCCTCGCACAGAAGGTCGCTGAAGCATAGACTCGCTTCCCAAAACAATTCAGCGTCCTCGACTCTCAGTCAGGCGGATAGATCGTGGAACTCCCCTGAGCGAGTCCTTTCTTGGTGGCCACCGCTACCAGCACAGCATCTACAGGGGACACCTTGTGTCAGTGTAATTTGTCTGCAGGGGGACTTAAGACCTTGTCCGGGCGCTTGGGTATTGGGTCTACAGTGTCCGGTTCCTTCCATGCCCAAGATGTTATTAAATCTACTAGTGGATCAGCAGGACGGGACACCCAAGAGGTAGACGGGCCTGAGCTGAATGCTTCCAGAAACACGGACTCATCAGAGGTTGGTTTTGGGGTGGACCACCCCCCCTCTTTGGTGGAGAATCTCCATGATATCTCCAAAGGAGACATCCTTGGGGGGTGATCTTGGGGAACCTTCCCATTCATCCAGGTTCATGTCCTCTGTGAGGGACTCTGGAGGAGAGTCCAACTGCCTCCTTTTGCATGTATGCTTGTGGGGAAGCTCCTCAGGGGGACTCTCTGAGGAGATCTCGCAAGCAGGTTGTTCCAAGGCCGGAACGTCCTGGGGCATTACAGCTACGGGCTGTCCCTGAGAGGGCAAGATGGTCAGAGCTGCACTCAAGGCCAGGGGGGTCTGGAAGGACTCTGAAGACAAAAAAGTCAGAGGCCTCTACCATGCAAGAACCCTCTCCACCACATCGACTGCATTTGGGGAACGATGTCCTGGGCTGAATTAGCAGAGACCACTCCCCTCTGATCCAACCGGAGATTCGGAGCCAAGGGGGATGCTCCTCTCCAACAAGCTCGGAGCAGAGAGCACCAACTCGGATCCTACCCCAAGGCTATGGCGCTGGCAGCTCAGATCCAATCTAGTCAGATCTGACACACTCAGGGCACTGGCTGGCATCAAGGTACAAGGTACCATCGGCACCGATCCCTTGGCTCCGGCCGTCCTCTGATTCAACAGCTCCAAAACCGCGGGCTGGATTGGAGAAGGAATAGGTCTAAAAACTGGCTGGAAGATGCCCACTCCAGTGGGAGAAGGCCCTGGCAAGACCCCCATCTGTATTTGAGTGTGGATAAATCTCCACATCATCTTGTCCATCTCCGGTTCAGAAAGGCTCCGGGTAGAGTGGGAGAACACCGCCAAAGTGGGCCGGGATAGCCGGTGGGGGGAAGGCCTATGGGGCGACCGCCTGACTAGAACCTCAGGCTCAGGGGAGTACCTTGGGGACCTGAGCCGAGGGGAAGCAGGCTTGGTCTTCGGCAGGGGGCTGGCCGACAAGCAGTCAGGGGAGTATTTGCGAAGCCGGTCTTTCTTGACCTTATCCCCTTTCCCGGACCTCTTGGTGGGAGGTGAGTCCCAGAGGCTGAGGAAGGGGAAGAAGCTGCAGCAGCTGCTGCTTTCTTGGAAGGTGAAGGTGGGACATCCATCCCAGCAGTGGAGGGGCAACAGGCCAATGGCAATTAGTTTGTCCCGCCTGTCCTTAAGTGCTCTGGTGTTATACCCAGTGCAGATAGGACAGGGGGACTGGAGGTGAGCCACCCCAGAACAAACCAGGCACAGAGTGTGGCCATCCTCTGGGGAAAGCTTATGGCTACACTCTGTGCATCCTTTGAAGCCAGGCTTTGGGGTATCTGCCATGCCTAAGCTTGATCAAAAGATAGACACACACACACTAGGAAAGAGAAGAGGGGAGGAAGATAGAAAAGCCTACAAGAAAACAAGCAACAAAGAACCCTGTGAAGATATAGGAAAGGTTAAGAGAGAAAAGGATAGTCAGAAAGTAAATAAATTCACAACATTACACTATCAAATGCACTGGAGCTCGGACCACGTTGCTTCCTCTCAGTTGGCAAATGACATCTGATCTGAGGAGAAAGGAGCAGGGGCATTATGGGTAGGGGGAGGAGCATGGACCTCGGAGCCATAGCTGGAAAATGCGGCCGTGTCGGATCCAATATGGATCCGAGGACCCACAGGTTGAAGACCAAATGAAGTAAACTACTTCAGATCAAAAATTTCTAACCCCCTTTGGAAGTTACCATTGTACTATAGGGAGCAGATGAAATGCAATCAAAACATGAAAAAATACATCATTACTACAAATAAGATTCAAAATATTTTAAATCAGCCCTGTAAAATCTTCCAAGAAAGCAAATGTTTCATCACAAGGAGAGAGAAGCCTTAGTGATCCCTTCCACAGCATCACGACAGCATGTTTGCATGGACATGTTTTTTTATTTATTACAACCAGATACCACAGGAATTGTACCACCTGACAACCCCAGGTGTCACTACATGACACATCAGCCATGTCTCTCTCATGTTGTGCATTCATAGCATTCCAATTTTAGCACACATTTTTTAATATCTTTTCTGCAGCTCCAAATTGTTCTTTGATAGCACAGATGTGTGTTCTTTCACTAGCTCAAATGCAGACCCAATGAGAAAGAAGCTTGTCAGTCTCAAAATGGTGTCCAGTGGACTCTCCCTGGGTAATCAAGCTACATTTAGCTTTGGTCTACTAAATGGACCAATAGCACACTGCAGCTAAACAAAAATAAAAACAAACAAATGAAAACAGTTCGATAGCATAATAGGCTTCTGTACATAACTGATCTGTTTTGCTGCAGTGTGCTGCTATTCATCCATTTTACCACATTAGTGTAACAGGAATTTTTTTATCACAGTCCTAGATAACTGCAGGAGTGCTATTATGTATCATGACATACACAGTAATTTCTATTAGTAAATTGGGTATGTAGAAACACCACTGTTTATTTAGGTAAACTGACCAGTTAACACATTGTAGAATTTGGCTCTGGAGAATCAAAAATCTACAGCTACAGACTAAGCAATGGAAAAGTGTAAAGACACCACAATGCTAATAAACAAAGAAAAGGCCATTTACAACTGTCTTAAATCATCAGTTCAGTATTCTGATCCCTAGATTTAGCTTAGGTATGGCAGTAGGGCAGAAAGTTAAGATGAAGCTTAAAGGACAACGGGATTCTATTTTTAATTGCTCAGCTTCTTTGTCCATTTTTTTCCCTATTTACTGTCCCTGTTATGAAGAAACAACAATACAGCATTTAAAATATTTTAAATCAACTGTTTCTCTCCACTAGAACAGTGCCTTACTGTACTGCGGTGGTTTCACTTTCAAAAAATGTTTATCCTGCCCTGGAAAAACTTGCTGCAGTCTCCAATTCAGAGTCATCAAAGCCACTGAATACAGGTAGTTTTCTGGCCAATTCCCTCCCCAAACTGACATCACCATGACTGTCCTTAAAACCTACCCACGCTGTGATGTCACAGCTCCCTGGTCCCTCCCCTATCCATACAGAAAGTAAAGGCTGGAACAAGGAAACAGTACATGAGTTAAGTCTCCTGCTGTAGCTGTCCATCACAGCAGGTAAGAGCTCAAATTACCCTTAGCACTTTGACAGCTAGGAAAGTTGCAGTGGATATAAAAAGTGTACACACCCCTGTTAAAATGCCAGGTTTTTGTAATATAAAAAAATGAGACCACAATAAATAATTTCAAAACTTTACCCACCTTTAATGTGACCTATAACCAGTAAAATTCAATCGAAAAACAAACAAATCTGATGGGGAAAAAATATAAAAAATAAAAAATGTACAATAAGCTGGTTGCATAAGCGTGCACACCCTTAAACTAATACTTGCCTGAAGCACCTTTTGATTTAATTACAGCACTCAGTCTTCTTGGGTAGGCATCTATCAGCATGGCACATCTTGACTTGACTTGGCAATATTTGCCCACTTTTCCTTGCAAAAGCACTCCAAATCTGTCAGATTGTGAGGGTATCCCTTGTGCACACAGCCCTCTTCAGGTCACCTCACAGGATTTTCTACTGGATTTAGGTCTGGGCTCTGGCTGTGTCATTTCAAAACCTTAATTTTCTTCTGGCAAAGCCATTCTTTTGTTGATTTGGATGTATGCTTGGGGTCATTGTCATGCTGAAAAGTGAAACTCATCATCTTCAGCTTTTCAGCTTTTAGCAGACATCTGAAGGTTTTGGGCCAAAAATGACTGGTATTTGGAACTGTTCATAATTCCCTCCACATTGACTAAAGCCCCAGTTCTAGTTGAAGAAAAGCAACCTCAAAGCAGGAAACTGCCACCACCATGCTTCACTCTGGGGATGATGTTCTTTTGGCGATGCAAAGTGTTTTTGTGCCAAATGTACTTTTTGGAATTGTGGTAAAAAAGTTCAGCCTTGGTCTCATCAGACCACAACACATTTTCCCACATGCTTTTGGGAGACTATCTACTGTTTTGCAAATTTTAGCTGGGCCTGGATGTTTTTCTGTGTAAGAAAAGGCTTCTGTCTTGCAACTCTACTCCCTAGCCCAGACATATGGAAAATACGGGGGATTGTTGTCACATGTAGTACACAACCAGTACTTGCCAGAAATTCCTGCAGCTTCTTCTGTGTTGCTGTAGGTCTCTTGGCAGCCTCCCTGACCACTTTCCGTCTTCTCATCAATTTTGGAGGGACATCCAGTTCTTTGCAACGTCACTGTTGTCCCATATTTTCTCCACTTTTAATGACTGTCTTCACTGTGTCCCATGGTATATCCAATGCTGTGGAAATTTTTTTTGTACCCCTTCTCCTGACTGACACCTTTCAACAATGAGATCCTTATGATGCTTTGTAAGCTCTCTGCGAGCCATGGCTTTTGCTGTAGCAGGCAACTGAGTAAATGTCAGGAAAATCCTACTAGGACAGCTGAACTTTATTTGGGGTTAATAAGTGTCTTTTTAATTGATGGCAGGTGTGTACCCAAGAAGACTGAATGTTGCAATTAAATCAAAAGGTGCTTCAACAAAGTATTAGTTTAAGTTTTATATTTTTCCCCTAACAGATCTGTTTGTATTTAAAGGTGAGAAAAGTTTTGAAATTATTTATTGTGGTCTCGTTTTTTTATAGCATAAAAACCTGGCATTTTAACAGGGGTGTGTACACTTCTTATATCCACTGTAGGTGTGAAGGGGGAAGGAAGAGGAGTCAAAATAGTACAATACTGGTGTCGCAAAAAACTGCAGTTTAGTCATTCTAAAAAAAAGCAGCAGTAAAAAGCAGTTTGAAAGTCTGTTCTGTGGCATTTGCATTGTTTTTTAAGTAGTCACTGAACAGCATGAAATGTTACTTAAAACTGAGTGAAAGGCAGCAGTGTATACATGTAAAATCTATGCAGTGACAGCAGCTTTAGGAAGAAAGAGGCCTGCGTGATGTAATTTTTTTTTAGACAAGCACTGCATTGTGGGATACTACAAGTAGACTAAATCAGAATTATTTCAAGATGCCAGATCCCATGTGGTCAGATTCAGAAATTACATATAAAATGTTTAAAAACCTGTAAACAGTCTCAGAATGGTGTTAAAATGTAGGAAACACCAAACCATGATGAAATAAACATGTTTTTTGATTCTGTGGGTGTGGTTCTCCTTTAAAAAAAACTAAGGATGAAGTATAACCTTCTGAAAGCACAACTGAGAAGAAAACATCCTGGGTATCATATAAAAAGATCATAAAAATGAATTTAAACCACTATCTTATTGCTTCAGAACCCAGTATACATATGCGCATGCAACATCAATTTTCATGTATACCACAAGGCTCCTCAAACCGCAGTAAGTTTTACCGAAACATACTTAATATGAATATCAGTCTTAACACAGCTCCCTAACATTCCAGAATTTGCAGACAGCCTCTTTACTCAAAACTGCAAGTACATTTTTGTTTAGTTGAAATTCAATGAGGGAATAATGCGTTCTCTACAACATGACAGTTTACTTAGATGACCTAATGCAGCCAGCTTCTAAAAACAGTACAGGTAATATGTAAATGTGTTTTACACAGTAATGTTAGCAGAAAAATGCTATGTCGTGCATCACCCGCATTTTTGTGCAGGATAAAAAAAAAAACATTTATTTAACTAATTAAATAAAAATACTTAAAAATTATGCACACGAGCTGCAAGTAAATAAATCAGCATGCCATATACATCAGGGAAAATCCATGTTTCAGAAACATTCATATGAAGACGCAAGTTACAAAATCATGTAACTGTCAGAAGACCTGTAACCCATAACACCAAAAGCAGTATGAGAAAGCCCCCCATATAATGATGGGCTGACAGCTCTACCCCCTAAATGAGACAGTACAAATGCATCACTACCACCAATGTGGCACACCCAGATGGATTGACGGCACTCGCAGAGTAAGATAGCTGGCATCAATGGAGCTTGAACTCCTCCACTGCTAACCAAGGACTAAGTAAATAGCAAGAAAGTGCACATGAGCCTAACAATAACAAACTACAATTTTGCCCTAAGAGCTTAGAGTGAATATGCACTGTTGTCTTGTGTATGGACTCAGAACCTCCAACAATGAAATTAGAGTGCACTTCATCTACTTACAGAGAGCAGAGCCTTTGGCCAAGTACTCCTAGACCCTTGTCTCACTGCTTTCTCTCTGTAAATCAATGACATTTGGTGCTTCTTTATGGCAACTGCCTTTCAAATGAAGTATTTTCAGACGCACACCTCCCAGGGAAGGTTGACAGAATTAGCCAATTCTCCACAGCCTTCTTACTAGCACTGGAGTACTACCACCACTCTACTGAAGCCAAACACTTCCAGTTAAATGCTGGTCTTAAAGCAGGCCAGATATGAAATACACTAAATAACATTTCAGTTACTAGAAATAGGCATTAAGCAGTCTAAATGGAGAGGAGTCCCACACACCCTGTTAACCAATAGTGCAATGTCTACCCTCTTCTCAGATAAACAGTGCATAAATATAGTTATAAAAACTTTTAAACTCTTGTGGCTGACATTTATTTAACAAATAAACTTTACTTAGACAACAAAATAGTGCAAATACGTAGTAAAAGACAAATAGGTTGGTCTCACAGAGAAATAAAACTGAAAGGCAATAAAAACTGATAAGATGCATACAGAAAAAAAATAAGCTCTGATTTTTTTAAATTCTATAGCTACAACTTAACTGCAGAAATACTAAAAGCCTTACTAAGACAGCATCAACTTCTAGCATCTTATAGCTAGTGAAAAGCATTTTACACAAAGTAATATACAATGCCTATTCCCCAGTCACTGATGTCCATGACATCATCACAGTGTTGCTGGAAAAACAAGGGCAAATAACAGTTATTTTAATCATACCAACCAGTGCAACATTGCCAATACACAATCACCCGTTTTCCTCCCTTTGAATCCACTCCAATGTCTTAATGATATACAAGCACTAAATAAAAAAAAAAAAAAAAAAAAAAAAAAAGCACAATTCTTAGTCTTTCATCTTTGTTACATTAGCTATAAAATACAGCAGGGTCTGGAGATCCAAGACACCTCAAAAAGACATTCCCTGGTTCTTTGATATTCAGAAACTCAAAGTCAAGCATCCTCTACTCGAGAATAATACTCTGGTTGCAGATGACAAAGAAAAAAATGTACACTACATTTTAACTTGATATTACCCATGACTTCACAACTGCTTTTTGGTTAGTTTGGCATTACACCTCGTTTCACACCCCCTTTATCAACTTATTTGTACTATGCATTGTTGAAAGTACTACCAAAGACAAAATAGATACAAAACAAATGTAAATATCTGACACCTAATGACAAAAAAAAAAAAAACAAAACCACTTATAATCCAAATGTAATGCAACTGAGAAATACAAGGTAATTATTGAGCACTTTCATTCTACACTCTTAGAACTTTATCATAGTAATAAAGCACATGCAAAAACCACTTATTTAAATATATAAGCACAAAGTCACACCTTCAAAACTTGATCACAGTTCTACCAAAAAAATTCTTAAATCATTTGACTGTTCTGTTCTAATGGCTATAAAAGCCTCACATAATGTACTTTGCAAACTGCCAAGTCTGTGAAGTTTATGTGGGTAAAACTATTAGGATTTTAGCTGAAAGGATTTAAGAGTACAATGACACTATCAAACAAAAGAATGTGGCTAATTTAATAGTGAAACAAAGTATTCATTGTCAAAATTAAAAAAAAAAAAAAAAAAAAAAACACTTTTTTTAGTGGTTAAACAGTTGAAAAGGAAGATTTTAAATTAATATATCAGGCGCAAAGAACTATGCCGGCAAATTATACTTAGGAACAATGTTTCCACTAGGTTCAAATAATACACTTAGTTTTTTAAAAAGCGCTGTAGCCTTAAGAGCAGTCAGGAATATTCATGGTATTTCGCAGATCCATACACTATTGTTAAATGCTATTTTCCAGTGTGAGCTCATTTGTTGTGCATCCGTAAATGCTCTTGACCCATAGACAAACTGACAACTCTGTTGTAAGACTACAACTCCTATACCATTCTGGCATCGAGTTACCACACAAATGGCTTATTTACATAACCCTAATACTGGAGAATCAACTTAGTTTTTTGAGGATTTCAAAACTACTTTCATCTCCTCATGAAAATTTCTGAGGAACCACCAGCATACAAGTCAGGGTTAACCATAACCACCCGGTTGTGTGAACATTGGCTCCAGGTGATAGATGCACCCCATGTACAAAATGGGAAAAAGGATGTTGATGCAAATGCCAATCTCCATTCTTTTTTTTTTTTAAAACAAGAAAGTTCTTTATTAAATTATCAGATAGGACATAGACAATCTTACATTTATACAAATGAAAATTAACTATACTGACCATTTCAGTTGCAAACATTACAAACCATGTTGACACAATCATAGTTGCAAACATTACACATCACTTATCTATCCAGGCACTGTCAATAGAACATTACACAGCTCATTCAAATTCTGCCTTCGTTTAAACCTTGCTCCTCCTCTGCATGTATTCTTCCCACAATTCCTGTTTTTTCATGTGTAATTTGCTCCTTCCCTTTTCTAAAGAACCCAATTCCAGTTATTTTATATTTGTTATATGTACTACTTCTAGTAAAGTTGGTTTAGACTCTGATTTCCATTTTCTACTAGTTGCCATTTTTGGCAGCCACTATAATTAAGACTCAGCAAGGCCTTACTATGTCTAGGCAATTCCAGATTCTGCATCATAGCTCAAAAAAATTTTCCTTCATTACACCAATTTGCTCACCCAGTATCTCTGACAGAGCAGTCTGCATGGAATTTTTAAAGTCTGCCAACTGATTACACTTCCAGAAAATATGTTCCCAGATACCTCTTCCTTGCCCATCAGACCTCCAACATTTGCTGAATACCTAATGGGAAACTTCTTTGGAGTCTACTTGGAGTAAAACAATAACTATGTAAAAACTCCCAAGCAAAGATCCTAAATCTTCTAGACTTTGTTGCATATTTGGGTGACATACACATCTTCCATTGCTTGTGAATTGCTTATCCACTCTCTCTCTTCCAATCCTTTCTAACCTCCTTTGATTGATCGTTATAGTAATCATGCAATATTTTATATGCTCTACTAATTATTCCTTTCTTAATGGCAGCTTCTGTTATAAATTCTACTAAAAACTCTACTAGTGCTGGTCTTTCATTTAGGACCCCCTTATTTCTTTGTCTTTGCCTACACTCTGATATCAATCCTTGATAGGGAAGGCAATCTCTAACATGGAGTCCAAATAAATTCTTGGCATCTTCCCATTCGATTACCGTTCCCTCTCTAGTTACTTGTTCCCAATATCTTGGTTCCTTTGCCAGTTTTCTCCAATAAATTCCAGCTCCCTCTTGCCTATTCTCTGTATCCCTAATTGCAGTCATTTCTATCAGTACAATCTCCTTTCACCATTCCTGTGCTGGCTTAGTTCTTAGAATACTTTCTTCTACTTTATGAATATAATATTCTGTATAATTTTTATTATTCTCCTTAAAGATCCAATTCCAAAATCCCACACTCTCATTGTTTCCTGAACTTCCCCGTTTTAACATCATCCTTTTCCGCTTTGAATTATAGTTTTCTGCTTGTGCTATGTATAGGAGCCTTAAGAGTTTTGCTCTGAAATACCCTTTCAAATCAGATAATCCCAATTCACCTTGTTCTAGTGGAAGGATCTTATCCCACGTGACTCTTGCCATCTTCCCCTCCCAGAAAAAATCATTCAGTTCTTTAACTGCTATCCACAACTTCTCCTCTGGTTGATCAAACTATGCCTGACCTGTGTATACGACTAAAGGGATTAAAAACATTTTAACTGCTTTATCTTACTATCGATATCCATGTAACAGAGCTTCAATTTTCTCAGGTTTTGTATCATCTTTATAGTCTCTACCCACATATCCTTAGCTGTTACAATTGAATTATTTTAATACATACTCCTAAGAACTTCATTTTATCATGTCCCCATAAATATGGATATTGCTGAACCAATGTGTGTGGGGGTTCAACAACGTACCACTATTGCCTTTTAGCTTCATTAACTTTGTATCCCAAAACAATTTGAAACGGTCTCAAAATGTTTTGTCAGGTATAAGATAGCTGCAAACGGAACCATCTTTTCCTGACTACCACACCAATTATATCCCTGAATTTCTGTCCCCCTTGTTTTTTTTTTTGCCAGTGGTTCTAAATATAATGCAAATAACACAGGGGAGAGTGGACACCGCTACCTGGTTCCTCTGCTCAAGCAGAAATTATCAGAGAGGACCCCACCCACTTTCGCCTCCGATCTCTCATATATCATCCTAATCAATCTTATAATTTTTAATCAGGAAAAGCAAATGCTTCAATTGCCCTCCTGAACGTCTCAGCTTAGTTTGTCAAATACTTTCTATGTTATCAAGACCCACCACCAACAGTGGTATTTTTTTTACATTCTGCTTCCCTCTGGATCATTAATGTTCTGTTAATGTTGTTAAATGTTTACCTCCCCTCCATAAATCCACACATCCATAGCTTTCAATTTTGGCATCACTTTTACCATTCTTTTAGTCATTATAGACAAACACTTTAGATCATGATTTAGTATTGAAATGGGTTTGTATGAAGCTGAATCTGATGGATCTTTACCCTATTTAGGTATTACAGCTACCACCACTTTGTTTCAGGGTGTTGGTACTTCTCCTCCTAACTTATTCCTGGGGACTTTCCAGTATACTGGTTAGTAATTCAGCCTCATCTACCTCTAACCTTGGCATATTTAATTCCACCATAAACATTTATTTCTCTGCTTTATAAAGACTTTCATAGAATTGCTAAAATATTTCTAATACTTCTACAGGATCCCTTATCTTCCTTCTTAGAGGCTCCCGAAGCTTGACGACAGCCTTTCTACTTTCTGTTGCCCGAGTTGTTAACTCTAGAGTTTTCATGCTCTAGAGTTATCAAAAACAGTTGCTTAAACAGCAATCTTTCTAAATTCATGCAGATTATCGAGGTACTCCATTACTTGCTGTTTAGCAATCTGTATTTGCTCCTCTTCTTTTTCTATGGGATTCTCCTCACTTTGCATTACTTTAACATTTGTCAGTCACTCCTTGTTACTTCTTAACCATATCTCCCTTTCTTTTATTTCCACCCTATTTCTAACTCCACTTTAATTTTATCCCACTCCCTAGCTATATTTTCAGAAATTTCTATCCTGTGTAACAGCTCCTGAATAACTTCCACTACCCATTCCTTAAATTACTCTCTCTTCAACAGACAGGTGGGAAAGCACCAGTGCCATTTCTTATTATTGGTGCATGATCTGAAACAGTTATTGGGTGCATATCAAGACCTTCAATTAAATGTACATGCTCCTGTGAAATGTAAATTCTGTCTAGCCTAGCCCAGTTTTTGTATCTTGGGGAATACTTTGTAAATTTACTCCGCTCTCCTAGTATTGAATTCACATCTTCTATGCCAAATATTTTCATGTCTTCAAAAATCTACCCCCTCTGTTTTATTTTCTTTTCTGGGCCCTAGACACATCTCCACTAATGGAAATCAAATTCCAGTCCCCACCTACATGCAATATTCCTTGCTGAAAGCAGATTTCTCCCATAATTTTCTTAAGCTCCATTCTAGCAGTTTTTGGTGCAATACAGCTACATGTCAGTGTAATCTTCTCCTCCCTTGCCAGGAGCCCCTTAGTATTACAAATCTACAATTATCATCTTTTTTCTATCGCTACTGGAGCTCCTTTTGCAATACAAGTACCCCTCTCTTCCTTTGCCTCAGGTATTCCGCTGAATAACCATCCTGAAAAACTTTCATCAAATTCATATGTTCAATTCTTTCCAAGTTTGACTCCTGTAGCACAGATATTTTGCACTCTAGATTTTTAATATAGTTCTCTACTCTTTCGTTTTTGTATCTGTGAAAAAAACAATTTTTTTGAAAAGTTATTATTCCCACTTTTTCGATATAAAAGCTTTTTTTGTTAAATATCTAGTTGCAGCTTTTGTGTTACATGCATATCCTGTTTGCCAGGTTAATCTTTTATACAGCTGCTTCTTGTCATCTCTATTTCAGCCTATGTCACATCTTACAAAACTTTTTGTTTTATTGAAAGCCCTCAAACAAAAATGCAAACATCCTCCAACACTCTCCTAAAACTTATTAACAATACACAAAACTATGTGCATCTTCACATATTAAAGTTTTACACTGCTAATAGGAACAAATGTTCCAAACTGGCAGCCACACACACTGACATGACCTACAAGAAAGGTTATCCATGCTAAGATGTGTGGGTACAGCCTGTGCTTCTACTAAGTGATGTCTGACTTTGTCTCATCTTTATAGTGCTCTCAGCTGGGAAAACACTTGAATGCTTTCAGAAAAAAAATTCTCTAAGCCATTTCTCTTTATGAGATTGTCTCCTAGAGACATGAGAACCAGAGACAAAAATGAGAAGCATACATTTGTTTACTAGAAAAATGCCTTATAACATTCAATACTGTTTTTATTTACTTGCTCTCTCAAAACGTGTTTACTAGATTAAGCTAATGGCCTTAATCCACTCCACTCTCCTATGCAAGAATGAGAAAAAGCACACTAATTTTTCTTTTGTCATGCTCTTTTAACCAGACTTTGCTTTTTTTCTGTCTTTTTTTTTTTTTTTTGTTACATTGCAGTGTCTACATTTCTTAAAACTTGACAAGAAAAAACCAGGAGCACCTATTTACATTACTGTAACCATTACACAAACTGAGAGCACTACTTTATAGCATCCAAAGAAAAGCAAACACTATTAAAATAATACCATTAAGAAAAAAGAGTTTTACTTACAGTTAACTTTCTCCCTCTTCTTCCCTTTCTTGAGCATTTTTCCGAACATTAATACCATGAAGTAGGGCATATGATTTAGAGTCCCTTACAAGTTCAACAAAGTACAGAAAACTGCCACATTTTGCAAATATAATTATTGCTTTGTAATCCCAAATTTGTCAAGTTACTTATTTTATTCTCCAAACATGAATGACATGATGTAAAGCATATGTTTTAGTGTCCTCTGCAAGTTTTCCACATTTTCTTGTTCTATTCCTGTTCATCTCTAGCTCCCAAATCCGGTCTTTGCTTCATTTCCAACATACTGTTGATTCTTCAAGTCAAATCATGTTTTTTCCCTCTCTTAAGCATTTTCTGTAGAAACACTGGAAAAGGTTTCACTGGCACAGTCTCTCTGTGATCAAGAAGCAGAATCTCTCTGTTTCACAGCTCACTTTTTGTTGGGCAAACTTTTGTATTTCTTCTTCTATCTTAGCATGTACTTCATCTAAAAATGATTTTGTCCCACCACAGGAAAACATTTTGAAGATAGATGGGTATAGCAGTTTGAATGTCACGTCTGCTTCTCATCATGAACAATGGAATAAATTTACTCTTCTCCTGTCTGGTGCTGCCTTGTGTATGAGTAGTCATTCTCCACAAACACACTGCTGTCTCACATTTAGTACTTTGTCCTTCTGCTAGAGTTTTGTCAGAATCAACGCCTTCTGCTGGTAAGACTGCATCTTTACTATTAAAAGTCTAGATTGCTTTGTCATAGCCAGGTTTGGAGCATACACACTATGTGCCCTTTCAATTAACAATTCCTGTTGCAGAATACCAGTCCAGTTGCTTAACTGTACTTTCATAAAATTAATACGTTCTATTCCTTCCAGCTTCTCTGGTACAGAGGAAAATCTCAGGTTATCCCTACATGCTCTTGTCCTCTTAATTGTATTAATTTTGAAACATCCCATAGTGTCTCATTATTCAGCCTTTTCTTCATTTCAACCTATGAGTTTTGCAGTTTTATCACCTTATCTAAATATCTGTTTAAATCTTCTTCCATTTTCCCAGCCTTTTACTGTTTGAGTTCATAGGTTGGTACTAGGCTATCAGCCCTAGGGCCTATACAAGCCTAGCCATAACAATTCCCTGGCTATTTCTTCCCACACTATTTACTTCCCTGGACCCCTGTCTAGCAGGGCGACTGACCTAATCCCCGGGGTGAATTTCCTTTCTCACATCCAATCGTCAAGGTTCCTTTTGAAGAGGGCCAAAGAGGCACTCTGCTTGACATGTATGGGCAGTCTATTCCAGAATCTGGGGAGTCTCTGGGTCAGGAACCTATCCTTCCAGCAAGTTTTGTTTATTGTGATAAGGTTTAGATCCCTAGAGTGTGTGGCTCTGAGGGATTGGGATTTCTTTAAGTGTAGCATGTCCAACATCTCTGGGTTTGACATGGCAGAGATCGCCTCTGAGTAGACGATATGCGACAAGAGTATAGCTAGAGTTTTTTAAGGCGGTCAGCGTAGGGCATCTGCTTTAGGCCTGTGATTCTTTTAGTGAGGTATTTCTGCGGCTTTTCCAGTTGTTGCAGATGTCTTGAGAGGTACATATCAAATTGGGCATTGTATTCTATAATGGGTCTAATACGGGACAAGCACAATGGGACAATGACCTCTTTTTTTCTGGATGAAAAGCCCTTAGTGATGAGGTGTGCCACACAGAAGGATTTTCTGACTGCTGTGGTGATGTTCTGACTGCTGTGGTGATGTGGTTATCGAAGGTGAGAGCACTGTCCACCTTTGTCCCCAAGTCTCATCGCACATTCTGTGTTTAATGTATTGCTACCTATGTGGTAATTCACAGGTACATGTTTTTTTCCCAAAGGGGATAACTATACATTGCTTGGCATTGAGCTTGAGCCCATGGCTCTAGCATCAAGCATCTGTTTCTGTAAGGCCCTTTTGCAGACTATCCATATCATTTGGGGATTCATTAATGGCTCCCAGTTTGCAGTCATCTGCGAACTTTGTTAGCCAGAGTCCCTTAGTGCTGGCCTGTACTTCAGAGAAATAGATGCCAAACAAGAGCGGTCCCCAGGACTGAACCCTGAGGTACTCCACTTGTCTGGAGCTGGATTTGGAGTCGGCTACTTTTACAGTATGGGCTCTGTCAGTAAGCCAGTTGGCAACCCATTGGGTGACGTAGGGATTAATGCTCAGCTTAGTAAGTTTATCTGATTCCAGAGTGGGGGATGGTGTCAAAGGCCTTGGCGAGGTCCAGATAGGCTGTGTGGACCACCTTACCCTTGTCCATTGTTCTGGAGACTGATTCTATGAAGTCAATCAGGTTCAGGAGACAATATCGGCCCTTCACGAACCCAAACTGGGTGGGGTCCAGTGTTTGAAGGTTGCCAATGTCTGTTTATAAGTTCCATGATAATACGCTCCATGGCCTTGCAGATAAGGCTCGTCAGACTGATGGGACAGTAGTTTCCGGGATCCAAGGTGGATCCCCCTTTGGAGTGGGATAACTGTAGCTCTGCTCTACTCAGTGGGCACGAAACCTGAGGTGAGGCTATGATTAAACATGACACTTAGGTGATGTGCCAGTTCATACTGTAGTTCATGTAGTACACAGCCTGGGACGTCATCTGGTCCCATGGATGCTGTATTCTTAGCTTTGGAGAGTGCATTTTTTACCTGTGTGGCCATTACTGGAATTTGGCAATCTTCCTGTACTAAGATGGGCCGTTTAGGGGGTGAGAGGAGGGTGAAGTTTGCACTGAATCGATCTGCCAGTTAATTGGCAATATCCTTGGGATCAGTATATTTAATGCCATTCTGTTTTAGCTCAGAGCAGATCTGAGCATTGCCATTTAGATTCTTGACATAGTTATACAATGCGTTGTGGTAGTCTCTGAAGGATTTTATGAGGGATCTCAGTTTCTTACTGAGGCTGGTAAGGGAGTTTTTTTTTTTGCATCCTGGGATTTTTCTCTTCTGCAACAGTTTCTTCCTTTTGTTGTAAAGTTTGTTTATGGCAGGGGACCATCAGATTAGCCTCCGTTTTTTGGAAGAGAGCATCTTGGTTCTATTTGGGAAGGCACGATTCATGCATGAGTGGATGTGCTCGTACAGTGCCTTAGTGCAGGATTCAGCAGTCGAACTTTCAGTTCCTGTCTGCATGGGTGTCATGACATTTGGCACTTCTGACTTGAGTAGCATGACGTTGGCTTTGGAGAAGTTTTTTATGGAGGTTTTCTTACTAGGGGGTGGGGGTGGGATGTTGATGTTAAGGGTGATTAGCTTATGGTCAGACCTGACTAACGAGGGGGTGACCATCAGTGCGGAGCATCGATTTCCCATGTTGGTAATGACCAGGTCTAGGATACTGGATGGTGGGACTATGGATTAGTTGATCCAGAGCATTGGAATTTATGAATTCCAAGAAGCCTTGGGCAAAGGTGTTGCTACACGAGTAGTTTTCCCAGTTAATGGCTGGGTAGTTAAAATCACCCAGTATTAGGGTGTTTGGTTCTATCTTAATATTTTCCAGTATGCTTAGAAAGGTGTAGTGAGAATCTTGAGGCATGGTGGGGGATCTGTAGCAAGCTACAATTTAGATTGCAGTCTTTCCTGGTGTTAGTTGCACCTGAAGAATTTCAGACGCATTGTGTTGGTAAACTAGCCTCATGGTGTAAATATCCTTGGTGAATATGGACACACTTCCACCTTTAGTGTTTCGGTCCTGGTTTGGTGGCCGAAAAGTGTGGTAAGAGTTGTAGCCTGGTACTGCAGGGGTGCTCTCTGGAGCTTTGAACCAGGTCTCAGTTACTACACAGATATCGATGTTCTCCAATTTTAGGAGTGCCTCGAGAGAGTGCATTTTGAGGTTTAGACTTCTAGCACTGAGTAGCATTGTCTTCAGATTTTGCATGCTTGTACCTGTTACGGTGGTGGTTTTGTCCTTTGAACATTGCCTAAAAAAGGCACTATAGGGGTGGCAAGAGCCTTAGCCAGTAACCTGAGTCCCAGGGGCAAAAGGTGCAGACCATATCTGGCAAAGCATCATGGTCTGTCGATCATGTTGTCCCAAGCAGACATACTGGATCCCCTTTGAATGACACCAGAAGCTTAGCCAACTGAAGTCAATCATTCTGTCCTTATATTGTGGTATCATTCTGGGCAAAGGCAGGATGCTACTCAGGGCTAGGGTCATACCTGCCTGGGCCACATGATCCAAGAGCTCTTCCATGTCTCTTTTCATGTAGTCCAGGGAGGTACATCTCAAGTCATTTACTCCAACATGGACAGAGTCATATTTGTACTTGCTGTGGAATGACTTGAGTGCATGCGTTATGTGGCGGATCCTGGCACCCGACAGGCAGCTGACTGTAATTTTCTCCTTGTTCAACCTGGTGAGTGGGGCATCAGTGTGCTGGACTATAGAGTCACCTATAACTAAAGTGTTCGGTACATTGTCTTGCCTTAGGGGCTGTTGCTGGGTGGCACACTGGTGGTGTGAGCTATGTGGCACTTTGGTTGTGATTGGTGTTTGTTTGCGTTTCAGCTTCAGAGGTCCTTGTTGCTTGAACAGGTTACAGTTAAGGGCCTCCACATATGTGGATTTAGTGTTGCTATATGTGGGTGTAGGTGGTGTGGGTTTAGAAGGGCTATGTGTTGCTTGAGGTGTAGTGTGGGTGTTAACCTTCTCCTCTTGACTGTCTAGCACAATCTTGGGTGGAGAGAGAGAGGAGATAAATTCCATCAGTGTTTCATTTATTTTAATCAGGTCTGTGTAGAGTTGCCTTCTACTATCCTCTAGGTAACTGGACAACACATCTGGAGCTTGCACTGCTTTTTGCTGAGCAGCTGGGAGTACTTTTCCCAGTCTGTACTTTTTCATCACCTTTTTGTAGCTGATTTTCCTTCAGGTCCTCTATTTCTTTTTTCGTGGCATCCAGACAGTGCACTTACTAGCCAGTTACTGCAATTTGCCCAGAAAATGAGATCTACTGGATTTCTCTGCTAAGTTTCTGTTTTCACACTGGCAGCACTAGAATTCAGCTGTGCAGCCATCTTGGAAGACCCTGCTAATCTCCATTCTTGAGAAAATAGTTGTGTAAAATCTTACCATAACCATAGATGCCCTTCTCTTCCATGTTGCAGTATTCTTAGTGTGGGATTTCCCGCCTCAGGTAACGCGAACGTTGGCTCCTATACAGAAGCTTAAGCCTGGCTGCTGTAGGTGCGTGGGACGTCACACATAGGGGCCATAAACCAGGGACCTTGTGTGATATCTGCACGCACAGACTTCAGAACTTAATTGCCCAGTCGGACAGTCCTGTAGAAAGAGTCAAGTGATGTCAACAAGAGGTGCAAAGTGCCATTTTCTGGCTAGTCTGACTATAGTCAAGGGGGGGTGCCTCAGGGTGCCCTTTAGACAGATCAATAGGAAAGTGGGGAAAGGTGGGTGGGTGGGTAGGAAAGAATACTGCAACATGGAAGAGAAGGACATCTATGGTTATGGTAAGATTTAACACAACTATTCTATGTCTTAGTCCTGTGTTGCAGTATTCTTAGTGTGGGACAGTGCCACAGCTTAGTTAGAAGGAAGGGTGCAGGTAGAGGTAGCTGATTCCAGAAACCCATGCAGGATCGCCCTAGCAAACCCTGCTCTGGAAATGTGGTCCAATTTACAGTGTCTGGTGAAAGTGTGTATTGGTGGACCAGGTGGCTGCTTCCAGAATATAGGCTGTGTCTATGCCTTTAAGGAAGGCTTTGAATGATGCCACGGCCCTGGTAGAATGAGGTCTTACTCCGTAGGGTAGGTTCTTACCATGTTGGGAGTAGCAAAAGCAGATAGTTTCTTATCCAGCACTACAGTCTTCCATGTGCACATTTGGAGCATTGCAGCACGGGCTGGTTCAAATGGGGTTAGTGAGAGTTTTTCCAGGATGATGTTTAGGTCCCCAGGGAGGTGGAACTGGCTTTCTTGGTGGTCTGATGTGTAAAATCCCTTTCAGGAATAATTTAACATCCAGCCTGGCTAGTAGAGGGGGATCTAATGGTAAGCAGGGAGAGATTGCTGATAGGTGGACTTTCACTTAAGAGTAAGAAAGTCCAGCCTTGATGAGTTCACACACACACACACACACACACACACACACACAAGTACTAGGGGAGAATCAGCTTGACAGGGATCCCTGTCCCTATGAAGACACCAGTTGGAGAATCTCCCATTTTGACAAGTACCATCTCCTTGTAGTAGGTTTCCTGGCCTCCCTCAGGACTAAAAGCACGTCCTCTGAGTAGTGGTGTCTGAAAGGAATTAAAAGTTTATCACCTAGAGTGTTAGACCTAACATTTGTTGGTGAGGGTGAATTAGAGTTCCCTTCTGTTGTGTGCGTAGGTCAACCTTGTGGAGTAACTTGTGGTGATTGCCCTTGGCTAGTGAGAGAAGTAGGGGGAAACCAGTGGTGCCTTGGCCAATAGGGAGTCACCAGCAAGATTTTTGGTTTGTCCTTCCTGATCTTCAGAAGGACTTTTTGAATGAGAGGGAAGTGTGGAAATGCAAATAGAAACTGCCCTTTCCATGGAATGCTGAAGGCATCTACCCTCCAGGCAAATGGAAAATGATCCTTGGTGCAGAATTTCTTCAACTGTCTATTCTGGGGGGAGGCACACAAATCTACTTGAAGTGTGCCTCACCAGTGGACAATGCCTAAAAAATGTCCCTGTTAAGCATACACTCGTGCTGTAGACAGGATGTTCTGCTGAGAATATCCGCTTGTTGGTTGTCCTGAGAAAGGATGCATGTTGCCTGCAGGGATAAGTTGTTTCTGGAGGTATGGTCCCAAATTTGTAATGTTATCCTTGGACCCCCTTGTTTGTTGAGGTACCACATGACTGTGGTATTGTCTGTGAAGATTTGAAGTGGGCCTGGATGCAGGAAGCCCAGAAGCAGTCTCAAGCTAATTCTAAACAGTCCAGGCTGAAGTCCAGCCCTATTCTTATAGGCAGCAGCTCCTTGCCACTCTTCTGTTTTAATCTCACTAAAAGTCCATGCAGTTTGCCAAACAAGCTCAAAGAAAATACTGCTCATTCTCCCTTCCCTGACCTGCTGCTCCACCTGTTCTAGCCCATCATAAAATTCCATTCTACTGCCCAGCTGCAGTCTGAAAATTAACTTTCATGTAAGACTGAATAAGACTTTTAGCACATGCCATAACATTTTAAGTGACTATACTGGTACACAAACCTCAAAGTCTGGTATCCTCAAAATCTTCCTCCTGTCACCAGTAAGGTGACTGCAACACATGAAAGATGGAGGGTCTTACTTTTCCAAAGAAAGGATAAAACTAGCTGCCTTAACTGATGCACAAAGTTAAATGGATGAGTTAGAGGGAAACTCTGCATCAACTATAGCACCTATGGAACAATTTACCAACTTTACTTTAACTTCCAGAAGAGAGTTCAGGCTATAAAGTCCTTTCCAACCTTGCAAAAATGTCCTAACACTGGAGAGGGCAACAGTGGAAACAGTGGTAGTTGACTCCACCCCAGGCTGCAGTTATACCCTTAAGTTTGTAATGTCACCCTTCTTACTGAGGAATTAACACCTCTGAGGTAGCTGTACTGATGGAATGTGGTTTACTATAACAACTTGCAACTTTTCTGCATTTATCCTGCTCACCAAAAGAGATTTAAACTGCTCTAGCTCCCAAACAGCAGCCTCAAGATCCTTCTCAGAACTACACCTTCCACTTCTTAATCATCTTCTTCTTTCAGCTGCTCCCATTAGGGGTCGCCACAGCAGATCAACTGTTTCCATTTCTTCCTGTCCTCTGCGTCTTGCTCTGTCACACCAACCACCTGCATGTCCTCTCTCACCACATCCATAAACCTTATCTTAGGCCTCCCTCTTTTCCTGTTACCTGGCAGATTCATCCTTAGCATCTTTTTCCCAATATACTCTGCATCTCTCCTCAGCACATGTCCAAACCAACATAATCTTGCCTCTCTGGCTTTGTCTCCAAACCTTCCAACCTGGGCTGACCCTCTAATATACTTATTCCTAATCCTGTCCATCCTCGTCACATCATCCTAGACACACCCAGTGCAAATCTTAACATCTTCAACTCTGCCACGTCAAGTTCTGACTCCTGCCTTTTTGTCAATGCCACTGTCTCCACCCCATATAACATAGCTGGACTCACTACCCTCTTGTAGACCTTCCCTTTCACTCTTACTGGTACTAGTCTGTCACAAATCACTCCTGACACTCTTCTCCACCCACTCCATCCTGCCTGTACTCTCTTCTTCACCTCTCTTCCACACTCACCATTACTCTGAACTGTTGATCCCAAGTACTTAAACTCATCCACCTTCGCCACCTCTACTCCCTGCATCCTCACCATTCCTCTATCCTCCCTCTCATTCACACATATATTCTGTCTTAGTCCTGTTGACCTTCATTCCTCTTCTCTTTAGAGCATACCTTCCACTTCTTAATACTGTTTCAGATTTTCTGCTTTTTGTTGGTCTGTAAGGTCATTTACATGCCATGTTACTATTGACAAAGTAGCCATTCTAATAAAACACTTTTAGTTCTATATACTTTATGTGACACTTCCTTTTAGGTTCAGGTTCATGATACTATACTAATAACTGCACTTGTGAGCCATTTTAAGCCTAGTCAATTATCCCTTGTGAGAATCAAACCCTGCACCTTGTGTTTGTAAGGCAAACACCTTAACCATTAGGCCACCCTCCCAACCCCTATTTTGATACATGTCTCAATGTTCAGCTTACACGATGAAACAAATGACTGCTGTGTCACTATTATATGTAGTGTTGCTTCTTCTCATCTCTATCTGGACCCATGTTATGTTTTAAAACAGACTCTTCGCTTTAAAAACACTCAAACACAAAACTAAATACATCTCACAAACTCTCCCATTCTCTTTTAATTCATATTAAACATATAAAGCTATACACAGATTTAAAAAAGGAAGGCTACCCTTCCAAATAGGAATGGTTGCTGCACCCCCAGGAGTTGCATACTCTAAATTTAAAATTTACCATGCTAACATGTGCATGTTGAAGCCTATTTCCCCCTACAGAGACAGTTACCTGCTATCTCTATTCCTTTCACAGACATGAGAAAAAACGTGCATTCTTTCAGTAAACATAAACCTTTAGTTTTAAGAAAATGTACACCAGCTAACCCTAAACTAAATCCCCAAAGTTACTTTCTTCTCCCTATATCATCTAGTTGTTTTATGTCTAGAAACCATTCAGTACCTTTCAGTTCCTTCTTTGCATGATCAGCTATCATCAGTACACATCATGAAGGTACCACCATTTTCCTGTTCAAAGCTCCTGCTGTTTCAGAAATATACTTGCTTCAGCCAGCATGACAAACACGACAAAAAGGAATGTTGATTCCACCGATGGTCTGGTCACAGCCCATAGTCTTGCATTCTGAAAGTCTATCCTGATATCAAAATCAGTACAGTACTATAAACAGCTCAAATGAAGCTTTTTTTGCAAAAAATTAGATGCTGAAGAACAAGGCTAGATGAGATGTACTGCAACACTGCAAACTAGTAAACCCTCTCATTTTTGAAAAAAAAAATACAAGACTATTATGTAACAAGATTAAGCACAGCAGTACAAACAACTATAAAGATTTTCTCATTTTTAATGATTACATTCTGCACTAAAAAGCTATGCCTTTCACCTTAACTGAAATTGAACTGTACTGAAGAAAATGTAACAGAATCATGTATGGTCTTTGCAATTGTACAATAGACAAAGATCATATTAGTGCAGTTAAAAAGAAGCGCTGGCTCTGTTTTCATATGGCATTTTAAAAAGCTAAGGACTTGTAGTACTAGCACTAATTAAATGAAATCAAAAACAAAACTGTGTTTTGTATATTACACAAATCCAAACTCCATTTTGAGAGGAGGAAAAGGGACCTGAAACACAATCATGCCACTATAGCAATCACTATGACTGTCATTTTGTAGAACAAAAAACAACATAAGAAGCAGTGTGATTCAGATAAAAGTACAGTTGTACAAGTTCCATTTACCTGTAAAAGTAGATTTTAGTAGAACACACTGCTTTACTGTCAATATGGGGTAGAAGTGCCTTTCTACCCCCTCCCTCCCTCTGGCAGCCTGTCAAAGCTCAAAACTCCTCCCCCACTGCCATTGTTTGAGCAAGAAGGGCCAAAAACCTGGCAGGACCAGGACACCCAACAAAAGGAGGATGGTGGGATGGAACTGCCAGTAAGAGAGTGTGTTCTATGAAAATGTGCTTTTACAGGTTATTGTAACTTGCACAACTTGTACTAAGCTCAATAAACGTCTACTTACCGGCATATGGGTAGATTCCCAAAGCTTACCCAACCAGGCAGGAGGAAGGATAAGGGTCCAGGAGCACACGAGGAATGGTCCTCTCGAAGCCTGCACTAGATCTGAAAAGCATCCAGTTTGTAACTGCTTTGTGAAAAGTAAGGACAGAGGACCAAGTCTAGAATACTTTCCAAAATGTCACCGGAGAAAAAAGACCTGGTTAAAAGTGCCATTACCTTGCCTGTATTAACCTTGCCATGGTGGTTGTAACAAAAAATAATACCAGAGGGCAACCTACGCAATGAATTGCTTAGAAGCAGGTTGATCGATCTTTGCCCCCCAAGAAAGGAAAATAAAAAGCCTTTCAATCCTCTTAAAGGGTTTTGTTCTGTCAAGGTCATACCTGAGTTGTTTAAACAGGTGCAATCCATGAAATGCCATTGACAAAGAACCAAATAAAAACATTACACTGCTTCCAGAACTCCAGGCTGTCCAAAATGAACAATGTTTATTGAAAATAATAAAATTGTAATACAGTTAAGTGTGATCGTCCACCAATTTGGACTTTCTTCAGAACTCAGATCAACCAAAACAATCCACCCTTTTAAGTCATTATGCTAAAATCGAGAAAAAAGGTACCACAGAACAAGGAAAATAATCGTCTCTATTGCAGACCAAAAGCTGGTTTATCAAACAGTTCAAACATGTCATAATGCGTTTAAATTGTTTAATAAACCAGCTTTTGGTCTGCAAGAGAGACGATTTTCCTTGTTTCGTGGTACCTTTTTTCTCGATTTTGGAGTTAGTGTTTTGGTACCAGTTCCAATTCCATTAAAAAAAAAACTTTAAAAACACATTTTTCTTTAAAAATACACAGTTCATTTAAAATTAAAACACAACTCAAGACCAAAATCTCTCATATTCAAGCCTCAAACAATGAATTGCTTAGAAGCAGGTTGACCTTTCTTTGATCTAGAAATGAAGATAAAAAGCCTTTGTCCTCCTAAAGGGTTTTGTTCTGTAAGGTCATACCTGAGCTGCCTATGCACATCCACTGAACTAATACTCAGGTTCCAGAAAGAACATAGGGAAATAAAGAGACTGGTAGACAGTGAAGACTGAATGGGCTGCCATGGTGGTGTAGCGGTTAGCGTTGCCGACTCACAGCAAGAGGTTCTCCGGTTCAATTCTTGACTGGGGTGCCTTCTGTGCGGAGTCTGCATGTCCTCCCTGTGGTCGTGTGGGTTTCTTCTAGGTGCTCCGGTTTCCTCCCACATCCCAAAGACATGCTGTAGGTGGATTGGACACTCTAAGTTAGCCCTAGGCATGACTGCGTGTGTGTGCCTTCTGTGGAAGGTTGGGCGCCAGGCTGGCAACTCGACACTGTAAAATTCCACTGCCAATCATGAGCGGACAGGTGATCCACTGTGGCGACCCCTAACCGGGAAAAAGCCGAAAGAATAATTCAGTGAAAGCCGAAAGAAGAATAAGACAGAGAAAGCCGAAAGAAGAATAAGACAGAGAAAGCTGAAAGAAGAATAAGACAGAGTAAGCCAAAAGAAGAAGAAGACAGTGAAAGCTGAAAGAAGAAAAATAAGACAAAGACAAACTACTTTTGGCTCAAAAATAAAAAGATAAGCGCTAAACCATACTCCTGAGGAAATCAGGAAAGCTTTCCCACCATGAGAGATTGCAGTTCAAAAAACTGACCTTGCAGATGTCAGTTTTCCACAATAAGAACTTAAGATTAGTGTAAGATGCCAGTTCAAAAGGTGGAAAGGTCAGCTTTTTTCCTGAAGAACACAGATGAGGTCCCACCAAGGAGCAGTTTGCTTATGAGACTGTCTCATTTACAATAATTGCTCTGATAAACTGTTTTACCCAAAAAGTGGAAGGGGGTGCATTGGCAGACAAGCAGAGATGGCCATTTAAACTCTCCTAACAGATTGCATATACTAAGCTATCTTGAAGTAGCTCACACCAAAATTTCAGGACCAGAAAGATGTTAACTATGGTAGACCTTCGGTTTCCATTTAGGCACTAATTTCATTCATGTATACTCCCAAGTTTTCCAAAAGCAGGTGGTCTAGCTGTGTTTAACACCCACTGCACATTGTCATGACATGTGCCTAAACAGAGTTGAGATTAAATCATCCAGGCTATCAACTGAAGTTTGTCCAAACAGGGTGCACCAGTCACCCCTGATAGTGACAAAGCAGACCCAAAAAGTGAGGAAGTCTTTGGTAATTTCCCTTGGCCAATACTTTTAAAACAGAGAATCAAGACTGTCTGAGCCAATAGGGGGTCGCCACATGTTTAACATTTCTCTTTGAACCTAAAGAAGTACTCTGAGTCGGTGGAAATGCACAATCATTCTCATCCAAGGGAATGAGAATGTGTTTGTCCTCCAAACATGGCTGCAAGGACAGAATTCTCCAGCTGCCGATTTTGAAAGGAGGCATACACACTCGCACACACGTTTACGTACGTATACATGTACAGATCACACTACAGTGAGGAAAAGGGCATATACCTTTTACTTGCCTTATAGTACTCTACACAGTGCCATATATAAAACAGTGAA
>NC_056725.1:831141517-831167180 GCF_019279795.1 Protopterus annectens
GCACTTTGGGAGCATGTTTTGACACCTGAGAAACACTGGAAACAATATCTTAACAGACCATATGCTCCGCAAACAATGGTGCAGCAAACTCGTCTAAACTGTACATGCATCCCAACACAAACTTCCACAGAAAACAATGTCAATTAAACATTTTAAAAGCTGCCATGCTGGACTGTGCCAGCTTCTTTCCCTGAGATTCCAGTCACTTGTCTAGTTAATCTTGAGGAACTGGCTTGAAAGAAGACATTGGTCTTCTTATTTGCAAATGTCACTGGGGACGTCTGCAGACAAAAGGCCTTTAAGGCCAGACAAGGCCAAACATAAAATTTTAAAACTCTTTCTTAGGCAAAGCCACAAAGAACATAAAACTACAAGCTTTCTAGAAGACATCCCCCAACGCTGGGATCAAAGGAGAAAATTGAAAAATTCTGCTTGGGTTCCTGTACCTAATGAGAGACAGACAGGTCTGAGTTCTCAGACACAGGATCCCCCTTCAAAAACAGGATGCATCTGACCCTCACATGTCATTCATGGTTCGGATACTACAACTACCCCAGGGGGCCTGAAGGAAACAGAAGACTAGTGATCCAAAAGCCTGCATTAATGTAAGGCTACTGCAGAGTCACAAGCCTTAAGCTGACAAGACTTTTTTTTACTTATTCTTTCATTTTTGAGGTGCATGTGGGCAAAATAGTGGTGGGAAGGGGGTCTGAGTCCATCGAGTCAGGGACAAAAAACAGCCAGCTCAATACCAAATGCTGGCTGCACAGTCAGCCCAGTAAGAATGTACAAATCCCACCACTGTTCCTCTAAACAGCATTCTACAGACCATTTCTGTAGGGATACTATTCTGAATACTGCATTGATAAAACTATACTACTTTCAATTAACACAGTCCAAGGCACAAAATGCATGCACAGAAGTGCCCTGATTTTGTAAAAAGAAAGTTTTAGTTCAAAAGAATGGACATAGCCTAAAGCAGCATTATACAAGAAATAAATCAAACTGATGAAAAATTGCTGTCAGAAATGTTTAACAAACAAAATTGCACCAAAATATGAATTTAAATGAAATCATCATTTAAAATGCTGTAATCCCACTCAACCACCTTAGATAATCATAACTCCAAAGAAAAAAATGTAGTAACATATTTTCCTCTCAAAACTTCCAAGTGAAGCCTTTAATCAACAGGCCTTACTCTGCTACTCAAAGTAAAACCAGAAGCAAATACAACATTTCAAATTAGACAAAGTGTCAAAGCAGCCAAATATACTATTAATGCAGTGACAGAAAAAGGCAAAGGAAGGAAATAAAATCTAAAATGAGTTTCTTACATGAACTCTGCAGCTGGAATCTCCAGAAGGAAAGGAAAAATCCAAGAATTCTTTCTCTGACTGTGGCACAAGTGTGTGAAGGGCGGCCCTGGTCCTACCAAGTGATTGTCCCTTCTCACTCAGAGACAGGTAGTGATAGGTATTCTGTGCTTTGACAGACTGAAAAAGGGAGAGTAGGAAAGGCACTTCTACCCCACACGCCAGTCAAGTATTGTGTTTGTTGAGCATTTGGCAGTGCATAGAATATCCAGATATGATTAAATTTATATTTTGCTCAGTTTTAGAGTGTAGTTTTCATTTAAGTGCAGTTATCTGAAAGTGTGTTGTATTTTTATGTTTAGATGTGTAAATCAGCAATTGCTGACCTAGTGATGCCTGCTGGTGTTCAGAACAATTTCATTATACACACAGCTCCCCCTTCAGTATTTGCTGAGAAGATATTGAAGTCTAGTTTAAATTCTACACTCTGTTCATTAACTCTCAGTATCTTATCAACACCCCACTATGCACTCCTGGCTAAATGCATCTGATGCATTTTCAGACTTCTCTGTACCAACACAGTTTTCATTATAAAGAACATGAAAAACAGTTAATTTCCATAATTCTTTTAAAAAAATATGCAATGTTTTAAAAATTGGATCCATTTTAATTTCAGATATCTTTGAAAATGTTCCTTTCCTAGCACAGGTTCTTTGGAGTGATTACATGGACAATACGTCTTCTCATATCTGTAGCCACTTCTACTGAAAAAGCCTTAACTAAGAATGTAAGCACTCGAGTATCCTCTATCTTGTGTCCTCTCTGTCACAGTAAACTGCCTCATGGCTTTCATTAACAGATCCATAACTATTACAACACATGCTAGTTCTAACCATTGCATTATATTTTACACAGTTTTGAGAAGCCTTTTAACACCAGCAGTTTCGCTTATTCTGCACACACAATGTTTAATGAGGTTTGGTCCATTTCCCTTAAAAACCTGTTCCTTGTTTTACCATATTAAACTGTGCAGCTCACTCAATTAACACTTTTGCTTTGTTCTTCAGTTCAGTGACAAATGTACCAATAACCTCTGTAGGACCCAGTGTTCTTGTAAAGGAGAAATAAATGGCAAGTTCTCCCTGGGCTCACAACAATTCCTGAAATTTCTCCATGTGTTGTTAACCTATGTTTTCTCTTCTGCATGAAAAGTTAACATACATACTGTTATGTCTTTTTTTTTCACACTGACATGTTAGAATATTGTATGCACCACAACTTTAAATGTTTGTCAGCTAATCCACCTAGAGTGAGAAATCAAAATTCAGGGTCCAAGGTTTCCAGTTTTCAGCAATATTTCTTTGCATCATATGATTTACAGCAGTTTGCAGTCGAGCCACAAATTCCCTCTGCAATTTTTACTTCTGTGCTTCCAAATAAAAATTCTTAAAAGCAAATGTATAGCTAAAGTTCTGCAGGTACACATTTTTCCTGATTCAACAGGTATTTCTCCACTTTTGAACACTATGTAGTGTTTGGTTACTGAATAAATAGGACCGATACAAAGTAAACTAACTTCTTTCAGGTATACATTTCAAATGCTAATGAAATGTCAAATGAGAAGATGCAGAACACAGCTTCATGTGACTAAGATCATTAACATTGCAGCTACTGTATATATCCCATGTAAAACACCATGGCTTACTTCTTGAATGCTAAAAACAAATGGCTGACCAAATCCACCAAAATATTCTATCTTCTTCAGAAATAAACCAAAAGGCTTCATCTCCACTATCAAGCGCAGTACTCCACTGTTTTCAAAGGTACTACTCCCTTCTGTGAAAATTCATATACAAAATTATTTTTCCATAACTGGTTTTCTTTCACTGCAGCTGGTTTTATCATTTCCTTGTTGTGTCTTGTGCATCCAGGGTAGGCCACAGTGAGGTCACAGATGGGACCTTTCCTCCACTGGAAAGTGGTTGATGTAGCCAAGCACAAGAGTCCTGTGATATAACCACTCCCCACAGAACCTTTCAAGATAGGGTAAAATGGCACTATAAGACAAAAAACATACATATTTACCATTTGTTAACCAGCTCAATAGTCGTCTACAGGCTATTTTTAGCCGAAATAAAGGTAAAAAAGACAAGGGTAAATGCAAATATATAGGGGCAATTTAGTGAAGTCAAATCAACAAGCACTTTTCGAAAGGTGGAGGGGAATTTAAGTGCCTTGAAAACTCCAGAGACATGAGGAAAACATGAAAACTCTAAACAGGCAATGACAAAGTCAGGATTCACCCCTAGACTCAGTTGTGAGGCAAAGGCATACTGCCACACAAAGGTGTCAGATGGCAACACCCACACAAATCAACTATCATATGGGTGTATAAATCAACTATCATATGGGTGTATAAACCAACACTTCTGATAGAAGATTACACCTTCAGTAGTGTGACACTACTAGCATCAAAGGATAAAAGCCGACTGGAAAGCAAAAAAGAAGTTATGTACCTACCATAACGTTCCATCTGAGTAGTTGTAATTCATTTGTCTTCAACCTGTGTGTCTATGGATCCGAATCGGATCGGACATGGATGCTTAACTAGCATTTGATCCAACCTGTAAGCTCCTCCCCTTACCCACAATGCCCCATGCCTCCTTCCTCCCTTAAGATCGAGTTTGCTGCTCAGTAAAAAAAAAAAAAAAACACACCCTACCCAACAAGACTTTGAAACTACTGACCGTCCAAAGATTCCTAAACCAAGCATAAGAGGAACCCTCATAGAATATATATCTTCCGTATATATGGTCAGGACAATGGTTGAAGACAAATGAAGTACAGCTACTTAGATGGGAGAGAAGACGCATGAACGTGCTTGCTACTTCCTTGAGAGTGGCTATTGAGCGGAAAACGTTTTCTTTCCCTCCGCTAACAAGGACTCCAGGGGTGACTCAGTGACCTCCTTGACCAAGTCTCGTTGCAGTCGAATAATGTGTGCCATATATAGTTCAACACCCTTACAGTAAAGGTCGCTGAAGAGTACACCAGCTTCCCTAAATGGCCCTTAGTCCTTGACTCCCGACCAGGAGGATGTACTGTAGAGCTCTCCTGCGCGAGCTCTTTCTTTGTGGCAGCTGCCACCAACACAGCATCCACCGGGGACCCCTTATTCCAACAAGTCCTGTCTGGTGGGAGACTCAGTGTCTGGTTCCTTCCTTGCCAGAGATGTTATCAGGTCCACAAGCAGATCCATGGGAGGGGAAGCCCAGGAAGTAGATAGGGCTGTGCAGAGTCTCCCGAGGAACACTGACTCGCCTGAGGTTGGTTTTTGGGCTGACCCCCCCCCTCTGGAAAAGGAGTGGGGGGGTGATTGGGGGAACCTTCCCCTTCCTCCAAGTTGATGTCTTTGATTACGGACTCCGGGAGGAGTCCAGGTGCCTCTTTTTGCACATCTGTTTGCCAGGAACCTCCTCAGTGGGACTCTCTGGGGGGAACTTGCAAACCTCTTGCTGCTCCCGGAGGGTAGATTCCCGAGGCAAACCATGCACAGGCTGTCCATGAGATGGCAGGAAGGTCGAGACCGTACCCAAAAGGGAGTCGGGACAGAGTTCGAGGATGAGATGGTCAAAGGCCTCAAACTCAAGAGAACTCTCTCAACTATGTCAAAGGCTGACAGGGAGCGGCCATCCTGAGAAGTGACAATAGGAGCAGTCCCCCTCGAACCCGAAGAGGAGACTGAGCAGAGACTGCAGGAGCCGAGATGCTGGGGGAAAGACTGCGCTCAGACAAATTCGGAGTAGACAGCACCCCCTTGGATCTGACACTGAGGCTGCAGTTCAGAGAGCTTATATATGACACACTCAAGGCAATGGCTGGTGTCGCGGTACAAGACACCATAGGCACAGACACCCCCAACCCAGAGAGTCCTTACATCCAATGGCTCCAAAACCGATGGTCAGACAGGATGAGTTAATGGAGTGAAGGTCTGCGAGCTCCCCGCTCTGGAGGGAGAGGGAGCAGGTAAGACTCCCATCTGGATTTAGGTGTGGATGAACTTCCACATCATCCGCTCCAGGTCGATCGGGAGGAGGAGGAGGCCACTGACACCGGCTGGAAGTGCCGATGAGGGGAAGCCCTAAGGCGAGACCGGGACACCTCCGGCTCAGGGGGAAACCTGGGAGAGTGGAGCCGGGGAGTATTAGGCCTGGTGGGAGGCTTAGTTCTAGGTGGATGCCCCGCCAGAGTCGAGCAGTCCGGCAACAGATTCCTAGGTCTGTCCTTTTTGTGGTGTCTTTCTCCTTCCCGAGACCTCTTGGCCGGAGTTTGAGTCCCAGAGGCCTGGGAAGGAGAAGTGGCAGAAGCAGTAGTAATAGTGGCTGAAGCCAGGGGTGGGGTCTGCCATCCCTGAGGATGGAAGCAATCCCTTGAAGACAAGCTTATCCCTGCTGTCCTTAAGGGACCACGGGTTGAGTCCTACACAAATTGGACAGGGGGTAAGCAGCTGTGTCGAATCAGATTCAGATCCATAGACCCACAGGTTGAAGACTAAATGAAGTCAATTACTTCAGATATGGGAATATGGTCAAGTATCTCACTTCTTAAAGATTTTTCAAAAATTCATGTATTTACATAATTCATTTATAACAATCAAGCAACATCATTAGCAGACTGGAGTTCCGCTGTGGCGACCCCTAAACGGGAAAGCCAAAAGAAAAACAACATAACTCATTTATAACACTTCACAAACAATCTGTATTTGGGATTCAGTTTCTCAGACATGTAATTTTTTTGTCCAAGCTAAATTACAGAAATTATTTCCCATATTTTGGAGCTGTTATAATATTAACAGCAACTGGCCTATATTACTCACAGTTTTGCTTCTCATAGCTGAAAATAGATCAATTGCATTCTCAATAGTTATACTGAAGAGTTATCAAATGCACATTCACTGAACGTGGCTCCGAAAGTCACTGAAACCACTCTCACTAAACATTACAGATGCACTTTTCCCAATGGTGTGCAACCTCTGAGTTTGTATATACAACTTACGGGTGCAAGGGGGGTTCCCCCTCCAAAAAAAAAAAAAAAAAAAAAAAACAAAACTAAACTTTTAATATGCCAAAAATGTTTTTTGGCAATTTTCAAACATGCAAGAAGTAAATGATTAAGTTTACCTCTGCCTGGGAGAAAATGTTCATAGATAAACAGTGGCTCAAGACAGCAAATCTTTATTATAAAATACTTTGAAATCTTTTATAACAACAATTTTCATGGAAATTATACCTCAATATCAAGTATCCAGAGTTATGGGATATTCTGTGCAAAGTATGCATGTCTAACAAGCAAAAGAAATTGTTGATGTCAGTCTCTCAACTACAAACATGCAGTTTTGAAGTGAAAATTCTATCAAACTAAACATGGAATGGTGCAGACATGGACATATCCAATTACTGTATAGCTCTGTAGTGTCCTGTAATGTATGTGTGTATTAGGTTTGAATTTGTATACAGTTAAAGTTGTATACTTTCATATTTTCTTGAAATATGCAATACATCTTGATGCTAAAAAAAATAAACAATGCAACCTTTTCCTGGGAAGTGGACAAAGGCTGGCGCTACTTTGGCTGCATGCTCAGCAGCCTGCTGGTTTGGACCAGAAATCCATGTAGGACAGTTAATTTTGCTTCTAGTATTGATAAAAAACTACAGAAATGGCTTAAGTAGATTTTTAATTCACAACGTACACAGTCACCAACAGAATCCAGAAAATTAGGGTGGGTAGCTCCACCTCCACCAAAAGACCTACCACCAGTGGTGTACCACAGGGCTCTGACCACTCCTCTTTGGCATTTATTTCTTTTGGAGGTCCAAACAAATGTTGAAGACTTCTGGCTCACCAAGTTTGCTAAAAATTTAAACTAGCTGCCATTATTAACACTCCATAGAACACCACGAAGGCCTTTCCTTTACAAATAAGCTGGTGGTAAAATCATAAACTAAAATAAAATGCAAAAAAATACACAACAGTATCCTTCAGAGAAATCCCCTGCAGCTACCACAATGCCAACATCCCCCTGAAAATTGATCCAGTAGTTAGAGACCTGGGAATCTATGCAGACAACTAACTGCCCTTCAATCACCACATATACACTACTGTACAAGTCCTTTTTATTGCACAACTTATTAGTAAGGGTATAGCATCCAGGTCCATAGATGTTATCATTCAACTACACTTGGCACTTATTAGAGCAATCATTGAGTATAATGCCCTTTTGTCAGAAACCTGTCCAAACACTTGACAACTTGAATGCCCACAGAGTTTTCTCACCAAGAAAATTAAACATTTAAATAATAGCTAACTACACTGGTTTTCGCAAAGCCTCGTCCCTACTTTTCATATCATACAGACTGCTGTGAGGTGATCTCTGACTCACGTACAGAACCTCAATAGATCCTATTATCTCAGACCTACTACATATCCGCAAGTCCAATGGCGGCATACACACTCACCCAAGAGATCTTAATCTGTTCTGCAACATTAACAGAGCATGTTGGACAGACGGATACATATCAAAGAGAATTCCACTTTTCAGGAATAGTCTGCATATCCATATAAAACAAAGTACTTCTGTTATTCTATTCAAATGTAATCTGGATGAAAGGATGGGAAACTGCAAATTCAACCCTGGAGTAGCATCACTGTACCTTACGAAAAGATGTAACATGTAAATGCTTTGTCTCAGATGGGTTATTCATATTTAAATTATAAGGCCTAAAAAAATCATGGGAATGCATGGCTAGGCTTCTAAAGATCCTTCATGGTCAAGAGACTAATAAACTATAAAAGAATGCTTATGTCCCTTTAGTTTTATATACATGTCAGGTGTATTTTTATCAACCAAAGTAGAAGTTGTGGGCAATAATCAACAAGTTGAAAGAATTTGGGAGGGGAAGAGAGCAAGAGTTAAGTGAGAAGTTGATTCTCCCCTTACAGCAAGGGTAGTTCAGTATTACCTAATTTAAAGGGATACCCAAGAGCTACACAGTCAGGGCTCATATGCATAACGCAAGCGGGAGGTTACAAATCTAAGTGGAAAATGATGATGAAACAAGGATGGAATTCAAGAAATAAGGAGAGAATAGGATTCAGTATGCAGTTCCTTAAGGAGAACAACCATACAGACTATATTTATAAAGTAGCATAAAGTATTTTAGGAACCAAGCCAACACAGGAATGGAAAAAGGAGCTTTTACCAAAAGGGATGACTGCAAGCAGGGGTACAGAAAATAGGCAAGAGGGGCTGGAATTTACTGGATTAAATTACCAAATGAATTTACATTTTGCAGCAAATGACTGAAATATAACACAGTAAAATGAAGCTAAGCAAAAGTCTGGACTGCCTTCCCTACCAGGGATTAATACCAGATGACATACAAGAAGAAAGGGATAGGGGAGTGCAAAATGAGTAACGGGCCTTAGAGTTTTTAGCTCAGGCTACAACAGAAGCAGCTGTTAAAGAGATAACTAGACAGATATATAAAATAGTGCTTAGTAAGAATCACTCAGAAGAGATTAGAAAGGATTAAGACAGAATAGAAAGGCAATATACAAGGAAGTAATGGGACATTTGTATGGCTCCTACTGGTGCAACAAAATCCAGAAATTTCAGGATATTTGATTGGAAGTGTTTGTATAGATATATTTATACCCCAAGCATACTTCAAAATAATTTTTCCTCAGGAAGATAGCACATTTTGGAGGTATGTGGGTTCTTTAAGAAAGAGGCAATATCTTTTTTGTGTGTGTAATGAATTGACAGATTTTAAAAATTAATTCCCTAAACAGTGCTCTGTCAGAAATGTGGGGAGGGCACATGGCTGTAACTTAAGGAAATTATTTTTCTGAGCTGGGATAGAGGAGCTGAATTGCCTAGATACAGTAAGATCTTACTAAGGGAAAGGTATTGGCTGCGAAAAAAATGCAATTACCAGACAAAACTAAAAGGACTGTGATACTGAATTATTGTAAAGGAGATAAAAGATTTGGATATTGTATCTTTAAAAACAAAGGAGCAAATTACACACAAATAAATGAAAGTTGTAAGAAAAATACTATCAGAATAATGTTCATGAGGATTAAGAACATGCAGAAATTGAGCATATTATGTAAGGTTACAGTGAATGACTGTTAAAAAGCAAACCATATATACACACATTTTATATATACATACATACATATATATATATATATATATATATATATATATATACATACATACATACACACACACACACACACACACTCACACAGATGGAGTAGGTAGGGGAAGATTTAGTAGTAGTGGGCAGAAAAATGGAAACTTCCAAGATAGTGGCCTAGATAAAAGCAGGAGATGAAAGCAATCATGGAGAAGAAAAAAACGGAAAAAGAAAGACCATGGAACCATCATCGCTGGTGGTATTTTAATACATTATCTTTAGCTTATTCAGTTCACAGCCTTATAATTCAGCTTCATTTTCATAAGACTTTTCTAACAAATCATGCATGAAAGAAACCACATAGAAATAGAAAATAAAGAATTCTGTAAACAGATCAAGTATTTTCTAAGCCACCACTCCTTCGCAAAAAGTAACTGCAAAACATTCATGTTAAAAGGTTCTAAGCAGGTGAAGTGTCCATATAACTCGAAAAAAGGAAAGTTAAAATTGCTCAACTACTCAGGCAATAAGAACCATCCTTACATAAAAAAATATATTCTTCACTGTAACCCTCGAAAGCAATATTGGTCACAGTATCCTCAGTTAAACATGAACTAAGCATCCTTGCATGCAGGACCCTAAGTAGGTGCCATGTACAGTTTCAAAACTGGCTTGCAAAACTATAAGCAGCTTGCTACAGCACCACACACCAAGTGCTTCACCCACGATTGTATATACATTATTTCCATTAATTTATGAAGTTGTGACATCCTGAAAGTTTCAGTGCTGGCATTGCATCCCCACACCATCAGCGCCTTGCAAGCGCTCCCTCAAAGTCTGTGCCCAGGGCAGCCACCCTACCCAACCCTAGTTATGGTTCGACGTGTATTCTTGCAGGGATCTTACTCTCTGAAAGTATTACATGCTGGGTAAAACTAAGCCTTTAGTCTACAGTTTGCATGTGGAAGCATTCTTAACAGTCAAGGTGTCAACTCCTGTCAAGTGTTGGTTATGCTTGCTTCAGTTTGCCACATACAGAATTATTTATCCTAGCCAGGCTTGTTGCTCTTGGAGTCAATTACTGACCAACATGTATAATACCAGGCTAGAGCAGTCTGCTCACTGCTAATGCATATTACACACAATCTACTACCTAATGAATATTTTCTGACCAGCCTGATGTCATTACCTTAGTACCTACTGGGAGGTCCTGGCCAGGGTCCATGAACAAGGACACTGATTTATTATTAAAAAAAAAATGAAATTCCATCTTCGTAAAAAAAAATTACAGAAACTGTACCTATGACTGTTAAAGAAAATTTCCATTAATTAGCATGATTCCATTACAGGACTTTAGTGCATTCCTATACATGCTAAATTGAGATATTTAATATAAAGACAATTGAATAAAGCAAATGAAAGTTTTAAAAGTAGTGAACATAAGAAATAAAAGTTATGGTGAATGGGTGTCCAGGCCTACAATGCCAACTTCCAGTAAATTGTGTTTAATGAATTTTACAGTACTCCTCCCAATAGAATAATCAATGTTCTTGTCTATAAAGGATGAATATGATAAATGTCCGGACTGCTTCTTCATCCAGCACACAATGAGGAGTGCAGTTACCTACTAGCTGACACATTGCAACAGCTTGCTAACGTCTGTACCTTGCTGGCTGCAACTTCCTGGCTAGTTAATTCAAAACCTTAACAGTTGCAGTCTGCAAACTACTGTGTAAGGTTTCATAAGACCTACTGCAGTCTGCAACACAGCAGTGGACACATACTGACCAGAGCTAGCATTAGACAAAAGCAAGTTGTTTACTTACCAATCTGTTAGATCTGGACAAGTAGGTCTATCCTCATCAACTGTCAGGATTTAGGCAGTTCAACATTGGAAACTTTACCAGGCAAAAGACCCCACCCTACAACCTATAATGCTCTGCAAACAAGCTTCCTCCTTGGATCTCAATTTGCCTTTGCCAAGGTAAAACAGCAAGTATAGCTGTTACATTTACCACAACTGTAGATGATCAATGTTACAGTACTTACTCTTGGGTCTTCCTGCTAAGCAGAAGCCCACGACTGGCCCAATTCAACAAACCTACTTGGGTATAAGAAGGGACTCCATCAGTATCATCTTCAGGACTTTCTAAGCAGGGAACAAGTAATCTGATGCTTGAGGACATCACAACCTTCCCAGTTTTCTGAGTTTGTGTGTGTAAGTCAGAAACATTAGGAGGAAGATAGAGGATGATAGTGATGCAAGGAGTTATCTGCAGAATCTCCTCTCCCCTCCTGCTCATAGCAAGTGAAGAAAAACTTGTCAACAGATAGAGGGGGTTGAAGGGTTGAAGTTTGTACTGCAATATTGACCTACTCAAAACATCTATCATAATGGCAACTGTGACACAACTGTACTGTAAGTTCTTTGTAGTCAATGTTACAGTACCGATTCTTGGGAGGACTCTAAATGGTACCTGTTGGATGGCAACTAATTTGATGGCCACTAAGCAATAATGTTTTGCAGGATGTCAGTAGCAAGCCCTGCTCTAGCTCTGGAAGGAATGCCTAAATGGTAATGTTTTGCAAAAGTGTGCACAGAGTTCCAAGTGGAAGCTTCTAGGATGCCCTGGGTAGGAACTCCTTTGAGGAAAGCAGTGGTAGTTGCCCTGTACCAGGTAGAGAATGTTCATGAGGAGTGTAAAAGAACTTAATGCAACTGGCTACCCATTTGCATATGGCTTGTTTGAAGACAGATCTGCTCGCTTTCCCCTCTGTGAAAGCCATTAACAACTGCTACGTTCTATTTGGGGGTTTTGTCCTGAACAGTTTGTACTTGATTTGTGTGTGTATATCAAGGGAAAAAAAGGATTTGCTCTACTTGGGTATGTGGAGTTGGAAAGAAAACTGGCAAGTGGATGACCTGGTTTAGAGAAAGCTCTGATGCCACCCTTAGGCATGAAAGATGGATTCATTCTAAGGGTTATCCTATCCCTGTGAAAGACGGCGAAAGGTTGTGTGCACATAGTACAGTTGTGTACACTTACCATAAATGTAGATGTTTGAGTGTCTTCACTGTTGCAGTCATCACTGTAGGGTTCTTCCTGCCGGCAGGCAGTCCTCGGTTGGCCAGAATCCCAAAGTCTGGGTCCGGCGTCGGCTATTCAGTCATGCTCCCTGACGTCAGAGCACCAGGAGTACAAAGCTGCCAGCCGACACCATGTTCTCCAGTTTTTCTTGCCCCAGATGGCAGGTGCCTAAAAATGAAGGCAAATAGTAAAAAACAAAAAATAACATACCACAAACCCCATAGCCTGTAGCAAATGCACTTCAGAAGAAAGGTGAAGTAGGTAAGCTCACTAGTGAAAGTATAAGAGGGGACAGGAGGGAGGGTAACCCAGACTGCAACAGTGAAGACACTCGAACATCTACATTTATGGTAAGTGTACACAACTGTACTATGTTCATCGTGTTTCACTGTTGCAGTCATCACTGTAGGGTTGAATCCCAAAGCTGAGATAAGGGGTGGTGGTTATAGAGATGAAGGTGCGGCTAGAAGGCCCTGCAAGACTGCAGAAGCAAAGCTTGCCCTAGACTTAGAGTAAAGAGGGAGATTATAGTGCTTATAGAAAGTATGCACTGAACTCCAAGTTGCAGCTTCCAAAATATCTTTGGTAGGTACTTCCCCTGAGAAGCAGCTGAGCTGGAGCAGCTCTCAGAGTAGGTGAGTCCTAATTTTCCTGGGATTTGCTTTCCATGATGAGTGAGAAAAACAAAAATTTGATTCCGCAATCCATTTAGAAGAATGATGGTTTGAAATGGCTTTGCCTTGGAGTTTGTTGCATAAGAACAAACAGTGTTTGTCTGTTCTGATATACTTGGTTCTGTCCAGGTAGCAAAGTTGTCTGTGTACATCAAGGAATGCAAGATCCTTTCCGCTTATTTTGTGGATTAGTGATGAAAAAGTTGGCAGGTGAATAGTTTGATTTAAAGCCATTTTGGAAACCACTTTAGGCATAGTAAAGTTAGTCCTCCTTTAACAGACCCTGTCTTGAAAAAAAATAATACGAGTGACTGTAACTCTGAGACTCTCCTGGCTGAAGTCAAAGCCAGTAGGATAGCTGTCTTCCATGACAAATACTTAATATCAGTTGTGGCAGCAGGCTCAAAAGGAGGCAGAGTGAGTTTTTCCAGAACATAGTTGAGGTCCCATGCAGGTATGGGTGGTGTCCTAGGGGGCCTTAAATTCTTTGCTCCTCATAGATATTGTTTCAGAAGTGGATGCGAAAAGAGTGGAGGGTCTGTATTGTAATGTGCAGAAATAGCTGAGGCATGAATTTTTATAGAGAAGGATAAACCCTTATATGTAGCATGTCTGTTACGTAAAGCAAAACCAGAGGGATATTAGGAATGACAGGATCCAAATCCTGAGCATGCATCCAGGTGCAAAATCTCTTCCATTTGCCTGCATAAGATTTCCTAGTGCTAAGCCGTCTGGCTTCTAAGATAACATCCATGACCTTTTTGGGAAGGGGAGGATTAATCATAGATCCTGAATTCGCCAGGCTGAGAGTTTTGACTTGAGAGTGCAGAACCTGGCCCTGGTGTTGGGACAATAGATTGGGAATCTGAGGCAAAATCCAAGGTGGTTCCTGAGATAGATTTTTCAGTGTTGAGTACCAGAATTGACGAGGCCAATTTGGGGCCAGTAAAATCATCATCTTGGGCTTGTCCTGCTTGATCTTTAATAACACCCGTGGTAGAAGAGGTAGTGATGGAAAGGCATACCCCTTGAGGTTTTTCCAACTGAATGATAGTGCATCCACTTTCCATGCTAGCTTGTGAAAAGTCCTTGTGCAAAAAAATCTGTAACTGGTGGTTGAGGGGGGATGCAAATAGATCTATGTCCGGGCAGCCCCAGGCTTCTGTAATAGTCTTGAATATGTGGGTGTCTAGCATCCACTCGTGTGGGTCTGACAGGTTCCTGCTCAGGCTGTCTGCCAAAGTATTTTGTTTCCCTGGCAGGAACTGAGCTTGTAGATCCACTTTGCAAGCTAGTGCTGTGTTCCATAGTCATGGCTAGTCTGCAAAGGGGATAGGAATGTGAGCCCCTCTGCTTGTTTATGTACCACATAACTGTGGTGTTGTCTGTTCGTATCAGTAGTTGTCCTGGTTGTAGAATATCCCTGAAAGCCAAGAGGGCATTCTGAACAGCTAACATCTCTTAAATTGATATGTAGGTGCTTATGATCCTCTGTCCAAAAACCTTGCAGACCATTTCCCTGCAAGTGGGCTCCCCATGCATAATCCGAGGCATCCGTGGTTAACACTTGGCTGGCTGGAGGTAGACTAAAGGCTTTGCCTTTGTTGTGAAGACATGCCATGGACCACCAATGGAATTCCTTTTGTAGGCAAGGCAAGACAGCAATCTGTGTGTCTAGACTGTGGCAATGCTGGGACCCTACACTTTTTAGGTACCATTGTATTTTTCTCATATGTAGTCTTGCATTTGCTATGAGAAGGATGCAGGAGGCCATGTAACCCAAAGCCTGAAGGAATTTCCTTGCAGTTAGCTGAGTTATAGAAGCCAAGGTTTTGAAAGTGGAAGCCAGCTGTAGTTGTTTTTCGGATGTCAGGAATGCCATCTGGGTTGTTGTGTTAAAAAGAGCACCCAGAAAAGTTATCTGTTGTGTGGGGGTCAAATTTGACTATGTTTACAGTGAATCCCAGGTACTTGAGAAGATTCTGAACAAATTGCAGTTGCTGGAGTAAAACATCCTTGATGTCTGCTTGAATAAGGCGGTCGTCCACATAAGGGTAAATTTGAATACCCTTGAGTCTGCAATAAGCTATTACTGGTGCCAGGCACTTGAAGACCCTGGACGCAGTAGACAAGCCAAAGGGCAATGCAGAGAATTGGTAATGTTTCGAGCCAGCCTTGAACCAGAGGTATTTTCTGCACTCCTGTCTGATAGGGATGTGAAGGTAAGCCTCCTTTAAATCCAATGTCACCATCCATGCATTTTTGCTCAACATTGGCAGGAGCTGCTGCAGAGTAAGCATTTTGAACTTTGGTATCTCCAGGAAAGTATTTAAGACTGACAGATCCAGGATGGGTCTCCATGAGTTTTGCTTTCTGGGAACTAGAAAGAGCCTTGAGTAAAAGCCCTGCCCAGTCTCTGATTGTGGAACCAGTTCTATGGCCCTCACAGCCATGAGGGATCCCACCTGGTTTAATGCCTCAGACCATTGGTGTTTTGGTAGGTCTGGCCATCCGTTTGGTCTTGGCAAGGTATGAAAGTGGAATTTGTAACCTCTTGAAACTACATCCAGAACCCACTTGTCTTGGGTTATGCAAGTCCAATTTTGTTAAAAAAGATAGAGTTTTCCTCCTAGAGGGGCATCCAGGAGAGAAGTTCCTGGAGCCATGTAGGGGGAGTCATTGAGCCTGTTTTCTAAATGATTGAGGTCTGTCCTCTCCACCCCTGGAGGTGGAAGCACTCCATTGTCTAGGTCTGTAAGAGGTCTGTGTTTGAGGCCTCCCTCTGGTGCGCCTATATCTACCCCTCTGAGACCTGTCCGAGCTGGGAAAAGACCAATTTTTTGTTGGAAAATTTCTGCTAAATCTAGGGGGGGGAACTTGTAAGAAATCCTTAACCGTTTGCATGGATTTTGCCTTATCCTCCATTTTCTTTATCACCTCTTCAGCCTTATGCCCAAACAAAACATTATGCTGAACAGGAGCATCCAGTAACTTTGCTTTCACTTGATCAGGTAAGTTTTGTTCCTTTAACCAAGCATGTCTTCTAATGACTGTGCCAAAGGCAGCCGCCCTGCAAGAAGCCTCCAAGGCATCAAAACCACAGTGCAAACCATGCTTCCCCACTTGTTCAGTAGCATGCATCAAATCATGTAATTCCATATTATATACACATGCAGAAATGGTACCTAACTTTTGTTTCATAACAGACAGTAGAAATTGCTGATATTTTAGTATATGAAATTGGCAATTTAGAGCCCTAATCGATAAAGTAGCACAAGTATACACTTTTTTGCCCCATCTCTCCAAAGCTCTGGAATCCTTACCTGTCGGAATAGGATTTTTAGCAGAGGCAGCCTTAACCCCCTTAGGACCCTGAGAAATGGTTTCTGGATCAGCAGTAGGATTTTTGGAAAGGAACTGGTGGGAGTCAGGGACCCTGTAATATCTGTCGGGCTTAGCAGGAGCTGGAGGAAAGGACTCAGGAGTTAAATTAGCCTCAGAAAAAGCATCATCTACAATATCCAAAATAGGAGGAATAGCCAGGGATCTATGCTGGGGAAGAAGGAAATCCCTGAGCCTTCTCTTAGATTCCGAGTACTCCTGTCCCTCCCAGTGAAAATGTTCCCTCATGTCATGTAAAGTTTCCCCAAAAGAAAAATCCTCAGGGGGAGAAGCTGATGGAATAGATTCCTCAGCATCAGAATCCTCATAAGGAGGGAAAGAATATTCCTGTTCAGAGGAAGACACTGAAGAAATAGATGCTTGATCAGAAGATTCATAATCCAACTCTTGCTTTGGCCTTTTGTCTGGAGGGGGATGTGAACCCCTAATCATGGTTAGCAAGTCCTCCGCCATTTTAAGTAACTGTTTCTGTGATTTGGGTCCCAGATCAGAAGAGGCCTGGGCTGGTGTCTTAGATTTAGAAGGAGTCTTTGTCTTTGCCCTGGGTTTTGCCTTTATCAGAAGCTGTGTAGGCCTGAAAACCCCCTCAGAAGCCGGTACCTGCACAGCGGCTCCGGACCCATCCGAGGGAGCATTGTCCGAAGGTTGCAGCTGGAGTGCTCAAAGGCCTAGTTGGCTCCTCGTGGGAGTCTATTTCGGCTATCTGTTCTGAAATGGCAGAGGACAGGGGCTGCGAAAGAGCCTCACTGACGGCCCAACCTGAAGCTGGCTCTGGTTGTGTAACGTCGTCTGATTTGGACCTCGGAGGCCTGTCGTTTGTGAACTCCAGTAGTCGGAAGCATGTCCGACAACATTTTATAATTAAATCGCCCACCAAAGTAGTGAAAAGCAAAATCGTACCTCAGCTTAATCATACGTTGGTTAAATCTAGCACAAAACAGACAACTAGCTACGTCGTGGTCAGGACCTAAACAAGGAATACAGTAAGAATGGAAATCCTTATGAGGTATTTGCTTCCCACAAGAAATGCAAGTATTAACTTTTTCTGACATCGGACTGGAGCAAGAAAAAAGTTTCCCCAACGGGGTACTTAGCTTTGAGAAGAATGAAGCACGAAAAAATATCAGGAGTCAGCCGACTGGCACTTGCGAACTGCTTTCACTGCACGGCAAGAAAGACTGGAGAACATGGCGTCGGCTGGCAGCTTTATACTCCTGGCGCTCTGACGTCAGGGAGCATGACTGAACAGCCGACGCCGGACCCAGACTTTGGGATTCTGGCTGACAGAGGACTGCCTGCCGGCAGGAAGAACCCTACAGTGATGACTGTAACAGTGAAACACGATGAACATCAGGGTTTGTAGCTCTGAGAACCTACTTGCTGAGGTGATATTTATTAGTAGGGTGGTCTTCAAAGTGAGCAACTTTAGAAGGGCAGAAGCTGCTGGCTCAAAGGGAGGCAAGGGGAGCTTTTCTCGTAAATAGTTGAGAACGCAGGTAGGAACCCAGTTCCTTCTGGGTGGTCTTACGTGAATAACCCCTTTTAAAAATAGCTTCAGGTGGGGGTGAGGGTAAAAAGGAGAGGAATGGGGCAGGTAAACTGACATGAAATCCATGTACTATAACACTGGAGTAGGAAAGGCAGTGTCTAAGGAGACCTGAAAGGTATTCCAGGACTGAACTGATGTCCGTCTGAGAAGGGCTGCTGTTCTTGAGGTGGCACCAGATGGAAAATTTCTTCCATTCTGCTAGGTATGATTTATAAGTGATGGGTTCCTTGCCTCTTTCAGGATGGTTAGCACTTCACTGGGAAAAACAACTTTTTCTGGGGCCAACACCCAGTCCTCTAGGGTGTCAGTTGAGTGTGGCTAGATGTGGATGGAATTCTGAGCCCTTTGCCTGGCTCTCCATTTGCTTTTGCTAAGATGAATCAAAAACAGCTGTTATACTGCACAACACAACATACATCTACAGACTCTGTCTGGACTGGAGTATGAGGAGGATAATGGTATGTTGACAAAGATGGACCAGCTCATCCATATTTAATGTTAATCTGCTTTTGTACATGAAAGATAAATTATTTCCTGCCTGCAAAGCTTTGTAAGCCACTCCACATAAAGCCATCTACATGTCAGGCAAGTATTCCAACAGCATGTCTGCACGACTACAGCCAGTACAATACAGAAGGGTCAATTTGAGACATTCTCCTTACTGATTTGGAGATGATGTCTTTCACTTTGTTTGAACAGTACAGCAATGCAGAGGCCATACCATAAACATGCCTCTTCAGTTTCCACAATCTCCCACATTCTGCCTCCAGATGGGAGAGAGAAACACAAGAAAGAGTTCAATGCTTTTGCACAAATATACACTTACTGTCTACAGACTGAGTTTTTCATAGCCTTTGACAAAGTATGGACAGAGAGAGATTCTAATGCACATGTTGGTAAATTTCCTGGATATTCTTTTTGATAAAGTTCTTGAAAACTTCTAGCTACAAGGCATAATTTTGCGCATTATCCCTTTTGGAGTTTCTTCCATGGTACACATCCACTTTGTGGATATACATCTCTGGCCAACACACTCAACTTCTCTAAAAACATTATCCTTTAGTTCCACATCTCTTCCTGTTTTGCTGATTCAAACAACAGATCCTCAGTTATGAGTACATCATATTCCATACACAAGTCAAAGGGTTGTATCTGATCACTTTGAAAATATTTGTATTGAATCAGGAAAAAATGACATGTCAACAAACCCTTATGTTCCTGCAGTATCAACTACATGTTGAAATGGCAAGTTTTACCAATTCTCATGTCTTCCTGCAGCTTTCCCAGGCTACCCAGAGATTTCAGACATATGCTGTTCCTCTCTATTTCCACAAATGTTATGGCTTTTCTCTTTTGAGAGTGATGCTACTACATTGCTGTAGCACCAGACTGCTTCACAGTTTGTATGCAACAAATTAATTCTTACTCACTTTGAAATTCTCCAACTCATCTTTATTTCCATTTTCTGAGTACTTCAGCATCATTTCTCACCAAGTCGATCACCTCTTAATTGCCACTTTTATGTTACGGACATACTGGTCCTTCCATTTCCCTTATGACTTTACAAAACCTGGAATGATGCACCCTCATACAAATACCAACATTCCATACAAATACCATAACTCCATCTTAGCCAATGACTACACTGGGTCCTTTCTATACTGCACAGTCAGACCCTTCAGTAGTAAATCTTGCCTCCTACTTTAAATCTTTTATTGTGGTATGATGTATTTGTAGTGCCCTCTGAATTTCTCTTTCAATTTTTCTTCTTATTCATCCTAAAAGATGCGTTACTTGATTGACTCGTGTAATTATGAAGTTATGTTCTCCAACTGCCGTTCTTCTAGTGGCCCCTTCTACAGCAGGCAAATTGTAAGCATGGAAGCGATCAGAGTTCTGACCAAACACAGACTGATGTGAAATGTAGCCACATACATTCTCCATATCATTTGCCATAAGACCCCAATATAATGACAACCCCAGTCATATTCACTACTAGCTTTTACTTTTAACACTACTCTTAAATGTATGGCAGTGTCTTTGCAGAAGCTCACTGTTTTAATGTTTATGTACCACAGTGGTCATACATTCAATACTGAAGTTGTCTGCCACATATCTGACCACATAACCACATCATTACTGAATTCTCCACCATTTTCAGCAAACTGAGATGGCCCTTACCCGTTTAAAGTATGAATAAATGTCTTTACACTCGCTCTCTCTCTGTGCTCATTATGCTTCCAACACAGAGATAAGTAAACTGAGTACAAGGAAAGTACCAGGTTCAAGTTCACTCAAGTTCATGGCAACTCTCTCATTACTCAGAAGCCAGAGGTATGCCAACAACAGCTTCGGTCTACTGCATTTCACGAAAAAAAAACTTGTGTCAACAATCTAACTGAAGACAGAAATACATTCAGGGTTTTTGCTTCTTAAACTACAAAGTTTCTGCATTCTATCCACAGAAGCAAGTACAAAATGAAGATCAAGCTTATTTAAAGCTTTGTGCTTCAATTTCTTGATCACACTCTTTGAAACTGTGGGGATCTCCATTTTCATGACGACTTTCTTCTTCTTAAGGTCTTTATCTACAATGTTAACACCATGATGCCTACAACTAGTGAATTTAAGTCACTTGTTTAAAAAATGTTGATTTCATTTATTTTTTTTTCACTTCAGGATTGTTCCTGTCCATTATAAGAATATCGCACTTTTCAGCAATAAAGGTATCTCACAAAAGGAACTTTAACTTTTTTTTTTTATCAAATATTTTTATTTAAGTAAGAAAATGATAATTTTAAAATATGATTATGGATACAGTTTTCGAACATAAAATAACAATGAAAAAGACACACTACATCTATATTCGTTATTTACAGAGGCCCAAAACTGATCAAATTATAAAACAATAGCAAAAAGTTTGCATAATAAACATCAGATAACACAGAAAGAGTTAAGAGTCATTACAAAAAGTTTCAATGAGAAAAGAATCCTTTATCCAAGGATTATTAACAAAACTTCTTGGATTTATTCTCACTTCTTTCGTTTTGCTTTCTCTGGAAATCACTTCAAGGAGGGCCAGAAAATCTTCCACAGTTAGAGAGGTGGTGGACTTCCATTTTCTTGTTATATGCTTTTTCTTGTTATATGCTTTCTAGCAATCGCTAGCATTGTCCATAGGCGTTATGAGTATTCACTGCTCATTACAAAACCTTCATTTACATTAAAGATTATTACTGATTTCAATAAGCAGAAATATAATCATATTTTGGAACTTCAATGTTTTAGTGCTACATACACTTTGTCTTATTTTTGCCATTTATTTCAGCGTCCAGGTAGAACATACTACTATTCTACCTTCAAACTTTAAAGTCCTACAACCAGGAATAGCATTTTTCAATAATTACAATAAGAACCAAGTGATGCTCTGGAATTTGTACGTAAATAACTAATGTAAAAACAACCAAGTAGCCCCAAACTTGCGAAATTAACCTTTATACCACAGAATAAAACTCGCAGTTAAGCACTTTTGCCAATAGCTGACATCCTCAGAACCACTGAACAAACATACACTTAAAAAAAGGAAATCTGCTATGAAGACGGGCTTTGGCAGGCTTCTACACACAAGAAGAAAGGCTTTGGGCAAGCTTCTACACAAAAGAACAGAAATTTAGCATGGCCCTTTCAGACAATGAATCTGGTGAACTTTAGTGGTAAGCTGCATGCAACAGACATCCGTAGATGAATTACAAGAAGGTTGGGGAAAGTTAGCTTACTAGTCCATTGACAATGACAGCACAAGATGTAGAAAAGATTTAATTAGGTCCAGCTTAGGAAACATGAACAGACTGATCAGTTGTGGAAACTCTGAAGGATAACTGTCCTTTTCACATGCAACTTAACACCTAACCAGGGATCATACCTCTCAAACTCAGAGCAAGAAATCTGGACAAAGCCAAAAATAAAAGTGGGACAAAGGCCCAAAAACAGGGACAATTTTTAAATACTGCTCTTACAAACTTAGAAAGTTGACAGAACAACATGTTTTGCATCAGCATAAATTCTCTGAGGGGTATGAAGTCTGAAATTCAAACGTCTGTCATTTTCTAACTTCAGTCTTTAATGATTTGGCACTAATTTGCCAGAAAACCTCACTTTTATAGAAAACGGACCAAAACTATAAGGCAAAAATCTGGACATTCTGCAAAACTCTGTAGAGTTGAGAGGTATGCAGGGACGAGGTGCACTTTTCATACAGGCAGGCTGAACTGAGCAGCTGGCTGAAGGACGCATACTTTTGTCTAGTATTACTGCTCATCAACTACTCAACTTTCCTTGGTCATGCCAGAGAAAGAGTACAACCCAGTCTTTGGCAAGTGCTATGTGCAAGGACAGGTGAGTGATGCTGAAAATGATTTATAGATGTCTAGTGTACATTCACTAACACTTAAAAAGACATTCACTACACTGTTTTTCTTACAGCTTGTCATCAAAATTCAGATCAAATCAAATAAACAATTCAACTGATACTGCAACAGTACATTTTTTATGACCTTATATACTGAAAGATAAAACTATGCAACAACAGAGTTAGCAAAGACAAACTTTGGATAAGCTGTGTATGCCAACCACATCTGGAATAAACACACATTTAAGACCACAAATTAAATATGTCACAGATCTTTGCCTTCATAACACACCAGCAAAACTCATAGAAAATCATTCCCATTTATGACAGCTTTTCATTAGTAATTTACTACAGTTCTTTTAATATCAGAAGAACAAAATGAAAGTTGTGCACTGACATCCCTGCACAAAAATAGCAAGATACTATGGGGGTAAATTACTCCCTCAACCCCTTTAAGTATAGTGGGATGTGCATGTCCTTTAGAGGGGGGCCATTGAGGGAAAGCAGCCATGCTAGAAGCCATGCGGGTGGGAGTGAGGGTTGAGTCATGCAGACTGACACCATTCTCTAACAGCACGGGTTAGTAGAACAAACAGCCTTTTCATTGTGGGTATTGGGAGGGGGGGTGAGGTTCCTTCCATTTGCAAGTGAATTATTTACAGTCTTAACCAATAACAAACAAAACAAAGATTAAAAGAAGGTCCCACAGCAAGTCCAGTTACAGTGTTACCTACCCGTACTGGTCAGGCTGGTGCATCATGGGAGCCTGAGCGTTGCCATAGTTGGGGTGCTGGGAAGGAAACATGTGGCGTACGCCAGGCCCAGACTGACTGGGATGAGCAGGCGACCGCACGTATGATGGCCTAGATCAGGATAAAAGAACAGTGGCTTTGTGTTGGTTAACTCACAACAAACTCTGCCAACAACAATCCATTTTTTTTTTCCAAAGGCCAGTATCATTAACTACATACCTTACATTACTATATAAAACTGGGTTCTCCAACCTTTACACAACAGGAAGGATGATTATCTTCCCCCCATTTTAAGTTATGTGGCAATTAATGGTATGCCAAACTGGAAAGCCACATAATGGTGTTCCACACTTCATGAAGACAAAAAAAAAGTATGACCCCAGACACCAGGCCTGTTTAATGTAAGGAATCAAACCTGCATTTTCATGAAGAGCCAATTGCATGTCTAGGTCATCTTCAGCAGAGAAGATAGGTCCTGCATGGGTATCAGGCTGGAGAACACCAAGATTTAATATTCACATATACCTGAATGGATATGGAGACAAGCTGAAAGATCACATTCATATGAACAGCAAGCATACAAATCTTATGACACAACTGCCAATTCATCATGCTAACATCAATGAGTGAAGGGAAAGGGAACTGATGAGGATAGACTTTTTTTTACTGCGATGCTCAGTCGGGATTTAGCTTGCATATAGCAGTATCCATAGGCTGCTGTTTATCTCCACAACAGGAAGGACCCAGCTGCATGTCTACCTCTTAAATGAGAACAGTGGACTGGTAAGCCAGATTCTGTTGAAGCCAGCCAGCCAGGATAGCAACTGCAGAAAAATACATGCACTACTCTTCTGCCATCTAGTGCACATATTAAAGAACAGCATCAATTAAGACAGTAGCATCTAAATCCCAAACACTGCTGAGCTGCACGTCTGAATGGAGGAACCAGTCCTAAAGCCTCAAGCCCAGGAACACAACAGTTTTCTAGAAAGCTCTCATTTTACTCACAGAACTTCCTGTTGTATGATGGAAGCTCACACAGCTGAAAATTAAGTTTGTTGTCTTACAACCCCCAAGGTTGCATTAAGTGTTCTCTCACTTTCTCCTTTCTACACATAATAAAGCAAACTAACAACATAGTTAGCATTTCCCAAAAGCATTTGGGAGAGAACACATGTAGCATAACAGCTCCAACCAAACCATTTTCCTAGTTATCAGTCCTTCCATAATAGAATATAGCATTCCCCTCTGACAAAAATCAGACTGCAGCCTCCACAAATTCTCCAGACATGACACCTCCATTCTGACGTAAGTGTAGTAATGAAAGATACCTGTATGGATACATTAAAGGAACAAAGACACCATTAACTCCTGGTACGTACCTGCTCTGGGTTGAATTAGCAGCAGCCTGCATCACAGCAGCAGCTGCTTCCTGTGCCTTACGATTTATGTTGGGGGGCCCCATCCCTGGTATACCCTGTTGTGGCACGCTGGGCGAGTTCGGCGTCATGCCCATGCCTCCTGAGTAATGACGATTGCTCATCACAGCTGTGGGCATTCTGCCCATGGACACGTTGCCACAAGGCTGGCCTAGAACTTGACCTTGCATCTGGTTTGTTGCATTGATTCCCAGACCAGGACCAGGACCACTATAGCCTGTACTCGGTCCTCCACTGTAATTAGAAGGTCGTGAGTAGTTACCTGAGGGGGAGAGAGAGGAAAAAAAAAACATAAGAAAGAAAACAGCTGATTAACCTGTCTTGACTGACAAACACTGTGTATAGTCATTTATATGGAGATTGCATTAGCAAAAAAACACATTACAGTTTAATGTGGAATATGAACGCTTTGATTCAGAAGGAAAAAAGCGTGAATGAACTACTGTGTACTCAATGGAGCTAAAGTTCATTTTCAACTAAGCCCCATTACTAAAGGATTCTCATTTTTATCTTGATATAAGAAAATTTACCACCTGTTCATTACACAGCACTGCACAGTCATCTAAAAAGTAATCTACAATTGAATTTGAAACCAAAAAACAAGTAATCGCCGTGGTATCCTCAAAGTTTCAAAACAACCCACTAAACAAGTGCAGTGGGTCCAAAAACAAAACAGTGCAAGAAACTTCTCTGTGTGGAAGATTTTCAGTCCATATATCTTTTATATCGTATATCATTATATCATATCTTGCAGCTTGGAGATTTTATCACTTACCTCAATCAAACAACCCCCTTCCTGAAGTTTACCTCTTCCCATAGCTACACTTCAATTT
>NC_056725.1:831167680-831300180 GCF_019279795.1 Protopterus annectens
TTTAATCGGAACACTATCATTGAGGCCAATGCCCCTATGTGAAGCTAAACGAAGTATCCACCTTGTTTCAGCCTCCTCAGTGGAGTTTACGATGTCACCCCCTCTAATACCATTCTCCTCAACATGTAGCACTTGGAATAAAAATGCATGGTCTTGACCTTGTAATAACATATGTTTTGCAATGGCACTATGTGTCTCACCCCTAGAGAACCCATACAAGTGATCCTTTATCCGTTCCCTTAATGATCTATTCGTCTTACCGACGTAGAAGCAGAAACAGATCTGACAGTGCGCAACAACATTTCTAGTGTTGCAGTCAGATCTGTTTCTCAACTCCCATAGTCTCCCATCATTTGGATTTTTGAAAAACCTAGAGGTGTCCATGTGTGCACACTGTGCACAAGCACCACACCTCTTAGTCCCCATGTGCCAGGCTGGTAGGCTATTGTGTCTATCTGGACATAAATTCGGAAAACAAAGTTGCTGTTTCAAACTCTTAAGATTGCGGTAGACGTATTTGGGATGATTACCAACTATGCTCTTGGTGTCATCATTAATGGTAAGAACATTCCAGTTCTTTTGAATTGCCTGTTCTATCGGCCACAAATTATTACCTAGTGGTATTATCAAAGGTACCTGTTTGTTAATATCTAATGACTTATGTACAGCAGTAACTTGTTCAGAGTAAAAAGGTTTTCCCCTTGTCCTCCTTAACCGTACAACTTGTTTACATACGGTATCAATATCTGTGAGTGGATACCCCCTGTTAATAAAAATTTGTTTCAAAACCTCAAGTTCTGAAAAGAACTGTGTGTCTACAGAACACAGCCTAGAAAGCCTAAGAGCTTGGCCTTTAATAATATTTCGAAAAATTTTAGGATCATGCATGCTGTCATATGTCAAAAACGAAGCTTTATAGCAAGGCTTTCTATACAGTGTAGATTCATAACCAGTGTCTACTTTATAAATGGTAGTGTCTAAATAATTGATAGAAACAGGTGAATAATCCATAGTAAAGGCTAAAAAACCTCCAAGCCTATTCAAATAATTAACAAATTCACTCAAAGACCTTTCGTCTCCACGCCAAAGGAGAAAGAGGTCATCGACGAACCGTCTAAAAAAGACTATGTGTGAATTGTCCGTCAATACCTCCTTCTCCCAAGCCACCATCACCAAATTGGCGTACGAGTTTGCGCAACTGGTGCCCATGGCGACACCAGTTGTTTGTTTATACAATTTGTCCATAAATATAAACACATTGTTGTCTAAAACTGTTTCCAACAGAAGACTCAAAAGGTCAGCTTCAGAATTTGGTACAAACTCTAATAACAAAGATCTAACAAGTTGATGGGACAAGGGATGTGAATTTAACATGTGTACCAATAAAACTGTTTTACAGCACAATAAACCACTCCCTTGCCTGACAAAAGGTGTATATATATATATATATATATATATATATATATATATATATATATATATATATATATATACACACATATATACACATATATACACATACATATTTAGAAACCTTGTGAAGAAAATATTACTCTATTTTTGTTTTACTTGGATCGCTTGTCTTCAAGGATTTTCAAATGGAAACAGACTGCCTGCCTTGCATGGATCACTTTCAAATACTTAGTAATTGTGTACAATTATGTGTTTTGCATTATTTCTTTTTTTGACTTAAGACTAGTTTAAGTTAGCTACTTCTACTACTACTATTGTCTGATCTGATTAATATACACTGATTAACTAGAGCTATATGGACTGAAAATCTTCCATACAGAAAAATTTCTTACACCGTTTTGTTTTTGGACCCAGTATACTTGTTTAGTGGGTTGTTCTGAGACTTCGGGGATACCATGGAGATTACTTGTTTCATTTTTTGAAATTGGAAAAGATAAGTGCTACTTTTGGCTTGTGTCTGAGAGAAAGGGAAATTGTTTTAGTGGACGTCAAATACGTCACAAAAACTCCAACACAGCCTGCTTCTTCTGTTTCAGTGAGGAACACAAAGTACAGTTGTGTACACTTACCATAAATGTAGATGCAGATGCTCAAATATTCTCAATGCTGCAGTCATCACAATTGGGTTTTCCATGCTGTGGTTGCCCTCAGTCATTCCGAACACCAGAGTCAAGGTTTTGTGCGCCGGCTGCTGTCGCTTGCTGGGTGACGTCAGGTTGTCTGAGCTATAAATGATAGCAGGCGATATATTACCTCAATTTTTCTTGCCTTAACCAACCAAAAAAGTCCAAATTTAATAATTAGTAGTCCTGGGGTGAGAGACCCCTATAGAAAAAAAGTGCGTCTCTAAGGACAGCAGATATCAGGGGGAAGGAGATAGGGAAGCATGAATGCAGCAGTGAGAATATTCGAACATCTACATTTATGGTAAGTGTACACAACTATACTATGTTCTTCATTTCTCACTGCTGCAGTTATCACCAATGGGAAGATTCCCAAAGCTGAGTAGAAGGGTGGAAGGTAGATAAGAGAATGCCATGCAGAATTGCAGTGGTAAACCCAACCCCTAGCCTTTGAGAATAGATTCAGATGGTAATGTTTGGTGAAGATGTGGACAGAAGTCCATGTGGCAGCTTCCAGGATGTCCTTGGTGGGAACCCCTCTAAGGAATGCTGTGGAAGGAGAGGTTGCCCTAGTGGAATGAGTTCTGTTGGTCCTACAGGGAGGTTTTCCATGGAAGGAGTAGCAAAACTGGATGCAGAGAGCTATCAATTTGGAGATGGTCAATTTGGATATTGGTTTCCCCTGTGCCACAGTTTTAAAGCTGACAAAGGGCTGGTCAGTTTTCCTGAGTGTCTTAGTAAGATCCAGATAAAAACTGAGTTGCCTTTGCACATCCAAAGAATGCAGTATCCTTTCCCCCTTGTTCTGAGGGTTAAAGAAAGAAGGTGGGCAAGGTGGATGGCCTGGTTAAGGTTAACATCTGAAAAGTACAGTTTTGTACCTACCATAAATGTAGATGTCCGATAGATATGCAACTGCAGTCCTGACATATGGGTTGTCCTGCCTCAGGCAGCCCCTCGGTCGGCCGGATTCCAAAGTCTGGGTCCGGCGTCGGCAGATGTCACCTCTTCCCCGACGTCAGAGCGGCTGGGGTATAAAAGCATCCGCCGACGCCATCTTCTTCAGTGTTTCTTGCCCCAGATGCCAGGTGCCCTCCAAGGAAGGCTAAATTTAGAGAATGCATAAAATTCCAGACATGCACAATAGTAATAAACAGATACACCATAAAAGCTATCCCCAGCTAAGTTGGAAAAGGGGTAGTGGACCCAAAAAATTAAATTACAGAGGGGTAGGCGGGAGGGTAAACCTGACTGCAGTTGCATATCTATCGGACATCTACATTTATGGGAGGTACAAAACTGTACTATGTCCTTCAAGAATGCAACTGCATTCCTGACATATGGGTTGAATACCATAGCCAAGCTGGGGGTGGTAGGATCTAAGAAAAATATGGTGTAGCTAAAATGCCCTGCAGGACTGCCGAAGCAAAGCCTGTTTGGGATCTGGAGTATAAAGGCAGGTTGTAGTGTTTGAAAATGTATGCACGGAGCTCCATGTAGCAGCTTCTAGAATGTCCTTTGTAGCCACCCCTCTTAGAAAGGCTGTGGAGGTGGCTATAGCTCTGGTGGAGTGTGGCCTGATATTGGCTGGCACACCTTTTCCATGGAAAGAGTAACAGAATCTGATGCAGTGTCCAATCCATTTTGAAATTGTTTGTTTGGAAATTGCCTTTCCTTGCACTCCAGCAGCATAAGCTACAAATAGTTGGTCAGACTTTCTGTTGGCCTTTGTTCTGTCCAAGTAGTAGCGTAATGTCTGTGTATGTCCAAAGTGTGCAGCAGCTTTTCTCCTTTATTTTGAGGATTGGGAAAGAAAGTAGGCAGGTGAATTGCTTGATTTAGACGCACCCTGGATATCACTTTTGGCATGAATGAAGGATTGGTTCTTAAATAAACTCTGTCCTGATGAAAAATGACGAATGGAGGTACTGCCATGAGGGCCTGTATCTCTGAGACTCTTCTTGCTGAGGTAACTGCCAACAGGAAAACTATTTTCCAGGAGAGAAATTGCATTTCTGAAGATGCTGCTGGCTCAAAAGGAGGAAGAGTTAATTTTTCCAAGACGAAGTTGAGGTCCCATGCAGGCACTGGTGGTTTCCTGGGAGGTTTGATATTCTTTATCCCTCTTAGAAACTGTCTTAGCAAAGGATGTGAAAACACAGGTGGATCACAGTTGTATTTTGCTGAGATTGCTGAAGCGTGTATTTTTTATGGAAGAATATGAAAGACCACTATGAAGCATTTCTGCCAAGTATTCTAGTATCTGTGGCATGCTTATTACTGATGCATCCTGACCCTTGTTGGCATTCCAGGTGATGAATCTCTTCCATTTGGCTGAATAAGTTTTTCTGGTGGAAGGTCTGCGTGCTTCCAGTAAGATCTCTTGAACTTTTTTGGAGAGAGAGATATGGGTAGAAGTCATGGAACCCTCCAAGCAGTCAGCTGCAATGTTTGCAGGTTGGGATGAAAAGTCCTGTAATTGTGCTGAGTTAGAAGCAGAGGCCATTGAGGCAGGGGCCACGGCTTGGTGCGAGATATGCTCCTTAGTAATGGATACCAGTGCTGCCTTGGCCAGTCTGGAGCTATCAAAATACCTTTCGGTTGCTCTGCTTTTATCTTCAGTAACACCTTGGTCATTAATGGTAGAGGTGGGAATGCATAGATTGTCAGAGAATTCCAGCTGAAGGAGAGAGCATCCATTCTCCAGGCTTGAGGATGGTGTGTCCTCGAACAGAACTTCTTCAGATGATGATTGAGGTGAGAGGCAGGGAGATCTATGTCTGGCCTTCCCCATGCACGAGTTATTTGTGAAAAAATGTCTGGATGCAGCATCCATTCATGCGGGTCCAAAATGTTTCTGCTTAGACTGTCCGCCAGAACATTGTCCTTGCCTGGAACAAACTGGGATTGCAACTGTAAGTTCAGTTTCAGGGCCTTTTCCCAAAGAGTCATTGTTAGTCTGCAGAGGGGGTAAAGAATGAGTGCCTCCCTGTTTATATACCACATGATAGTGGTGTTGTCTGTCTTTATTAGCAGATGACCTTGCTGAAGAGATTTTCCGAAGGCCTCGATTGCATGAATCACTGCCAACATCTCTTTTTGATTTATGTGCAGATGCATTTCCCGGGGAGCCCATTGCCCTTGCCTGCATCTGCCCTCCATGTGCGCCCCCCCCCCATCCATGATCTGAGGCGTCTGTTGTAATGGGTTGACTTGCTTGAGGTTTGTTGAAAGACATGCCTTTGTTTAATTGACTTGCTTGTGCCCACCACAAAAATTCCTTTTGAAGACATGGAATGAGTGGTATAATTTCTTCTACGTTGTGGCTGTGTTGAGACCATAAACTTTTTAGGTACCATTGTAGTTTTCTCATGTGTAGTCTTGTCAGTGGAATCAGAAGAATGCAAGATGCCATGAAACCCAGGGCCTGCAGGATTTTCCTTGCAGTCATCTGGGTGAGCTTTGCTAGGCTTTTGAAGTAATCTGGTAATTGTTCTTGTTTTTCTTCTGTGAGGAAAGCCATTTGTGAGTTTGTGTCCAGTTTGGCTCCTAGAAAAATTATTTGTTGGGATGGTAGTAGTCTTGATTTTTGAATGTTGACTGCACATCCCAAAGCCTGTAGTAAGTGTATGACAGAGTCCAAGTTTCTTATCAAGGCTTGTTTGCTGTCCGCTTGTATAAGGCAGTCGTCCAGGTAAGGATATATTTGTATCCCCTGGAGTCTGCAATGTGCAATTACTGATGCCAGGCATTTCGTGAATACTCTGGGCACGGTAGATAAGCCAAACGGCAATGCTGAGAATTGATAATGCTCTGACCCTGCAAGAAATCTGAGGTATCTTCTGCAACTGTGTCTGATTGGGACATGCAGGTATGCCTCCTTGAGGTCCAGAGTAACCAGCCAAGACCCCTTGCCCAGCATGGGAAGAAGTTGCTGTAACATCAGCATTTTGAATTTTGGCACAATGAGAAAAGTGTTTAGAGTGGACGAGTCCAGTATAGGTCTCCATTGCTTTTCTTTTCTTGGAACAAGGAACAGTCTTGAGTAGAATCCCTGGCCTTGTTCCTGAGGAGGAACCTCTTCTATTGCTTTGATCTGTAAAGTACAGTTTTGTACCTACCATAAATGTAGATGTCCAATAGATATGCAACTGCAGTCCTTACATATGGGTTGTCCTGCCTCAGGCAGCCCTCGGTCGGCTGGATTCCAAAGTCTGGGTCCAGCGTCGGCTGATGTCGCCTCCTCCCTGACGTCAGAGCGGATGGGGTATAAAAGCATCAGCCGACGCCATCTTCCTCAGTGCTTCTTGCCCCAGATGCCAGGTGCCCTCCAAAGGCGGCTAAATTTAGATCTGGATAAAAAAAGTCCAGACATACACAATAGCAATAAACAGATACACCATAACAGATATCCCCAGCTAAATATAAAAGGAGGGTAGAGGACCCAATACACAGAGGGGTAGGAGGGATGGAAAACCTGACTGCAGTTGCATATCTATCGGACATCTACATTTATGGTAGGTACAAAACTGTACTATGTCCTTCAAGAATGCAACTGCAGTCCTTACATATGGGTTGAATACCATAGCCAAGCTGGGGGTGGTAGGCTCTAGGATAGGGATGGTGTAGCTAAAATGCCCTGCAGGACTGCAGAAGCAAAACCTGCTCGGGAACTGGAATATAAAGGCAGGTTGTAGTGTTTGGAAAATGTATGCACGGAGCTCCATGTAGCAGCTTCAAGAATGTCCTTTGTGGCCACCCCTCTTAGGAAGGCTGTGGAGGTGGCTGTAGCTCTGGTGGAGTGTGGCCTGATATTGGCTGGCACACCCTTTCCATGAAAGGAATAACAGAATCTGATGCAATGTCCAATCCATTTTGAAACTGTTTGTTTGGAAATTGCCTTTCCTTGCACTGCAGGAGCGTATGCTACAAAAAGTTGGTCTGACCTTCTGTTGGCCTTTGTTCTGTCCAAGTAGTAGCGCAATTGTCTGTGTATGTCCAAAGTGTGCAGCAGCCTTTCCCCTTTATTTTGAGGTTTGGGGAAGAAAGTAGGCAGGTGAATTGCTTGATTTAGAGACACCCTGGATATCACCTTTGGCATAAAAGAAGGATTGGTTCTTAGAGAAACCCTGTCCTGATGAAAAATGGAGGTACTGCCATGAGGGCCTGTATCTCCGAAACTCTTCTTGCTGAGGTAATTGCCAACAGGAAAACTGTTTTCCAGGAAAGAAACTGCAATTCTGAAGATGCTGCTGGTTCAAAAGGAGGAAGAGTTAATTTCTCTAACACGAAGTTGAGGTCCCATGCAGGCACTGGTGGTTTTCTGGGAGGTTTGATATTCTTTATCCCTCTTAGAAATTGTCTTAGCAAAGGATGTGAAAACACAGGTGGATCAGTGTTGTATTTTGCTGAAATTGCTGAAGCGTGAATTTTTATGGAAGAATAGGAAAGTCCATTATGCAGCATTTCTGCCAAGTATTCCAGTATCTGTGGGATGCTCATTACTGATGCATCCTGTCCCTTGTTGGTGTTTCAGATGTTGAATCTCTTCCATTTGGCTGAATAAGTCTTTCTGGTGGAAGGTCTACGTGCTTCCAATAATATCTGTTGAACTTCCTTGGAGAGAGAGATATGGGGAGAAATCATGGAACCCTCCAGGCTGTCAGCTGTAGAGTTTGCAGTTTGGGGTGAACCGTCTTGTAATTGTGCCGAGTCAAGAGTAGAGGCCATTGAGGCAGGGGCCACGGCTTGGTGCGAGTTATGGTCCTTAGTAATGGGTACCAGTGCTGTCTTGGCCAGTCTGGAGCTATTAAGATGCCTTTGGGTTGCTCTGCTTTGATCTTCAGTAACACCTTGGTCATTAGTGGTAGAGGTGGGAATGCATAGATTGTTAGAGAGTTCCAGCTGAATGAGAGAGCATCCATTCTCCAGGCTAGTGGATGGTGTGTCCTCGAGCAGAACTTTTTCAGATGATGATTGAGGTGGGAAGCAAAGAGATCTATGTCCGGTCTCCCCCACGCAAGAGTTATTTGTGCAAATATGTCTGGATGCAACATCCATTCGTGCGGGTCCAGGATGTTTCTGCTTAGACTGTCCGCCAGAACATTGTCCCTGCCCGGAACAAACTGGGATTGCAGCTGTATGTTCAGTTTCATGGACTTTTCCCAAAGAGTCATTGTTAGTCTACAAAGGGGGTAAGAATGAGTACCTCCCTGTTTGTTTATGTACCACAAAACAGTGGTGTTGTCTGTTTTTATTAGCAGATGACCTTGTTGAAGATATTTTCCGAAGATCTCGATTGCATGAATTACTGCTAACATCTCTTTTTGATTGATGTGAAGATGCACTTCCTGGGGGGACCATTGCACTTGAATGCATCTGCCCTCCATGTGCGCCCCCCATCCATGATCTGAGGCGTCTGTTGTAATGGTTTGGCTTGTTTGAGGTTTGTTGAAATGCATACCTCTGTTTAACTGGTTTGCTTGAGCCCACCACAGAAATTCCCTTTGTAGACATGGGATGAGTGGAATAATTGCTTCTAAGTTGTGGCTGTGTTGAGACCATAAACTTTTTAGGTACCATTGTAATTTTCTCATGTGAAGTCTTGCCAGTGGAACCAGTAGAATGCAAGATGCCATGAAACCCAGGGCCTGCAGGATTTTTCTTGCAGTCATCTGGGTGAGCTTTGCTAGGCTTTTGAAGTAATGTAATTGTTCTTGCTTCTCTTCTGTGAGGTAAGCCATTTGTGATTCTGTGTCTAGTTTGGCTCCTAGAAAATTTATTTGCTGGGATGGCAGTAGTCTTGATTTTTGTAAGTTGACTGTGTATCCCAAAGCCTGTAGTAAGTGAATGACATAATTCAAGTTTTTTGTCAAGGCTTGCTTGCTGTCCGCTTGTATAAGGCAGTCGTCCAGGTAAGGGTATATTTGTATCCCCTGGAGTCTGCAGTGTGCAATTACTGATGCCAGGCATTTCGTGAATACTCTGAGCGCAGTAGATAAGCCAAAGGGCAATGCTGAGAATTGATAATGCTCTGACCCTGCAAGAAATCTGAGGTATCTTCTGCAACTGTGTCTGATTGGGACATGCAGGTATGCCTCCTTGAGGTCCAGAGTAACCAGCCAAGACCCCTTGCCCAGCATGGGAAGAAGTTGCTGTAAAGTCAACATTTTGAATTTTGGCACAATGAGAAAAGTGTTTAGAGCGGACAAATCCAGTATAGGTCTCCATTCCTTTTTGGAACAAGGAACAGTCTTGAATAGAATCCCTGGCCTTGTTCCTGAGGAGGAACCTTTTCTATTGCTTTTATTTGTAACAACTTTGAAACCTGTATGAGTGCCTCTGCCCTTTGATTTTGTGGCAGGTTTGGCATGCCTTGTCTGGTTGGTAAGGTATGGAAGTGGAACCTGTAACCTTGGTCTGCTATGTACAGAATCCATTTGTCCTTGGTTAAAATGTGCCAGTTCTTTGAGAATAAGGATAATTTTCCGCCTAGAGGTGCTTCTCTTTCAGCCTTGGTCGGTGGGGTGAAAGTCAAGTCATTGTGATTGTCCCTGTGGTGCAGCTGAACTCCCTGCGCCACTTCTCTGATTTGGAGGTTGCCATTGGTGGCCCCTGTAAGAGCCTTGGTATTGCCCTCTACCTCGAGCACGCCTTTTTCCCCTTTGAAACTTGTCAGTGTCCGGAAAGGACCAATTCTTTGAAGGCCAATTCCTGCTGAATCTAGGTGGCTGAACCTGGAGGAAATCCTTGACTGTCTGTACTGATTTAGCCTTTTCCTCAATAGACTTCAACACATCCTGTGCAGTAGCACCAAAAAGCTTCTGTTTTTCCAGAGGTGCATCTAGGAGCTTTACTTTAACATGGTCTGGCAGTGGCCGTTCTTTCAGCCAAGCATGTCTATGAATAACGGCCCCTGTAATAGCTGACCTACATGAAGCTTCCAATGCATCATAACCACACTGAAGAAAATGATTGCTAACCTGCTGAGTGTTATGAACCAAATCCTGCAATGCCTTTCTATCTATAGGCTCAGGAGAGGCTAGCTTTTTCTGCAAATCATCCATTAAGTAATCTTGGTACTGAAACATATGAAAAAGACAGTTAAGTGACCTCATGGCAAGGGTGGAAGAGGTATAAACTTTTTTGCCCCATCTCTCCAGGGACCTTGATTCCCTGCCTGCGGGCAAAGGGTTTTTGGCCGAGGAAGTAGCCACTCCTTTGGGCCCCTGAGAAATAGTTTCTAGATCCACAGAGTGGGCCTTAAAGAGATGTTTGTGAGATTCAGGAACCCTGTAATATCTGTCTGGCTTGACAGGAGCAGGAGGGAGAGAATCAGGGGAAGCACTGGAGTCTGAGTATACATCATCCAGGACATCCAACACTGGAGGAATAGCTAAAGGTCTGTGCTGGGTAACTTCAGGAAGGTACGTAGCCTTTTCCTGGAGTCTGAAAATTCCTGGCCCTGCCACTGAAAATGTTCTCTCATGGAGTGGAGAACTTCTCCGAAGGAAATATCCTCTGGAGGAGAGGCAGAAGGAATTGAATCCTCAACATCAGAGTCCTCGTATGGCTGGAAGGATTCTTCCTGGGTATCTGAGTGCTCAGAATCCCTAGAGGCTTCATCTGAAGAGAGGGTATCTGGCTGTTCTGCCCTAGGTCTTTTATCTGCAGGAGGCTGAGAGCCCCTGTCTGGGTGCGACTGAGAACCTCTGATTAGAGAGATTAGGTCAGCAGCTAGGGTCATGATCTGTTTATCAGAAGAATGGCTCTGGGGAATAGTTTTAGGAGGATGGGCCTTAGCCTGGCTGGCAGCCTTTGCACGTGTGTAGGCCTTGATGGACATGGAGACCGGAGGCCTAGCTGCCCCACGTGCAGGAGTAACTTTATCCACTGGAATGATGTCGGGTAATTCTAGAGCTTCTGTTTCGGGAGGAAAATCCACAACCGGCACCAGGGAAAAACCGGGACCTAAGTACACGGTAAAGCGGTGTCGTCAGCCTGGAGCGGTTGAATTACCGCCTCCGAAGAGACCGATGCACTCGCGGTAGGCTTGGGAGTGGTATCGGTGGACGACGTGGGCCGAGGATGTCGGTCCCGGTCCTTACATTTTTTGGAAATATGTGCTGTCGGTTGTTCCGATGGCATGATATAAGCGTAATTTTCCCCAAAAAAGTCTTCGGCAAATTCTGCCCGGCGCCTGAGTGTGCACTTATTAAAGCAAGCACAGGCAGCACAGTTCGAGACGTCGTGGTCTGGGCCCAGGCAGGGAAGGCAGTAAGAGTGGAAATCCTTATGAGGTATTTGTTTACCACAAGACAAACAATTGTTAACCTTTTCAATTTTTTCTGACATTGGCTGAGGCAAGAAAAAAGTTCCCCAACGGGGTACTTAGCTTTTTGATGACTTCGGTAACTGAACACAGGAGCTGACCGACCGGCACTTGCGAACTGCTTCTGCTTCGGGCACCGCGCGGCAAGAAAGACTGAGGAAGATGGCGTCGGCTGATGCTTTTATACCCCAGCCGCTCTGACGTCGGGGAGGAGGCAACATCAGCTGACGCCGGACCCAGACTTTGGAATCCGGCCGACCGAGGGCTGCCTGAGGCAGGACTCCCATATGTAAGGACTGCAGTTGCATTCTTGAAGGACATCAGGTTTGAAACTTGTATGAGTGCCTCTGCCCTTTGATTTTGTGGCAGGTTTGGCATGCCTTGTCTTGTTGGTAAGGTATGGAAGTGGAACCTGTAACCTGTCTATTATGTCCAGAATCCATTTGTCCTTTGTTAAAACGTGCCAATTCTTTGAAAATAAGGATAATTTTCCGCCTAAAGGTGCTTCTCTTTGAGCCTTGGTCGGCGGTGTCAAAGTCAAGTCATTGTGATTGTCCCTGTGGAGCAGAAGTCGTCCCTGCGCCACTTCTCTGATTAGTTGGTTGCCATTGGCGGCCCCTGTAGGAGCCTCGGTATTGCCCTCTACCTCGAGCATGCCTGTTTTTTCCCCCCTTTGGAACTTGTCAGTGTCTGGAAAGGACCAATTCTTTGAAGGCCAATTCCTGCTGAACCTGGAGGAAATCTTTGACTGTTTGTACTGATTTAGCCTTTTCCTCAATAGATTTCAACACATCCTGTGCATTAGCACCAAATAGCTTCTGTTTTTCCAGAGGTGCATCTAGGAGCTTTACTTTAACATGATCTGGCAATGCCTGTTCTTTCAACCAACCATGTCTACGTATGACGGCCCCTGTCAGGGTTGCCCTACATGAAGCTTCCAATGCATCATAACCACACTGAAGAAAATGATTGCTAACCTGCTGAGTATTATGAACCAAATCCTGCAAGGCCTTTCTATCTAAAGGCTCAGGAGAGGCTAACTTTTTCTGCAAATCATTCATCAAGAAATCCTGATACTGAAACATATGAAAAAGACAGTTAAGTGCCCTCATGGCAAGGGTGGTTGAGGTATAAACTTTTTTGACCCATCTCTCCAAGGACCTAGATTCCCTGTCTGCGGGCAAAGGGTTTTTGGCCGTGGAGGTGGCCACTCCTTTGGGCCCCTGAGAAATAGTTTCTAGATCCACAGAGTGGGCCTTAAAGAGATGCTTACGAGTTTCAGGAACCCTGTAATATCTGTCTGGCTTGACAGGAACAGGAGGGAGAGAATCAGGGGAAGCACTTCTGAGTACACATCATCCAATACATCTAACACTGGTGGGATAGCTAAAGGACTGTGCTGGGGTAACTTAAGGAAAGTACGTAGCCTTTTCCTGGAGTCAGAGAAATCCTGTCCCTGCCACTGAAAATGCTCTCTCATGGAGTGGAGAATTTCCCCGAAAGAAATATCCTCTGGAGGAGAGGCAGAGGGAATGGATTCATCAGCATCTGAATCCTCGTAGGCCTGGAAGGATTCTTCCTGGGAATCTGAATGGTCTGAGTCCCCAGAGGCTTCATCTGAGGAAAGGGTATCCGTCTGCTCAACCCTAGGCCTTTTATCTGCAGGCGGCTGAAAACCTCTGTCTGGATGTGCCTGACAGCCTCTGATTAAAGAAATTAGATCTGTAGCTAAAGTCATGATCTGTTTATCAGAAGTGGAACCCTGGGAAAAGGCTTTAGGAGGGTGAGCCTTAGCCTGGCTGGCAGCCTTAGCACGTGTGTAGGCCTTGATGGACATAGAGACCAGAGGCCTAGCTGCCCCACGTGCTGGAGTAACTTTATCCACCGGTATGGTGTCAGGTAAATCCTGGGCTTCGGTTTCAGGAGGAACCGGCACCGGGACCGAAGTGTGCGGTAAAGCGGTGTCGGTCTGGAGCGGTTGAATTACCGTCTCCGAAGAGACCGATGCACATGCGGTAGGCTTTGGCGTGGCGTCTGTGGAAGTCGCGGGCCGAGAATGTCAGTCCCGGTCCTTCCGTTTTTGGAAATGTGTTGTCGGTTGTTCTGACGGCATGATATAGGAGAAATTTTCCCCAAAAAAGTCTTCAGCAAATTCTGCCCGGCGCCTGAGTGTGCGCTTATTGAAGCAAGCACAGGCAGCACAGGCCGAGACGTCGTGGTCTGGGCCCAGGCAGGGAAGGCAGTAAGAATGGAAGTCCTTATGAGGTATTTGTTTACCACAAGACAAACAATTATTAACTTTTGCAGTTTTATCTGACATCGGCTGAGGCAAGAAAAGGTTCTCCAACGGGGTACTTAGCTTTTTGATGACTTAGGTAACAGAAAACACAGGAGCTGGCCGACCGGCACTTGCGAACTGCTTCTGCTTCGGGCACTGCGCGGCAAGAAAGACTGGAGAAGATGGCGTCGGCGGATGCTTTTATACCCCAGCCGCACTGACGTCGGGGAAGAGGTGACATCTGCCGACGCCAGACCCAGACTTTGGAATCCGGCCGACCGAGGGGCTGCCTGAGGCAGGACAACCCATATGTCAGGACTGCAGTTGCATTCTTGAAGGACATCCACCTTTGGCATGAAGGAGGGGTTGGTTCTCAGGGAGACCCTGTCTGCGTGGAAGATGATAAATGGCTCAATGGCCATTAAAGCTTGAAGCTCTGACACCCTTCCTGGCTGAAGTGATAGCCAGGAGAAAGGCAGTCTTCCTATAGAGAGAATTTAATTCTGAGGATGCTGCAGGTATGAAGGGGGGCAGAGTAAACTTTTCTAAAACATAGTTCAGATCCCAGGCTGGGTTGGGCTGTCTTCTGTGAGGCCTGATATTAGAGGCTCCTCTAAGGCACTGTTTGATAAGAGGGTGGGAGAACAATGGCTGTTCTGTATCAAAGTGTGCTTATATGGCAGAAGCATGCATCTTTATGGAGAAGGAGAGACCCTTATTAAGAAGCTCAGCCAGATAATCTAGAATGAGAGGAATGGAGGGCAGATGAATGTTTGGCCCCTTGGACTGGCTCCAGGAGCAGAATCTTTTCCATTTTCCAGCGTAAGATTTTCTGGTGCTAGGCCTTCTGTGATGACGTCAAAGACTTGCTTGGTTAGCATAGATTCCTTGTTGGTTATGGTAGAATAAGCCATGCTAAGAGCTTCAGTGTTTGAAGGTCTGGGTGCAGCATAGTTCCTCCCCCCTGGGATAGCAGGTGAGGTATTAGAGGTAGCTGCCAGGGAGGTTGGACAGAGAGGCTGCACAGCAGTGGGTACGTACCAATGCTGTCTGGGCCTATCTGGGACAAGGAGTATTGCTTTTGTTTTTTCCTCCCTTCTTTTGATTAGTACTTTTGGAATGAGAGGAAGGGGTGGGAATGCATACACACAGAGGGTATTCCAAGGGACGTTCAGGGCATCGACCTTCCAGGCCAGGTGATGGTACTCCCTGGTGCAGAATTTCTGTACTTGGTGATTTAAATGGGAGGCAAAGAGGTCCACCTGGGGGGGGGGGTCCCCCATGTGTGGGTAATTTCCAGAAAAAATGTATCTGTGGGTTTGCCATTCATGTGGGTCCAGTAGGTTTCTACTTAAGCAGTCTGCTAGGGTGTTTATGCCCAGTAGGTATTAGGCTATAAGATGTAGTCCCATGGATGAGGCTGCTAGCCACAGGTTCCTGGCTAATCTGCACAGGGGATAAGATTGAGTCCCTCCCTGCTTGTTGATGTACCACACGAGTGTGGCGTTGTCTGTTTATGAGAACAACCCCCCCCCCCCCCAGGGGGACCTTCGTGCTTTGCCACCAACCTGGAGGTGTGGGTATCTTTGATGAATACCGATACTCCCCCTCCTTTTGTGGTTCGGTCCAAGTTTTGGGGCCGAAAAGCATGGTATGAGGTATAACCTGGTAGTGCTGGGGTGCTCTCGGGAGCCCTGAACCAGGTTTCGGTTACTGCACAGATATCGATGTTCTCCATGCTAAGGAGAGTTTCGAGTGCGTGCATCTTGAGGTTTAGACTTCTAGCGTTGAGTAGCATTACTCTTAGTTTTTTTATCCCTTGTGATACCTATGGAGGTGGGTTTGTCTTTTGAGCCTTGCCTAAAAAAGGCACTATGGGGGTAGCAAGAGCCTTTGCCAATATCCAAAAGCCCAGGGGTGACAGGTGCAAGCCGTCCCTAGCAAAGCATCGTGGCTTGTCGTGCATATCATCCCAAGCTGACAGGCATTGGATCCCCTTTGAATGACACCAATACTTAAGCCAATTGTTGAAATTGATCATCTTGTCTTCAATACTGTGGCATCATTCTTGGTGAGGGTAAGATGCTACTCAAGGTCAGGGTCATACCAGCCTGGGCTACATGCTCAGAGAGCTCCTCTATGTCTCTTTCATGTAGTCCAGGAGGTGCCTCAGGTCATTCACACCAGCATGGACAATGACAGAGTCATATTTGTACTTGCCTTGGAGTGACCTGAGTGCTTGTGTTATGTGGCGGATCCTAGCGCCAGACAGGCTGCTCACCTGACCTTCTCCTTGTTCAGCCTGGTGAGCGGGACGTCAGTGTGCCTGACGATAGAGTCACCTATTACAAGTGTATCAGGTGTGTTGTTTAGCCTTAAGGGCTGCTGACTGTTCGGCACACTGGCTTTGTGAGATATGTGTTGCACGTGTTTTTTTTTTGGGGTAGCGGTTGCTTGGGTGTCTGCTTTGGAGGTCTCTGCTGCATAGGCTGCTTAGTGTGAGGGAATAACTTTGCAGAGTTAGTCTTAACTCCCTTAGGTCCCTGAGGGATCACCTCTGGATCTACTATAGGATTTCTGTAGAGGAATATATAAGAGTCAGGTACCCTGTAATACCGGTCAGGTTTTCTGGGTGCAGGTGGAAGGGTGTCAGTGGTAAGGCTGGATTCTTGGTAAACATCATCTACCAATTCCAAAATGGGTGGGATGGCCAGAGGCCTGTGCTGGGGAAGGTCCAGAAACTGTCTTTTCTTGGAATGAGGGAAATACGTCGATTCCCATTGGAAGTGTTCCCTGAGGGTGTGGAGGATTTTCCCAAATGAAAAGTCCTCCGGAGGTGATGCAGAAGGGATACGATTCTTCTGCATCTGAGTCTTCATAGGCAGTAAGAGGATTTTCCTCTTCAAAAACAGAGGTGTCAGATCCTTTGGAGTCTAAATCCGATAGGATGTCTGGAGAAGGATCCCTTCTCCTTTTGGATGGAGTGGCCTGATTACGTCAGATGAAAGTGATGAGATCCTCCGCCATTTTAAGCATTCTAGTTTGAGAAGGGGGAAAAATGGTGGAATGGAGACTTTTAGCGGTTTTCTTTGGAGTGGGTCTAAGTCTGGACTGAAGCGTATCCCTCAGTACCATTGGTGTGTTAGTCGGAAGAGAGGGCGAAGGCCTTGAAGTGAAATCCTTAGTGCAAGCGGTATCCTTATAAGCCAGTGCCTGTTTAGCAGCTCCGGACCCAACCGAGGGCAAGACAGCCGAAGGCTCATTAGACGATGCAGACATCTGCAGCATACAGGAATCCGAAAGTGTCTGAGTAGAGGCCTGCGAAGAAATCAAGTTGGGCATCAGGGGCTGCGAAAGCACCTCATTGAATTCCGAAGAAATGACCTGTTTAGCGGTGGAGTCATCGGAAGGCATTTCCCTATGCGATCTGTCTCTATCCTTATCTTTGTTTTTTTGCAAGATCTGCAGTTTGCTGAATGACAGATGCCATATCGGTAATCGGAGATGGAAGACGAAAATAACTGGCTACAAACAGAGCTCTGCAACTAATAGTTCTAGCATTAGAGAGGGCACAGAACCGACAGCGGGGTACATCGTGGTCTGGGCCTAAGCAAGCGATGCAGTAAGAATGGAAGTCTCTGTGTGGCATTTGCTTTCCAAAGGCAAGACAGTTACTGACTTTTTCAGACATCAGTTAGTGCAAGAAAAAGTAAGGATCCACAACGGGATACTTAGCTTTAGACATTTTCAGCTGAAGTTCGAAATCTGGAAACAGCTGACCGGCACTGTTGTGAATTACTTCTGCTATGGGCTCTATTGCAAGAAAAACTGAGGTATGGTGTCGCCTGCTCTCCTTTATAGCTCGGACGACCTGACATCACCCAGCAAGCGACAGCAGCCAATGCACAAAACCTTGACTCTGGTATTGGGACCACCTGAGGGCTACCACAACATGAATAACCCAATGGTGATGACATCAGCAGTGAGAAATTAATATAATCATCCAGTTGTGCTCCATTTGTTTACTTTGAAAACCTAAGACCCTTACAAGCTAGCTTAGTTTGCAAGTTCTTTGTACAGAACCAGTGGCCTAAAGCCCATTCGTGGCCCTCTGTGTAGTCTGGTGCCAGTACCTCAGACATCGCCACTCCAGTCATCAAGAAAAGGAAAGTGGTTGCAGATGGTTCTTAAGTGCCATCTTTGACATCCTTTTTTTCCTGGCCCTCAAAGGAAGCCTCAATTGTGGCCCTATACTGGAGCGTCTTCTGTTTTGGGACCACTGTGGGTTGGGAGTCAGGCCCATATGCAGGAGCCAGATACATGTCCAATAATTCCAAGGGAGAACCACACGATCAATCTGGAATGAAATGTAGGTTTCCTGTCGATAACTGTGACTGAAGAGTTTCCCAGCACCATGGGAAAGGTCCTGACATCTTCCTTGGACATTTTCTTCTAAGACTCCTAGGAAAATGTCTCAGAAGTTGAAACACCTCTCCACTCCCCATACACCTACCACCAAGAAAACAAGAGAGGAATGATTTGCTTTTGTTAAAGGTTTCTTCAATGCAGTCCAATTACTTCAGATTGGTTCTTCAGATCAGATTAATTCAAAAAAGAACTAGAACTGATTCTCATTCAGATTCAGTCAGATTCTGCTTTAGAAGAGGTTGATTTAGACTATGCTTCCCAAGTCTCTTCGCCTGAAAACTGGAATCAGAATCTGAAGAAAAAAATATATCTTCAGATTCCTTGTAGAGGAACCATCTTTCCTCTGATGCCACTGGAAGGATGAAGGACTTGTTTAAATGGTAACATAAGGAGAGCTCTGAAACTCTGAGGTGCACCTGTTACAGACCCCCAAACCTATGGCTATACCCCCAAGATATAATAGCACTCGAGGATGTTTTCAATGGAGCCCGTACTTCTCCTGATAGCCAACCTCTTGCACCTAGTCTCAGACTTTGTATATGCAAGTCCAAGTTTTTGCGCATTCATTCTCAATATTCAGGGATTCATACCAACAAGACTTGGAATACTAGTCACCTCTTTTAAACAGTGCTCAAAACAAAACCATTTTGTCTTACAACATGGACACTGCCTGATAAATTCTGTTACTCTGACATCAAAAGCAGATCTCTACTAACATCTTCATAACCTGAAAATATTTTTCTTTGTCATATCATGAAATAATTTCACATCCTTAAAAGGAAAAGCATAACTAAATGCAACATTTTACCAGACTTATTTGCAGTCAAATATTAACACAATATTTCCTTATCAGCTGATGTTAAAGAAGATCCTCCATGATGGGCCTTATGCTTTGGTTCATCTTTCCCATAAGACAATTCTGTATCTTTTTTCCTTAAAATTCCTGCAGTCATTAAACGTGTCAATTACAAACACACATACTCCACTGCACTCACCAATCCCAACTACCACTAATGAATGACAGATATGGATTATTTAGATTTTATATTACTGAGCTTGCTACAACAATCTGCACATTCACATACACAGGTTCTTCTAAACAGCAAGACCATACTCAGTTTGTCTATGTTATTTATTAAACTTCCTGACATAACATGGTATCAAAACTGGATAAATATTTGCTAGAACTAAACAAATGAAACTCCACATCTGAAGAAACATTTGTTTTCAGAAGTCAGTGTGCTTGGAGGAATCTTATTAGTATAACTCCCAGGGGGAAAACATGGCAACCCCCCCCCCCACATTCTTTCGTTACAATGGTTGCAATTCAGGAGTTTACTGCTCAGAGCCAAAAGAAGCTGGGCATCACTGATTACGAAATGGTACACTAGGAAATGCAATCGAAGGTCAGAATTTAAATTTGTACCGAAACAGACTTCTACAATGTCATCAACTTCAGACAGTGGGTATCATTTTTAATGTCTACTTCAGTTTTTTCTAAACGTGGCTGTTCTGACTTGCTGAAATAGTGGCAAAACACACACACCAAACTATAGCAGGAACTACTGTGGAGTAGCTTCCTACTCCACATCATACATATGAAGAACGAAAGCCCAACAACTTTCCAACTGAAACTAGCCATTGTCCTTTATCAATAATACAGTCTTAACTTGTACTAATTTTTCTGATAAAGTTGAAAAAGTTTTATTACTGCAATTTGAAGATGGTAGTTAAGTTTCCCTCAGATGACTTCTAACATACTGACTACTCTACCTACAGCTCTGTGCATTTTGTATCTTTAGTACTCACCATTCTTTCTTAGAGGCTACAGTTATGTCATGTTTTTTCTGTTGTAAAGTTAGTTGGTTTTACAGTTCCACCAAAGGTATCTATTTTTTTGTTTCCTAGTGAATATCTTATGATAATGGACTCACTCAGTATGAGATAACAAGCTCATCCACTACTGTGGAGCTGGTAACCCGGATCTGATGTTATCCCAGCCACTATTCATCACTTTAGGGTCTATGATCAGACATCAGATCCAAGCCAGCATACTTTAGACAACAGCTTAGCTCAAGCTCCTCGCCTCTCATAATGCTCTGCAGCCCTCCAACCCACAGATCTCATTTGCCGCTTTTGCTCATCAGACGCAGTTCGCTCAGCTCCTCGTGGTTTGTAAGGAGGTGTAAATCTATCTTTGGTTTTTCTTCTATTTTCTATTAAGGTTCTTAATCTCTCTTACATTAGCCTTTTCTAGTTAATTTTCCAGTCTTTTTCCCCACCCATTTTTCTTTTCTGTTATCTGTTTGGCGCCCTTTTTTGTCTCTGTCAGGACTGTTGCTTCAGTTTTCCCTTCGGGTATGTGGTTGTGTTACTGTTTCTTAGTGTTTTTTGTGATTGGATGGATTTTTTGGGGGGGCTATTGGACCTTGAACGGTTTTCTGGTCTTTGATTTTGCCTTTCCCGGGGTTTTGTTTGCCATTGGCCTTCATCACGTTGGAGAAACCCTTAGGTTTTAAGAGGTGCGCCTTGTGTGGTCGAAAGATGCCGATCTCAAGACTCGCATGAGGAGTGCCTCTATTGTCTCGGCAGTGACATCTGGAGGTTGAATGTGGCATTTGCGCCACATTCAACAGCCAAAACAAGCTTTTGGTTAAAGGCATGGTCAAGGGGGGCCATTTGGTCAAGGAAACCTTGATCAAATTGGGCTCCTCTGGACATAAGAAAAAGGATCCCTTCTGCCTATGGTTCCTCGGGGGAAGGTCCTTCAAAACGACCTAGGCTGTCGGATCCCAGGTCCCCGGATCAGACTCCAGCTGGTGAGGTGTTGGATCACAGAGCCACAGATCCAAGGACTTGCAGGGAGTCAACCCCCAGATCAAAGTCAGGTCTTTGAATCAGAGGGTTTTGCCCACGACTACTGGATCCAAGGCTCTTACCTTGAAGCCTTCAGATTCGAGTAAAGGTAAGCTTGCTATGGATCTGACTGTCTCAGATCAGAGGGCCTCGAAACCGGTTTCCTTGGATCCTTTACTTTACTTGTGCCCCGAGTCGGCCGGATCTGAGAAGCGTGCAGGATCCCATTATAGTGGAGGAATTTCCTACAGAGCCTTCTGGAGGGGAACAGTTATTTATACACCCCCCCCCCGCACAAGGCCCGTTCTTCAGATCGCAGAAGGCGATCCTCGGATTCTTGGCATAGTTCTCCATCAAGGTCCTCCATCTCCTCCCGATCTTCCAGGAGCATTCTTCCTGTAAACATGGACAAAATTATGCAGTCCTTGCTAAAGGCTCATATTGAGTTGGGGCTTTTGGCTTCCCCCGCCAATAGGTCCAGGGAACCATCTCCCAACCCCTGTTTACCTTCTCCTCCAACCTCATACGGATTGGAATAACAGGGACCGGTACACTGTGTGAAGGCGGTGGGGGTATCTGGCACCCTTTTGGTTCCTACCCAATCAGGTTCGATGGCCGGTTCTACTCACATTCCCCAGGGACAGGTGGGGCCACAGGTTCTGGTTGCTGCCCCAGAGTCCGTGGGGTAGGGTTAAGGTCCAGGTTTTCTGGACTGTTCTCTGTCCCCTGGTGTTTCAGCACTTGATAGCTCTGGGCCAGCTCTGTCCAGAGGGTTGGGATGTCTGGCAGGGTCGGCTCCCTCTTCTGTGGTGGTATGGTCAGTGGGGGAGGGGTACGGGGCCTTGTCCAGCCCCTCTGCATTCTGGTCAGCTGTAAGATCCCTCTCTGTGGTCAAATTTGCCTCTGTCACTCGCTGTCTTCCCTTCGCAGCCCTAGAATCTGAGCAGACCCACTTATCTTGTTCCTGGTCAGCCCGTCCAGTCTACCCTCCAAGGGGGGGTCCCTCTCCTGTAGGGGGACCTTCTTCTCGAGTCTTCCCCCCAACCCCCCACGGAGGAAATTCCTCAGAAGTTGACATATAAGAGGCAGCTGGACTCCCCTATGGAGTCCTTCACCAAGGACACAGATGCCAATGAGGGGGGACAAGTCCCCAAGGTTGCTGCCCAATGAGGTCTCTTTTGGAGACATACTGGAGATCCTTAAAGCTGAAGGCGGCTGGTCTGCCCAGCCCCTGTTCTTTGAGGAAACTTTCTAGAGGCTTTTGCTACAGGCCCATCTACCTCCTAGGTGTCCCCACCTGCTGACCCTTTAATTAATCTTGTCGCCAACAGGGCTTGGAAGGAGCCAGATACCACGGAGCCAGTGCCCAAAAGAACTGACATTAAGCCCCCCTGCAGATAAAGCCTTCTGGTCCAGTGTGGTCCCGGTTAATGCCACCAAGAAAGAGATGGCAGAGCCAAGTTCATCTGTCTACCCTCCCAATCGTGAATCGAGAGATCTGAACAGGTTTGGAAAGTGGGTGTTCGCACTGGCTTCATTCAGCCTGCAAGCTTTAAATTATCCAACTCATTTCGCCAGTCTCCAGAGGGACTTCATTAAGGAACTTTCAACTTCCCTCGCGGAGTCCATGCCTATGGAGGAATTTAAGCTGGTTTCTCTCAAGCGGGCCACTCTTACTTCTATAGCCAATTCATCCATGAGGTTAACCTCTAATGCTGCAGAAGGCTCCTCACGGGCAGCCAGTACAGACATTGTCATCAGGCACCATGCCTAGCTGCATATGTTCAGGTTCACAGAGGCCTTCAAAACATCTTTCACCAATGCCCCCTTTTGATGGTTCCACTCTCGTTGGACCCAGCGTTAAGGAGACGTTAACCCACAGTTAACAGGCAGGGAAGACGCTGTCGGGATCAAATTTTCTACCCCCAAAAGGTCCTTTTCTAAGACCCTAAAGGGGACTAGGAAGATGTGGTTCTGCAAGGCGCGGTCTTCCTTTCAGGACATTGCAGACTATTCCTCTTCTAGGGAATGGTGAAAAGGTTTCAATGGCAGACGTCGCTCCAGAGGAAGAGGAGGCCTACAAAATCAAGGTTCCAGGGAGCCCTTCTATGAGAAACCTTTTCAACATCCCCGAGGCATCCCGCCCTGGAGGCAGTTGGGGGTCGTTTGGCATTGCACCCTTTAGCATGGGCAAATATCACAAATGATCAATGGGTGCTAACAATTATATCCAGGGGCTATTACATTCCTTTATCAGAAACCCCACCAAAGAAAGTGCAGCTGTGCACACTTACCATAAATGTAGATGTTCAAGTGTATTCACTGTTGTAGTCATCACACTTGAATTATCCTGCTAGGGGTAGCCTTCAGTTGGCCTGAATACCAGAGGCTTAGTATTTCTGCGTCGATTGATGTCGCTTCAGTACTGACGTCAGGTCGTCAGAGGTATAAAAACAGGCAGCCAACGTCATTACATCAGTTTTTCTTGCCACAAATGTCAGGAGCCACCAAATAGGGAGCTAAATGATGGTGGAAAAACACCACCAGTAAAAAGTAAATACCAATAACCCTGTAAGGAGTGAGGAAGAGAGAGAGATACAAGGGGGTTGGAGGGTAGGAAACCAAGACTTCAACAGTGAATACACTAGAACATCTACATTTATGGTAAGTGTACACAACTGTACTATGTTCTTCATGTTTTACTGTTGCAGTCATCACACTTGGGTTGATTTCCAAAGCTGAAGAATGGGTGGAGGCAGTCAAGAAGAGTTAGGGCTGGCTAGTATGCCCTGCAGGACTGCTGTTGCAAAGCCCACCCTGGATTTGGAAAAGATAGGCAGGTGGTAATGCTTGTGAAGGTATGAACACAACTCCAGAATGTCTCTTTTAGGGACTCCTCTGAGAAAGGCTGTAGAGGTTGAAGTTGCCCTAGTGGAATGCGTTCAGAGTCCCTGAGGGGGTGGTTTCCCATGGTGTTTGTAACAGAAATAGATACAGTGCGCTATCCACTTGGAGATGGTTTGTTTTGATATGGCCTTGCTCTCTGCCCCTGGTGCAAAACTGACTAGTAGCTCGTCAGATTTCCTAAAGGGCTTAGTCCTATCAAGGTAGAATCTGAGTTGTCTGTGCACATCTAAAGAGTGCAGGATCCTTTCCCCCTTATTTTGAGAATTAGGGAAAAAGGTGGGCAAATGGCTAGATTGATTGAGAGCCACACTGGACACCACTTTAGGCATGAAAGTTGGGTTAGTCCTGAGGGAGACCCTGTCAGCATGAAAAATAATGAAGGGTTCCACAGCCATAAGTGCTTGTAGCTCAGACACTCTTCCAGCTGAAGTGATGGCAAGAAGCAAGGCTGTTTTCCAAGAGAGGAATTTTAACTCTGCTGAAGCTGCAGGCTCACAGGGGGTAGCATGAGTTTCTCCAACACAAAGCAAGGTGCCAAGCAGGGGTGGGGGCTCTTCTTGGTGGCCTTAAGTTGTTAGCCCCTCTCAGGAACTGCTTGATGAGAGGGTGAGTGAAGAGAGGTGGCTCAGTGCTGTAATGAACAGAGATAGCAGAGGCATAGATCTTAATGGAGGAGAAAGACAGGCCTCTGTGGAGTAGGTCTCTGCTAGGTAATCCAGGATGAGAGGCAAGGAGGGTTTGTGCTGTATCCGCTCCTTTACTGCGAATCCAAGAACAATACCTTTTCCACTTGTCAGCATAGGATTTCCTTGTACTGGGTCATCTGGCTTCACATATGACATCCAGTACTTGCTTGCTTAGGCTGGTCATTGGAGGAGAAGTCAAGGGATAAGCCAGGCTGCAAGGTTCAGGGTCTGCAACTGTGGATGCAAGAACTGTCCCTCCTGCTGAGTCAGAAGTGTACGGATTTGGGGAAGGTGCCATGGAGGCACTGGTGACAGACTGCGCAGTACTGGGTACCAGTGTTGGCATGGCCAGTCTGGGGCAATCAGGATTGCCCTTAATCTTTCCTCCCTTATCTTGAGTAATACTCTTGTAAGAACACGTAGGGGTGGAAATGCATAGATTGAGAGGTTTGCCCACTGGAAGGATAGGGCATCCACTTTCCAGGCCTTGCTGTAAGGTACCCTAGTGCAGAATTTGCTGAGAAGGTGGTTGTAGGGGGAGGCAAATAGGTTCACTTTCGGAGTACCCCATTTCTGTGTTACAAGGCTGAAGATGTTGTGGTTTAATTGCCACTCGTGTGGGTCTATGAGATTTCTGCTTAAGTTGTCTGCCAGAGAGTTTTGGTTGCCTGGCAGGAATGGGGCTTGCAAGTGAATATGCATGGCTGAGGTTGTGTTCCACAGGGTCTTGGTTAGCCTGCAGAGTGGGTAAGAGTGGGCCCCCCCCCCCCCGCTTGTTGATGTACCACATCACTGTGATGTTGTTGGTTTTGATTAGTAGGGACCCCGGTGAGAGTAGGGATCTGAAAGCTGTCAGAGCGTGCTGAACAGCTAGCATCTCTTTTTGGTTGGGCTCCAGTGGCCCTGAATGCACCTGCAGTCCAGATGTGCACCCCAGGCATAGTCGGACGCATCTGTGGTTAGGGTCTGGGCACGTGGGGTTGTGGTTGCATGCTGCTGCCCACCAAAGAAACTCTTTCCTTAGACAAGGTATTATAGGTATGACAAGTTTCCAGGTCCTGAGAATGTTGGCACCAAAGACTTTAAGTACCATTGAAGTTTCCTCATATGCAGTCTGGCATATGGAATTAGTAGAATGCAAGAGGCCATGAACCCTACAGCCTGCAAGATTTTCCTTGCAGACAGCTGCCTTCTGGTGGCCATGTGAGCGAAGTAGCCTGTCAGATAGATTTGTTTTTTGGTGTAAGGAATGCCATCTGAGATGCTGTGTCCAAGCTTGCTCCCAGGAATAACATTTTTTGACTGGGGAGTAGTTTGGATTTCTTTTCATTGATGGTGTACCCCAGGGAATTTATAAGGTCCTTTACAAATGGCAGGTGCTGCAACAGCTTTTCCTATCTGCCTGAATCAGGCAATCGTCCAAGTAAGGGTAAATTTGAATATTTCTCGGTCTGCAATAGACAATGGCTGGAGCCAGGCATTTTGTGAAAACTCTTGGAGAAGTGGATAAGTCAAAGGGAAGTGCAGAGAACTGATAATGCATAGATCCTGCCCTGAAACTTATAGATATTTCCTGCAGGAGTCCCTGACTGGGATGTGCAGATAGGCCTCCTTTAGGTCTAGGGTGGCTAACCAGGCATCTTTGGACAGCATAGGGATATTAGCTGCTTAGGGTGAGCATTTTGAATTTTGGTACCACCAGGAAGGTGTTTAGACTGTACAGATCTAAGGCGCCAGGTGCCCTCTTTTCTGGGTACCAGGAAAAGTCTGGAATAAAAACCTTGGCTTATCTGTTCTGCAGGAACAGGCTGAATTGCCCTTATGGAGAGCAGGGAATGAACTTGGTTTTGTGCCACTGCCCGCCCACTGGTTTGGAGGAAGGTCTGGGAACCCTTTCGGGGTCGGCAGCATGTGGAAATAAAATTTGTACCACTGGGATACTATGTTGAGGACCCATCAATTGTTGGTGATGGATGTTTGAATGGCGGGCAAGTTTTGCTCCAAGGGGAACGCGCAATTGGGCAGAGGTGAGGAGTGGAGTTGAGAAGTCATTGTGAATTTTTTCCTTAAGGGGGTGACTTAGCACTCCCTGCTTTAGAAGTGGAAGTACTCCATTGCTTAGATCTCTTCATACCCTGAGACTGTAATCTGGTGGGGGGGGGGGGAGGTCTGTTTCCCCTGGGTCTAGTTTGAGATGGCCTTGAGGGGGCTGGAAAGGACCAATGTGTTGAGGGGCAATACCTACTGAATCCTGAAGGCTGCACTTGCAAAAAATCTTTGACGGTCTGCTTAGACTTGGCCTTTTCTTCCATCTTTTTTAAAACCTCTTCAACTTTGGTGCCAAACAGATTGTCCTTGCTCACAATAGCGTCCAATAATTTTGACTTGACATGGTCTGGCAAGCTCTGCTCCTTAAGCAAGGCATGCCTTCTAAGTACAGAACCTGTGACTGCTGCTCTTGAATATTGGTAGTGCGAAGAACTTTCTCAGAAGCCGGTGCCTGCACAGCTGCTCCGGACCCATCCAAGTTAGAGACATCCGTAGGTTTCGTAGTCAAAGAAGAGTCTCCCGGCATACCGGACTCCAAACGGGTCTCTAGCTGCCTGCGAAGCCACTGAAGCGGGCATCAGGGGGTTCCAAAACCAATACCAGTACCAATGAACTGGCGACTAGCTTAACGGAAGCATCGTCAGCAGTTTTGGACCTGCGCGGTCTCTGTGTCTTTATCCTTATGTTTTTTCGGAAGATTGGTAGTTGGATGGCTCACTGAGGCCATTTCGGAATACGGAGATTGAGAACAAAAGTAATTAGATACAAAAAGAGCCTGACGACTAATACTTCGGGTGTTGAACAAAGCACAAAACCGACAACGAGGTACGTCGTGGTATGGGTCTAAACAGGTGATGCATTAAGAATGGAAATCTCGGTGTGGTATTTGCTTTCCACAGGCGAGACAATTGTTAACTTTTTCTGACATCGGTTAGAGCAAGAAAAAAGGATTCCCAACGGGGTACTTATCTTTAGAAGACTTCAAGATGATTCAATTTCAGAACAAAACCTCAGGTAGCATCCGACCGGCACTCGTACAAACTGCTTCTGCTTCGGGCTCCTTGGCAAGAAAGACCAATGTAATGGCATCGACTGACTGTTTTTATACCTCTGACCTGACGTCAGTACTGAAGTGACAGCAACCAACGCAGAAATACTAAGCCGCTGGTATTCGGGCCAACTGAGGGCTACCCCTGGCAGGATAACCTAAGTGTGATGATTGCAAGTGTGAAACACGAAGAACATCAGTACTCTCCCAAACACGCCACTCAGAGTTAGCCCGGCTGGAGGTCTCCAACCTCCTTCAAAAAAGAGCCATCCAAAAGGTCCCTGGAGGACAGAGGATCCAGAACTTACTCCCACTTCTTTTTAGTACCCAAGAAAATGGGGGACCTGCATCCCATTTTGGACCTTAGCCTTCTGAATCTATTTGTCAAGAAGTTGAAGTTTTGCATGGTCATGTGCAGTCCATTGTTCCACTCTTGCACAGCAATGACTGGATGTGCTCAGTGGATCTCCAGGATGTGTACTATCATATCAAGACAGACAGGCGGTCCAGATTTCTCCGCTTTCGCTTGGGAGCAGATTTTCAAATCAGAGCCTTGGCCTTTGGCCTCACCACAACCTCCCAGTTGTTCACCAAATGCATCGAGTGGCAGCTCATCTCAGGCTGCAGGATCTCCAGGTGTTTCCCAACCTAGAGGATTGGCTCCTTACAGCCACCACAAAGCATCAACTGCTTGAGAATGTACACTTCCTGCTTCATCTCTTCAATCAATTAGGGATAACATTGAATCTGGCCAAATCTCCCTCGATCCCATCTCAACACCTGGGAATTTATAGGCACTCAGCTGGATAGCACCTCGGAGATTGCAGCTCTTCCTCTCAGATGCGTACTTGTTATCCACTCATGTTCAGGATCTTCTGGAGCAAACTTGTCCTCCAGTGTCACACATTCTCGGGTCTCTAGGTTCCATGGCAGCGGCCATTTATCTTGTTCCACTAGCAAGGTACTACATGAGAGTGCTGCGGTGGACCCTAGCGGTCCAGTGGTCCCCCTCACATCTCATCCCTTGTCAGTCCTCATTCATCTCACTCCAATTTGTCGGAGACACCTTTTGTGGTGGATGCATTCCCTGGACCTCCTAGTGGGCAGGCCCTTTTCTTCCCCCATTCCCATGGCCGCAGTCACCATGGACGCTTCCCTCCTTAGGATGGGGGGGGGGGACATTCTGGGAAAGACTGTCCAAGGGACGTGGTCCCATTAAGAGACCAAACTGCACAAACTTTCTGGAGATGACAGCAGTCCTGTCATTGCAAGCCTTTCAGGACTGCCTTCCTCTGGGGATGATAGCAGTTCACATGGACAACATGGCTGTTGTGTGGTACATAAGCAAGGGGGCACATGTTCTTGCCTTGTCTGTCATGAAACCATGAGGGTTTGGGAATGGGCGATGTGTTCGGGGCACTCATTGCAATGCACATTCCCAGAACATCCAATGTGCTGATGGATTAAAGCTGAGGGGGCTATTCTGACCCCTCACGAGTGGTCCCTGAATCCTGTAAGTGGTGAAGCAGATTTTCAGTCAGTAAACCCAAACAAGCTGCAATCTGTTTGCATCCCCTCTCAATCACAAATGCAGCAATTACTTTGCCTTGATCGCCCCAGAGGGGAAGTCCCCCAGGGATGCACTGACTCATGCTTGGCCTACGGGTCTCCTTTATGCAAACCTCAGTTACCTTTAATTCCCCCAGTTTTCAGAAAGCCAGACACCTCAGGACACAACTGATCCTCATTGCCCCCTTCTGGCCTTGGCAGGTGTGGTTCCCCCTCTTACGGTCTCATCTGAAGCAGCCACCTTGGGTGCTCAATCCGATTCCGGATCTAATCTCCCGACCGTCGCTACTAGCTCTCCCGAATCTGCAGATCCTCTGCCCGACAGCGTGGTTTGTCCACTTCCAGTGATTTTGGCTAATTCCAGGCTAGCATCGCCAGTGAAGGACATTATCCTTGCTTCCCGGAGGTCTTCCACAAAGAAAGTTTACAGGAGTAAGTGGAAGAGATTTTCCATCGAAGCAAAAGACAGGAATCTCTATTCTTTTTGGGCTCCCATTCCTGAGATTCTCCTTTTCTCGGCATCGTTCTTTGAGGAGGATGACAATTTTTCTATGATCATAGTTGAACTGGCAGCAATTTCCAATGTTCATCTCAACAGCGATCCTACCTTTTCTTCCCGGTTCTGTAAAGCATTTTAGAAAGGTGTGTTTTTGTTAACCCCCCAAGGGCCCTTCTCCTCTGTGGGATCTTACTTTGGTGCTTCAATCTTTAACTAAACCCCCCTTTAAGCCTGCTGCATTCTGCGATTTTAAATTTCTTTCTTGGAAAACTGGCTTTTTTAGTGGCCATTACTTCAGCTAAAAGAGCATCAGAGTTGCAGGTTCTTACAATTAAGCCTCTTTATTTAATATTTCATAAAGACAGAGTGGCTTTGAAACCAAATTCCTCTTTTATGCCCAAGGCTGCTTCTGAGGCCAATCTCAATAAATCCAACTTCCGGTGTTCATCCCCAACTATGCCAATAAAGGAGAGTACATTTTACATACATTAGATGTTCACAGTCAATTCTGTTTCTATATGCATAGAACTAAATCTTTTCAGCTCGCAGACCAGCTACTTGTGGCCTTCTCACCTAACAGAAAGGGCCAGGCAGTGTCAAAGATCATCATTTCCCACTGGATTTCTCAGTGAATTTCCTTCATTTACTTCTCGTGCGGTTCTCCTTTGCCTGGACCAGTTAGGGCTCATTCCACCAGGACGGCTGCCACTTCACTGCATTCATAGCCTGCCAATCTTTGGATGACATTTGTGCAGCAACAACTTGGTCTTCACCTCATACCTTTATTTCCCATTACAAACTTGACCTGATTTCTAGAGGAAGGGCTTCATTTGGCTCCACAGTTCTCCGGCATGTCCTTCCTTGACGCCACCCAGGGTTTTGGGTAGCTGGAGACTCTGACCCTAAAATGATGAATGGTTACTAGGATAACATCAGATTTACAGTTGGGTACTCACCATAACTTGGGTACCTGTGTTATCCATAGTCACCATTCATCATGGTCCCACCCTCTGGCCCCCTTCCTGAAGGACATTAGCAGGATGTTGGAGGACATTTGTTGGTGGCAAACTCGATCTGAGAGGTTAGAGGGTAGCAGAGCATCATTGAGCTAAGCTGTTGTCTAAAGTATGCTGGCTCAGATCCGATGTCGTATACTAGACCCTAATGTGATGAATGGTGACTATGGATAACACAGATACCAAGTTATGGTGAGTACATAAAGTACAGTTGTATACACTTACCATAAAGTTAGATGAGGTAGATGTTAAGAGTGTATTCACTGCTGCAGTCCTAACCATTGGGTTATCCATGCTGTGGTAGCCATCAGTTGGTCTGAACACCAGAGTCAAGGTTTTGTGAGTCGGCTGCAGTCGCTTGCTGGGTGACGTCAGGTCATCCGAGCTATAAAGGAGAGCAAGCGACACCATTACCTCAGTTTTTCTTGCCTTAACCAACCAAAGTAGTCCAAATTTAATAATTAGTAGTAGTCCTGGGGTCAGAGACTCCCATAGAGATATGCGTCTCTCTAAGGACAGCAGACATCAAGGGGGAGGAGGGAGAGAAAGCTTGACTGCAGCAGTGAACACACTCAAACATCTCATTTATGGTGAGTGTACACAACTGTACAATGTTCGTGTTTCACTGCTGCAGTCCTAACCATTGGGAAGATGATAATGTTTGATTAAGGTGTGGACTGAAGTCAACGTGGCAGCTTCCAGGATGTCCTTGGTGGGTACCCCTCTAAGGAATGCTGTGGAAGTACAGGTTGCCTAGTGGAATGGGTTCTGATGGTCCTCGGGGGTGTTTTTCCATGCAAAGAGTAGCAAAATTGGATGGAATGTGCTATCCATTTGGAAATGGTCTGTTTGGACATTGGTTTCCTCTGTTTTAAAGTGACCAAGAGCTGGTCAAGTTTTCCTGAATGTCTTTGTATGATCCAGATAACATCTGAGTTGCATGTGCCCATCCAAAGAATGGAGTATCCTTTCCCCCTTGTTCTGAGGGTTAGGGAAGAAGGTGGGCAGGTGGATTGTCTGGTTGAGGGTAACATCAGAAACCATCTTTTTTCATGAAGGAGGGATTGGTTCTCAGGGAGACCCTGTCTGCATGGAAGATGCTACATGGCTCAATGGCCATTAAAGCTTGAAGCTCTGACACACTCCTGGCTGAAATAGCAGCCAGAAGAAAGGCAGTCTTCCAAGAGAGGTACTTTAAATCTGAGGATGCTGCGGGCTCGAAGGGAGCCAGAGTAAGCTTTTCTAAAACATAGTTCAGGTCCCAGGCTGGGGTGGGCTGTCTTCTGAGAGGCCGGATATTAGAGGCTCCTCTAAGGAATTGTGTGATAAGAGGGTAGGAGAACAATGGCTGTTCTGTATCAAAGTGCCGAGATGGCAGAGGCATGGATCTTTATGGAGGGGAAGGAGACACCCTTATTAAGAAGCTCAGCAAGATAAGATAAGAGGAATGGAGAATCTTTTCCAATCTCCAGCATAAGATTTTCTGGTGCTGGGCCTTCTGGCTTCTGTGATGATGTCAAGGACTTGCTTGCTTAGCATAAATTCTTGTTGGTTATGGTAGAATAAGCCATGCTGAGAGCTTGAGTGTCTGAAGGTCTGGTGCAGCACTGTCCCCCCCCCCCCGGGATAGCAGGTCAGGTATCAGAGGTAGCTGCCACGGGGGCTGGTGAGATGGGCTGCACAGCAGTGGGTACCAATGCTGTCTGAGCCAGTCTGGGGCAATGAGTATTGCTCTTGATGTTTCCTCCCTTTTTTTGAATATTACTTTTGGAATGAGAGGAAGAGGTGGGAATGCATACAGAAAGAGGGTATTCCAAAGGAAGGTCAGGGCATCGACCTTACAGGCCAGGTGATGGTACTCCCTGGTGAAGAATTTCTGTACTTGGTGATTTAAATGAGAGACTGAGGTCCACCTGGGGAGTTTCCCATGTGTGTAATTTGCAGAGAAATGTCTCTGTGGATTTGCCATTCATGTGGGTCCAACAGGTTTCTGCTTAGGTGGTCTGCTAGGGTGTCGTTGATGCCCAGTAGGTATTGGGCTATAAGATGTAGTCCCATGGATTAGGCTGTTGTGGTGTCTGTTTTTACGAGAAGAACCCCTGGTTGGAGGTAGGGTTTGAAGGATGCACGAGAGTTTTGCACTGCTATCATTTCCTTTTGGTTGATGTGCAATAGTAGCATTTCTGCGTCTCAGAGACCATGGGTGCATCTGCCTTCTAGCGGGACGCCCCAGGCTATGTCCGAAGCATCTGTAGTTATGGTCTGGTCTGATGGACGGAGGGTGAATGGAAGTCCCTTGCTCAGAGCACCGGTCTGGGCTCACCAGCGGAACTCTGATCTTATGCAAGGGGATCACAGGCAGGGAGGTGTCCAGAAGTTGAGTGTGTTGACACCATAGGTTATTTAGGTACCACTGAATTTTCTTCATGTGCAGTCTGGCCAGAGGTACCAGGATGTGCAGGCAAGCATCCTTTAGGTCTAAGGTGACCATCCAAGCTCTGTTTGGCAGCATTGGAAGAAGCTGTTGTAAGATAAACATTTTGAATTTTGGGAATACCAGGAAGGTACTGAAAAAGGATAGGTCCAGGATGGGACACCAAATCCTCTCTTTCCTGGGAGCAAGGAATAGTCTGGAATAGAATCCTTTTGCAACTTGTTCTGGAGGTACAGGTTCTACTGCCCCTAGGGATATCAGGATATGCACTTGTTTTAGCGCTTCTGCCCAGTGGTTTGTAGGTAGGTCTGGGTACCCTCTTGGAGGTGGTAGTTCTCGGAAATTGAATTTGTACCCCTGAGCAATGATTTTTAAGACCCATTGATCTTTTGTTACAGAGTTCCAATTTTCTCTGTATAGAGATAGCCTTCCTCCTAGCTTGTGGTGTGATGGAGGCAGGCAGATATGGGAAAGGTAGTCATTAAGAGTTTTTCCATACAGGGTTGCTTTTGAACTCTCTGTTCTAGAGTTTGGGGGGGGGGTGCACTGTTTAGTTCTTTGCTGGCCCTGAGTTTTTGAGTCCTGGTGGGTCTGTCCCTACAGGTTTTGCCTTGTGCCTGCCTGTTTGGTGCAGGAAAGGACCAGTGTTTTTAGAGGGAAAACGTCTGCTGAATCTAGAGGTTGTACTTGAAGAAAATCTTTAACAGCATGCATCGATTTTGCTTTATCTTCCATCTAAGTATCTCTTCGTTTTTTGTCCGAACAAGCAGTCTTTGCCAAGAGGTGCATCCATGACTTCAGCTTTGACATGATCAGGGAGAGGTTGTTCCTTCAACCATGCATGTCTTCTGATAATGGTTCTTGTCACTGCTGCCCTGCTATTTGCTTCTAGGATGTCAAATCCACAGTCCAAGGAGTGCTTTGGCACCTGAGATGAAGAGTGCAGTAATTCTGCTCTCTCTCGATTGTTGGCAAAATCTGGTAAAGCAGAAATTTTCTGTTTCAAAAGTTCCAAAGTGTGCTGTTGATATTTTAACATATGGAACTGACAGTTGAGAGCACTTATAGCTAAAGTTGCAGAGGTATACATTTTTTACTCCATCTGTCCAGGGCCTGGATTCTTTGTCTGAGGGGGTAGGATTTTTTGCAGAGGCAGCCTTAACTCCCTTAGGTCCTGGAGTAATCACCTCTGGATCTGCTATAGGATTTCTGTAGAGGAATTTGTGAGAGTCAGGTACCCACCTGTCAGGTTTTCTGGGTGCAGGTGGAAGGGTGTCAGGGGTAAGGCTGGATTCTTGGTAAACATCTACCACCTCCAACACAGGTGGGATGGCCAGAGGCCTATGCTGGGGAGGTCCAGAAACTCCCTTAGTCTTTTCTTGGATTGAGGGAAATCTGTTGATTCCCAATGGAAGTGTTCCCTGTGGGTGTGGAGGGTTCCCCCAAAAGAAAAGTCCTCTGGAGGGAGGGAATGCAAAAGGAATAGATTCTTCTGGATCTGAGTCCTCATAGGCAGTAAGAGGATTTTCCTCTTCAAAAACAGAGTCAGATCCCCCTGAGTCTAAATCTGATTGGATGTCTGGAGAAGGTTCCCTTTGCCTTTTGGCTGGAGTGGCCTGATTACCCCGGAGGAAAGTGATGAGATCCTCCGCCATTTTAAGCATTCTAGTTTGAGGAGGGAGAGGAGAAGTGGAATGGAGACTTTTTGCTGTTTTCTTTGAAGTAGCTCTTGGTCTGGCCGGAAGAGTATCCTTCGGTGCTGTTGGTGTGTTAGTCTGAAAGAGAGGGCGAAAGCCATGAAGTGAAATCCCAAGTGCGAGCGGTATCCTCGGACGCCAGTGCCTGCTTAGCCGCTCCAGACCCAACTGAGGCAGAGACAGCCGTAGGCTCAGACTATGCAGACATCTCCGGCATACAGTACTCTGAAAGAGTCTCAGTAGAGGCCTGTGAAGTAATAGAGTTGGGCATCAGGGGCTGTGAAAGCACCTCACTGAATTCCAAACAACTGAAGACATGTTTAGCGGTGGTGTCGGAAGGCTTGGCCTTATGAGGTCTGTCTCTATCATTATCTTTATGTTTTTTTCGGAACATCTGCTGTTTGCTGACTGACGGAGGCCATATCAGTAACTAGAGATGGAAGACGAAAACAACTGGCTACAAACAGAGCTCTATGACGAATAGTTCTAGCGTTAAAGAAGGCACAGAACCGACAGCGGGGTATGTCGTGATCTGGGCCTAAGCAAGTGACGCAGTAAAAATGGAAGTCTCAGTATGGTATTTGCTTTCCACAGGCGAGACATTTATCGACTTTTTCGGACATCGGTTAGTGCAAAAAAAAGGAAGGATGTCCAACGGGGTACTTCGCTTTAGACGCTTTCAGCTGAAGTTTAAAATCTGGAAAAAGTCGACCGGCACTGTTGCGAATTGCTTCTGCTATGGGCTCCACGGGAAGAAAGACTGAGGTAAATGGCATCCCCTGCTCTCCTTTATAGCTCGGACGACCTGACGTTACCCAGCAAGCAACAGCAGTAGACGCACAAAACCTTGACTCTGGTATTTAGACCGACTGAGGGCTACCACAGCATGGATAACACAATGGTTAGGACTGCAGCAGTGAAACACTACGAACATCTATAGTTATCTAACAGAACAGACTCGTTCATAACTGCCCATTATGTCATTAATCTCTTCATAATCACCAATGCAGAAATCTCCAAATTAAGACGCAACGTAGAGAATGCGGCAACAGTGTCTTGGACTGACTTCACAGTGAAGGAGCCCTCTGGGCAGGAAAAGGAAAACTCCAGTTATAAGTACAATGTCTTAAAATATCAGTGCCTCCTTGCATTACTAACTGCTCCAGGTTAATGTTACTAAAGAACTCTAATAATTTAGCCATACTCACTACTCACAAAGTAGACTGGCAAAACAATCATCAGATGATGTCTAAAACGTTCCTGACCCTTGTTAGGTTTATAGCTCCAGGTTTACTTAATGAATCATCTTCTTTTGGCTGCTCCCATTAGGGGTCGCCACAGTGGATCATCTGTTTCCATTTCTTCCTGTCCCCTGCATCTTGCTTTGTCACACCAACCACCTGCATGTCCTCTCTCACCACATCCAAAAACCTCATGTTAGGTCTTCCTCTTTTCCTGTTACCTGGCAGCTTCATCCTTAGCATCTTTTTCCCCAATATACTCTGCATCCCTCCTCAGCACATGTCCAAACCAATGTAATCTTGCCTCTCTGGCTTTGTCTCCAAACCTGGGCTGACCCTCTAATATACTTATTTCTAATCCTGTCCACAAGAGTTATACCCATGTGCAAATCTTAACATCTTTAACTGTCACGTCCAGCACTGACTCGTGCCTTTTTGTCAATGCCACTGTCTCCAACCCATAAGCTGGTCTCATTACCCTCTTGTAGACCCTTCCCCCTTTCACTATTACTGGTACTCGTCTGTCACAAATCACTCCTGACACTCTTCTCCACCCACTCCATCCTGCCTGTACGCTCTTCTTCACCTCTCTTCCACACTCACCATTACTCTGAACTGTTGATCCCAAATATTTAAACTCATCAACCTTCACCACCTCTACTCCCTGCATCCTCACCATTCCTCTATACTCCCTCTCATTCACACACATATATTCTTAGTCCTGCTGACCTTCATTCCTCTTCTCTCTAGAGCATATCTCCACCTCTCCAGGGTCTCCCTCCACCTGTTCCCTACTCTCACTACAGATCACAATGTCATCTGCAAACATCATAGTCCATGGGGACTCCTGTCTGATCTCATCTGTCAACCTGTCCATCACCATTGCAAATAAGAAAGGGCTCAGAGCTGAGGTTTACTTAATGAATGAAATTTACTAATATCTGAATATGTATTACTCAGCAGTTTGAAAAATCAAAATTAGCCCCGTCTAAAAAGAGAAATGGCATAAAGTCTCCTATTAAAACTATTTTTTCAGCTTTTATGCAAACAATGTATTTACTTAGAAACTCCTTACATATGTTGGGTGTAAGGAAAGGGCTGCAGTTGCCAGAACATTGACATCATCTTAGTTAAGATATACTAGAACAGTTGTAAAATTTATCCTAGCTTGTGTAAATTCTAGCATGGACTTGAAATATTTTACAAAAACAAAAGACACTGTCACCATCCCACAGTGCCTTCAATGGTGTTACTAAACCATGACATGTACAACAGAAGCAATATCCCCAATCAAAATGAGAGTGTGCAGATTTCAGCATCTTCCAGAACAGAAACACTTCAAGACTATCCATTTTTTCACTTCCAGTGATTACAAGTACAACCTAAAATCATTTTGTTTATGCTTGTTTCCAAAATCTTTTGAATTAGATTAGAGAATGGAAAAAGTATACATCAGTCCCAAAATCACTGTGAAATAAAACACATCCACCATTCATGTTTGAAGAAAAAAACCTATGTACGTGAGCATCGTTGTCTGCTGCCAAAAGATCCGAGGAATTTCCTAGAGACATAGTAGGTATAGAATGAAACCTGTTCAGCTGCCACTCAAATGTCACAGTCAGTGATGTCCTAAACATGTCTGAAACTGTATTCTCTGACATGGGAGGTAAATGGCCTACAAAGTAATCTTGTTATCCAAGTTCTATTCTCAATTATTCACTGCATCTCTGTAAAAAGAGCAAGCATGTGTTTTTACCCAAGTTGTTCTGCTGTCTGCATTTAAATGAATGACACCAAGATGTAGATATGCCAGAAATCATTTAGATTCAAAGACCAAAATTCCACAATGTCTGAACCTACCAGGTCAGAAACTTTCTAATGCTCATATGCACAACTTTGCTTTAATGATTTTGAGTCAAACTGTGACTGGTGCCAACACTGTAGTTCACATGTCCCTCAAAAATGTGTGGACTGCATACTTTAGATGCATGGCCCCTTTGGGGTCTTTTAGGGAAAAGTAGATTAACTTCTCCTGTCTAAAGCACAAGTCTGAAGCACAAATGGTAGTTTCCAGAAAACATGCCTGCACTCTAAACAGCTCTCTAGATTTTTACAGCTGGGAAAAATTCTGTCTCATAACATTTTAGATGAACCAAGGACCATACAATCAAAATGTGTAGTGAGGCGCAGAAACAGGATTACCAATAGTTGCATCAATAATCCATCCAAATTCAGGAGTAAAGTTTGACAGATACAGGCATTGCAAATGGTACTCATGCTACAATACAGTCAGCAGAATAATCTCTACTTTGCCACAGAACACTGCACCATTGTGGCTCTTTCTACATCCAAGCAATAGCATCTTGATTAACAAATCTCATTACTTCATCGGGCAGGATTAAGAAGAAATCTATACCAAGAAAAGATACCCTTTTTAGTGGCTCATTTCCGATCTGATTCTAACACCTGCCTTCCTACAACTCTGAAGACAAGCAGCAATGGCTCCAGGTCACTAAATTCAACACCAATCGACGTGTGGTGGCGGCAAGAAAATTGTCCTACTACATGAATAAATCACTGCCTTTACCTTAGTGGCACCCTCATATGAGTAGGATGACAGTTTTTTCACTTAATCCAGCCCATGCTCCCCTTTGCCTACACAAGCAGGTGATCAAGTAGCCCTACCCCTTAACATCACCTCAGCATGACCACCAATCTCAGCTGGCAATTCCATCACTGAGTGTGCACCAAGTACATGTTCTCAAACTCTCTCCTCTGTGGGAGGCAAGAGAAGTCCACCCCTTCACTTCTTAAAGGTCAACCAGCTCCCAGCTCCTCCACTGCCAAGGCCACTAATCAAACCCCAATCATTTGGTTTATAGTTAGGGTTCCATCTAAATATAGTATGGAGCTAGAACATTGCCTTTATTATATAAGGTTTTGGAATTAGGACAGTGGCCATTTACGGGACAGGCCTGCGGAGATTTTCTCCAGTTTCAGCATAATAGTAAACATAAGACTGACACACAAACATTAGCAAGCTAAAGGAAAATACTGTGACATGCAGTTTAAACTAAATGAAATAAAAAAACATGCACAAATGCATGTAATCAACATGATACAGCAAATAGTTAAATAGTTATCTTAAAAAGTGTTGAGTGGATGATATCAAACAGTACTATAGATGCCTGCACACAACAGTGTTTATGTAAACACAAAGCACAACAACGTATGGAAAAACAACTGGGACACAAATAGAAGTTGCTGAAATCTCCTCCTTTGTATAAAACAGTCCACTTTTTGACTGTGGAGGAGCTGTGCTGACACGATCACCTGAGAAAAGCTCTAGAGCCCATCCCAGAAGTCAGATTTCTGGACTTCTAGCAACCCCCTGGAGTAAGAAATTCTACTACACTGGTGATAATCTATTCATACAACTACTATTATGGTAAGCTGCACACAACTGTGTTACGTTCATCACAGGGATCGCTGCTGCATTACTACTCTTTACTCCAAAGGGAGTACTACAGCTGAGAAATGCTGAGCAGGGGAAAAATAAAGACTTCTTTTTGAATGGATGGCTAGCTAGTAGTGTTTGGAGATATCAACAGATGTTTAACTTGCTGTTTCCTCAAATGCCTAGAACTAACACATTTTTAAAGAAGGCTGCACTGGTGGGCAGCACTCTAGTAGAGTGAAACTCTTCCAGCTTCTTGTCAATATAAAGAAGGTGGCTATGCAGCCAACTAACAATTTGAACAGAAATGCCTTACTAACCAGGTTGGGAGAAGGACAGCTGGTCATTCCACCAGACATCTTTGGTCCTGGCACTAACACCTAGACTTCAGTAAACATTCACAGTAGGTGCAGTGTTCTTTTTCTCCTCCCAACTCAGCATGTCTGTGGAAAAAAATGGCAGTAGCACAGCCCGAATAATGCTCATTATCAGAACTTTCTTTTTTGAAAACTTATGAAGTGTATATTGAAACAACATGCATGCAATCCTCAGGCATGGTCCACTTAATTCCTACTTAGGCAGTTGGAACTTTCTTAAACACCGATTCATATTTTCCAAACTTATACCTAACAGTATTTCCTTTAGCCAACACATTAGGTCCAACTCAATACCAAGGTTTACAATACTTAGTTCAAATCATATTTTAAGACATGTTAAAGATATTCTTTGTAATTATAGCAACTATTCATACATTTCCAGGACATACCCTAAATCATTTTCACAACTGTCCTTTACTTATTTTACATTTGTCCATAGACCTTTCGCAGGCACAATCCAGACTAGCTAGCAGCAACAGACAGTATTAAGCAATGCATACACAAGCAATTAATTAATATTAACAGCATATGCACAAGTTGCAGTAGTAAACAGTTGAATAAATAAGCAGCCAAGCAGTAGCAGTACAAGCAAATATCACACTAATGATACATTTGAAATAATACTCTATGGAGTGGAACAGTGCGAGAGAAGAGGCAAATATGGGGTGGAAGAGGTAAGAAAGGGAAATGAAAGTACTCTAGATGACTTGCATTAGGGTAGGAGGTGGAGAGTGCAGAGTTAATAAACAGGAGTTAGAGACAAGTTAAAAATGTATTATAAAAGGGGAGAGGACTGAGGACACAAGTATATAAGGGTATGAGTTTAATGTGTTGTAGACTAAAACAGTGGACGCTGATCCAGTGTTAAGCACTTCTTGTACGGTAAAACAAGAAGCAGTGACACAAAAAAGAATATTCTACACGTTTTAAAGTGCACCAGACTTTATCGAGCCTCTGGGTCTTTACATTTCCTAATCTGTTCACTAATATGCACACTATTTCCTTTTCTAGGACTTTTTTAAATATATAACACACTTACACAGACATAATATACTTGCATTAATTGCTCCCATAGTGCCAATTTGATGTTATGCAGATTACTTTATTTTTCCCTTCTGTGATTTAAGTTCTAAATCCTTTATCAAATCATTATAATAGCTACTTATATACTCCCAGCTAACAACCCCGACATTATTGAAGACCTTCTTTGTTGGTGTGCCTCAACTTTTAATCAAGAAACAATAACAAATGGGGATTTCAACATGGACTGGTAGACTTGCTCCTCAGAAAATCCCTCCTATTTTATTAACCTCCATGGTTTGTCAAATTATACAATCCCCTACCAGATTTCACAAGCATAGCAAAAATGAATCAATCCTAGTCTGGACACTTATAAACTCTCTGTCACCAATCTGGCCGTCTCCCTGACAGTCTAAGTGATCATCTACCCACTTACCTTCTTAGGCACCGCATCTGCCCTACTAAAAATATAATTTAAAAATCTGTCTGCAACAAAACACATTTCTCCCTTGAAGTCTTCAAATCCCTCCTGCAACAGTGTGACTGGTCCCATTTAAAATATCTGCACTTTGACTCGGCTGTTCAATATTTCAATGACAAATTCCTCAATATCCTAAACCCAGCTTCCCTTAGAAAGACCTGTTCTAACTCCAGGCACATATGGCTTACCAATGACACCAGCAGCCCCTCAGAGAGGAAGCCTGGTCCCTATACCAGAAGACCGAAAAATCAAGACTCCCTTCTTACCTACCCATCAATTACACAACATTGCCAAAAACAAATCAGGAATGACAGAAAGGTTTACTATATAACAATGCAACAAAAACACCAAAACAATCCCCAGAAATTTTGGGGACCCATCAAACTATTAATGCCTGGACAGATCACAACCCCAGCTCTAATCACAAATTCAACAGACAGCACTGCCTCACAATTTAATTCACACTATCAACTCTATACTCTTCCTAGTGAAAAAAAAATAAAATAAAACAAAAAACAGCAAGAACCCCCCCCCCCACCTATTCCTAATGAATTACAACCCTCAATTCCTTTTCAAATCAAACCAATTCAGACTAACACCATCAAAAACCCACTTTCCAAACGTAAGCCCCCCCCTCCATAGCAGCTGACCAACTCCCCAATGAATTTCTAAAGCTAGCAGCAGATGCCATCTCCTACTCTATATATCTCTCCAAATAAACCATTGCATTACGGAGCAGGACATCCCCAAACTCTGGAAAGTCTCTTATATCATCACTCTTCACAAAGGCGCTTCCTCTACTGAGTTCTCAAACTGCAGGACAATTGCCCTCCTCCCATAGCCAAGATTCTTGAAAAATGCTTACACAGACAACTCAACGACTATCTACCAAGCAATCTATCTGCATCCCAACATAGCTGCAGACCTAAACACAATACAGCCACTGAGCTTGTTAGTTTTACAAATTCAATCAACCAGCTTAGAAATGACAACCAGCTCATCTTGTCTATCTTTCTTGATATGTCTAAGGCCTTTGATACAGTATCCCACGAAAAGCCACTAAATCAGCTAACTTCCTTAAACCTAACCCAGCCAGCCAACTTCTGGTTTCTCAGCTACTTAACTGTCTGCCAACAGGCAGTTAAGTGGCAAAATGAACTGTCCACCCTATTACTGGTCTTCACTAGACGTACCCAAAGGCTAAATTCTCGTTCCATGGCTCCTCACCATATTCACAAACAGGCACAGCACAGCCACCCAACATGCAACCATCGTTCAATACATACACGACTCGTCCCCCATATGTTCAGCTCCCTCCCTACCAGAACTCCAAGAAACAACCCAACAATCTTTCCAAGAGATTGAAAAATACCTCTCAAACTCTCAACTCATACTCAATCCAAACACAACAAAGCTTATGCTCTTCACTAACAGCAAAGTTCCTGATAACTCTCTCTCCTTCACCATCTACTCAGCCAATAAAACTAAAAAATTTAACCTGTCCAACACACCAAATTCCTTGGAGTCGCAACTGACAACCTAAAATTTGACAAACCTTGCTCTATCAAAATGGTCCACATTAAACTAGGCTCACTATACAGAGTCAAGCCATAACTAAACTGAGGCCATTAAACATTCCATAGCTAGGACTCGTCTACTCTCTACCCTTCTATATGTCCCACCAATATTCACTAATCTCAGAAAATCGGATTTAAACAAACTGGAGTACTGCTACAACAAAACTGCATGATTTGCTATTTGATCTCCCTTACAGATCACATTCACTGCACAGGACTTCATAAACTGAACTGGTTTGAAATACACAGTCTCCTATCCCTCAACCAGCTAACTTTCATTTATTCCACCCTCCAGACAACTGTCTAGCATTCAAGAGCTTTGCGCACTCCTACTCAAACGGCAGGCCACTAAGATCTTCTAATAAACTACTACTCAAACTAAATCTAATAATTCAAAGAAATAATGTCCCAAAGCAAACACTGTCAGCAGCAGGAATCACTAATAGTCAGCCACCTCTTCAGTACAACCGGTTGTGATTCTTCCACATAAAAAACAGATTGAGCGCTTTCATCCCCTAAACTGGGGATTTCATCAGAATCTAATTACATTCCATAATGAATTCATTTAAATACGGTTTAAAATACATGTCACCACCACTACCACTCATTTAAAGGTACCACTACATTAATTCTACCTACTAGTATATACCACCTACGAAAACTATACAACACATGAACTAAAAGCAATTCTAGGTAAAACATTTTGTTACATACACAATAAATGCAAATTTTAAAAAACAGTACTGAACTCAAGCATTTTTATATGCTTAGACAATCTAAAATGTAATGTAAATCTCATAACTGTTATGGTAATTCTCTATTCTCCCACCAAATACCCAAGTCCTGGAATCCCATGCCTCAGACAATACTAAATTCTAGCAACACATCCAAATTTAAACTACTGCTTAAGGAACACATCCAAAATATGGCTTTGCACCTGCTCTAATCCAGGCTGATAATTCTGTCCTTTCTTGTTCTTGCAACCAAACTCTCTCTTCCCTTACTAAATTCCAACATCCAAACTATCCCTTCTCTCGCAGAATTCTAATTTCTCTCTAACTCAAGCTCACTGCTGCTCCTATTTTTATCTACCATCTCAAGCTTCCTACAGTTTCATCATATTCCCTCCTCCTTGTACTTCACCTCAATACTGCCTTTGTTATCACGGTTTATAACAAGTAACACTAGCATGGCAACAACCAGCCACAATCTTGTTCATTCACCAAACCTGCATCTCAAATATTTGCCAAAAAACATGATGCTGATCTACTGATCAGTCATTTCTCTATGATGGCACAAGCTATTTCATGCTGGTTTACTTGTAAGCTTCCTTTTTTTTCCCACTTTATATTACTCTCTCAATTCTTATTCTGTATAAACCATTTACTAGACATTTTTACCAAAGTTATGTATTCTTGACTGTTACAGATTTCCTGTATTGTTTTAATGTGTTTTTGTAGTGGAGCTTTTCTCCACAGGCCTCTGCTGAAAAATGGCCACTGGTCAAGCCGGATACCTCCGGTAAACTATTGTAAAATAAATAAATAAAATTTATATCACTCATTAATTAATTGGGGTACCACTTGAGCTTTTCACTTCTTTGTAAGTAAGGACATTAAGCCTACTAACAGTTTTACATGCACTGGTTCTTTCAAAATACCTAGTCCAATCACTTTTCAGACTACAACCATTCATAACTCAAAAGCTTTCTTATAATGTTTTGTAATTGATCTTAAAATTTAGTCAATACATTAGTCAATGGAAGACAAGTCCAAATATGTTTCCAGTCTCCTTTTTGCCCCAAAAGGCATTTGCAACATCTCTGATTTACTCCTTTGAACATTTACTTACATCAGATATGCTGAAAATAAAGTATTTGTGTAAAGACAATTTTCTTGATTTTGTCATTTATTTAGGTGCACTGCATGTCTCTGGCTATTGTCCTTCAGTTATTTCTTTGTCAATATTTTCCATTCCTGTATTTGCATTTGTATTTATTTCTTGTAATTACTATGCACTGCCTTATATAGTCTCCTAATTATTTTTTCAGATTCTTGGGATCTAGCTTCTATTACTACTAACTCTGACTTTTGTAGATCTTTTCTAAAATAAGTTTCTTTGCAAGTTTTTTTTTTTTAAATCATGTATGGTATTTATTTAATGAAGTCTTTTGGACCAATAACATACCCAACTATTACTATTACTCTACTCTATTTTCATCTCACCAACTTTAAATTGCTCCGAGAATAGCACCTTCTCTGTCTCTACAGCACCATCTATAAGAAGAATTGTTCTGTTCACATTTGGCTAACCTGTGTCAAATCTCAAACTTCCAAGGGGCACATTCTTTAGAACTAAATCTGCGTCATTTTAATGTATATTTTTTTCTCAAGTAAGACAATGTATTCTAATTTTAGTGCTTGAAATCATATATTTAGTTTATAAACAATCTCACTGTATATCCATTGTGTTATCATAGATTTACATTAAAGATTTGTATTTATTATTCTGAAAATAATAAATCAGTTATTTTTGTAGCTTTATGGTAACCATGCCAAATGACCACGAGGGACACATTTGCAAAGCCTTCATGTCCTAAATGACTCTTGTGCCTTGTCCTCCCATATAAATGTAAGCTCCTTCTGGATTATTCCCCAAAATGCCTCGCCTAGATCATAAATAAAGGCTCTTCCTAAGTGCAATATCAGAGGGACTATAAATATCTTTGTTGCCTTAATTTTTCTAATCCACATCTAGAGTCATATTTAAAATAAAAGAGGAGTACTGTCTTTTCTTTAGCTTCTTCCCAATTTTCCCTCTGGGATACCGGAGGTTTCTTTGTTATCCAAACTCCAAATACTTCTTTCTATAATGGCAAATAAGAACAAGGTTTGGTCAAATTCTCCAGCATAGTTTTAGTTTTATATTCTTTTACTTCATATCCTGATAAATTGTAAACTGTGTTAGTACTCAAATTCAGAATATTCTGTTTCACTTTAGTCAAGTACATCACATCAGTGAACAGTCCCAACTTTTGTCTGCCATTTCAAACAATTCCCTGTGTATCCTCCTCTCTTAATTTTAGTCAAACAGTTCCAGATACGATGCAAACAGGTTGAAGGAGCACCCTAGCCTTGTCCTACTTTTGACCTTAAAGTCACATTAAGCACCTCCCCACTTTAATTACCACCGTTGATTCCCTACGCATTTCCTGTAATAACAAATTCCTCTGGAACCAATACTGTGTTATCTTCCATAAACAGTTCAAATGCACTTCAGTTTCTCAGCCTCCTGATGTATGTGATATTGGTTTTAATTAAGCTGGTGCCAATATAGGAACAGTTGTAGTTGGAGCGGAAGAGGTCAATGCCGATGAGGTGGACTTCTGCTCCGAAGACAATTTAGGTACCTTAGACTTTATAGGTTTGCCCTGGTCACCCGATGGTGAAGCGGGAACAGAGTGGGGCCTTTTCTTATCCTTGGTTGGAAGGGATGAGAGGTTCTCCTGTTTGATTCTCGGCTGGGGTGCCTTCTGTGTGGAGTCTGCATGTCCTCCTTGCGTTCATGTGGGTTTCCACCGGGTGCTCCGGTTTCCTCCATTGTTACAAAGACATGCTTCTGGAGCATTTCTCCCTGGGCCTCTGCTGAAAAATGGCTTTGTTCCAAGTCGGACTTTCCTGGTAAACAAATGTTAAATAAAAATAAAATAAGGGCCTCTGAAAAGGGCGACTTGAGGCCCTTCAAAATCAGTTTTTGAGTTCGTTCAAGGTGCGTTGACTAAAACTTTGACAAATCACACAAGGGGGTTGCACCAAAAGATGGGGCACTCCCAAACAATAAACACAGTAGTCATGGAAATCACTGTTAGGCAGTTTACCCTTACATGAAGTACAATGTTTAAACCCAGACGTGCCCTTTTTTTCACACATCATGAACAATATACAACACAAGTCAGATAGAAAACTAAGGCAAAGAGTTTTACTATATCTATGTCTAAATATATATCAAAATGCACACAAGTCAGGAGGAGGAAGAGGAGGAAGTAATACAAACAATGGTATTAAAGAAATACCACAAGGGTAGGAAGAAAGGCCGTACCACCAATGGTAGTTAATTATCAAAAGGGTAGAAACAGAAGGGTAAAAGGTCTATAGACAGCTTCAAAGTTAAAGAAATATCAAAATTACCAACAAGGAATAAGAGATAGACAAAATATACAGAAAAGATATCAAGTTTTCCACTTAACTAAGAGCTTTACTTGAACGCGGCTTTACAGCTACGCGGCAAACGAGATCGGAGGCAACAGGGAGAAGGGCACTATGGATAAAAGCTTAGCTTGAGAGTTTTTTGGCTGGCGTGAGCTTGGTATTAGGCCAACTCAGCTCTGAGGGCTTGGAACTAAACCTATCAGTGATGAATGGAAAGATTAACATCAGATCATATTTTCTAAGGTATTTTAGTATTCGAAGAAAAGAGGTTGGAAATAAGCTGCTGCAGAGAAAATAGAGAGCAGATACTTGGCATACAAGTCTGGAAAATTGATAGTACTGAAAGCAAGAGTGGAAGAAGCATATAATTTCTTCCCATATCAGTGGAATGCCATGCTGCCCTTCTTGCTGGGGACAAAATTAAAGCCAGCAATCTTGACTACAGAACATCACAGTAGGGTTAAGCTAAGGGATTCCTAAAGCGGTATTTATGATAATCTGGTAGTTTACACAACCTATCAGGCTTCTTAGGTAAAAGAGGATGATAATCTGGAGAAGCACAGGTTGAATTAAAACCATGCAGTCATAAAACAACATAAAAATACTCTAGCTAAACTGAAAACAAACTAAGATCTGCACCACAAGTAAGCTCCCATACACAATACTGTGAACTCCTAAACTGAACTGGCTGCCAATCACATACAGAGCATGACTCCTCATGAGCACCCTATACCTTATTATTTAAAATCAATAAACTAGACAAAGGAACAATGTGCCAACAGAAATCAGACTACAGACAGTTCAAAACAAACAAAAAAAAATCTCTATGGAAGAAATAAAGGGGAAAGCAAGGAGGAGTTTGGATGCAGGTCCCCAAGGGGAATAACTATTCATATTACTGTTATTATACTCATAAAATAGTAGAGAGCATTCTGAGAACTAAGTCAACACAAGGACGGAGAAAGAAGATTTTACCCATCGCTCTTGCCTGTAAGCAGGAGTACAGAACAAAGGCAAGAGAGGTCTTGAACTTACTGGGGAAAATTAGCAAAGGAACAAAGATATTACAGAGGTAGATAACTACAGTGGGTTGAGGCCAAGCAGAAGTTTGGACTGCTGATTACAGACTGCCTTCCTTACCAGGGATTGATAGATAATAAGCAAACAAAGGGAAACATTAGTGTTTAGTGCAAAAAGCTATGCTAAAAGTTTTTAGTTAAGACTAGAATATAAGCTACTGTTAAAAAAGAGATAATTAGTAAGTCATATAAAATATTACATAACTATAAAAATCAATTTGAGGTTAGAAAAGATTGGGAAGAGAGGCTGGATAGGCAATTTACAAAGGAACAATGATAGAACATTTGTATGGCTACCAAGCATGCAACAGAGTCCAGAATGTTTAGGGTTTTTGCTTTAATATATGTTTGCATATGTATTTTTATACCTTAAGCAGAGTTCAGATAATTTTTTCCTCAAGAAGACAGCAAATGCTGGAGGTGCAGTTGGAAAAAGACAACTGGCAACATGTTTTCATATAAAAACAAATTGAAGAATAAACCACACTGAGAAACTGAATGAGGTAAGCGCTTTTGTTTACTATTTCAGCAAACTTCTTCAGACAATTAACAAATGCATAAAGTATTCATTAAATACATAATCAGTACGATAACATCATGGAACAAATACAAAAGACAAGCCCACATTTAAAAGGGCTCACACTAAATATTATAAACATTAAAAAATAGTCATAAATAACACTATTAAGGTATTAAGCATAATTTAGTACATCTAAATATTATGCATATTTAAAAATAAAAATATAAATATAAAAATAAATATACATAATATACAATTCATCTCAACAAGGCTCTCAGTTTTAAAACACTCTTGAATGAAATAGCTTCATTTAGACCTGGCTTTGAAACTGCATTCAACTTAATTTGCCAAATTAATTCCTTCTCGTCTAATTTTAGGTCACTTGAACCGCCTCTTTCATTTTCAATAATTTTATCCAACACTACAAAATTAAATTAATGTGAGGGGTTAGAGTTAATGTGTCTCGCAAGGGCATTATTCAAATTTAATTTATTGCATAAATATGCTCATAAATTCTATTTTTTAAATGCCTTTCAGTGCGACCTACATAAAATGCTGGGCAGCAAGTACATATTCCTAAGTAAACAACACCCATGGTGTTGCAGTGAAATTTGCCCTTAATGGTAAAAGACATATTTCCTACACTAACCTGCTTGGTTACTTTTATATATTTGCACCACCTACATGTCCCACATTTAAACATACCACAATGGGGACCATAAATCTTAGGTGGTCCACTCTCCAAAAGCATTTTCAAATTTCTGCCTCTCCTAAATACAAAATGAGGAAAGTCACTTATACTGTTCTTTATAGAACTATCCTGAGCCAAAAAGTACCAATTTTTATTCACAATAGATCTTAACAGTAGTGATAAAACTAATTCTGAAGTCATCATTATTATAAGGGTTACAAATTTGTTCACCACAACTGAGCTCACAGATGTCGACACTGGGAATATAGCAATCATTCTCATCCAATAAACTTACATTAATATTTTCTTTAAAGGCTAATAAAGGTTGAAAAATACCTAAAGAACGTTTGTTCTGAACTTCCTTAATTACAGGATCAATTAAGGACTCAGGATAACCCCTCTTAAAAAACATTTCCTTTAAACAAACACATTCCTTCACAAAATCATCCTCTAAAGTAATCATTCTTGCTGCCCGAACTAGTTGACCTTTAACCACACTTCTCTTTTGAGAGAAGGGGTGGCAACTAGAAAAATGTAAAAAAAGAAATGGAGTATGTGGCCTTTCTAAATACCTTAGAATTATATTGTTTATCACAATAGGACTTAGTTAATTCAATGTCCAAATATGAAATACTATGGGGCTGAAACTCCCTTGTAAACTGTAAAAAATGTTTTCATGGTAATGTAACAAGTTGACAAATTTTAAGAATTCCCTACAGAATTTTTTATCAGAAATATTTGGGAAGCAAACGATTGTAACTAAGGAAATTATTCTTCTGACTTGGGACATAGGCTCTAAATTGCCAAGGCATAAAAATACTTCAGCTTAATGTTACTAGCTACCAAAAAAACCCCTACAAAATGGAAATCAAAATATAAATCATACAGTGGATATAAAAAGTGTACCACCCCTGTTAAAATGACAGGTAAAAATGAGACCACAATAAATCATTTCAAAACTTTTCCCACCTTTAATGTGACCTATAACCTGTATAATTCAACTGAAAAAACAAACAAATCTGATAGGGGGAAAAATATAAAAAATAAAAAACGTACAATAAGCTGGTTGCATAAATTAAATATGCACACCCTTAAACTAATACTTTGTTGAAGCACCTTTTGATTTAATTGCAGCATTCAGTCTTCTTGGGTAGGAGTCTATCAGTATGGCACACCTTGACTTGGCAATATTTGTCCACTCTTACTTGCAAAAGCGCTCAAGTCCGTCAGACTTGTGAAGGCATCTCTTGTGCACAGCCGTTTTCAGGTCACCCCACAGATTTTCTATTGGATTTAGGTCTGGGCTCTGGCTGGGCCATTCCAAAACTATTTTTTTTCTGATGAAACCATTATTTTGTTGATTTGGATGTATGGTCTGAGTAACTGTTGAGTTGAAAGGTGAAATTCCACTTCAACTTCAGCTTTCTAGCAGCCGTCTGAAGGTTTTGGGCCAAAACTGACTTTTATTTGGAATTGTTCATAATTCCCTCCATCTTGACAAAACCCCAGTTCCAGCTGAAGAAAAGCAACCCCCAAAGCATGATACTGCCACCACCATGCTTCACCATGGGGATGGTGTTCTTTTGGTGATGTGAAGTGTTGATTGTGCGCCAAATGTACCTTTTGGAATTGTGGCCACAAAGTTCAACCTTGATCTCATCAGACCATAACACATTTTCCCACATGTTTTTGGGAGACTTGATGTATTGTTTTGCAAATTCTAGCTGGGCCTGGATGTTTTTCTGAGTAAGAAAAGGCTTACGTCTTGCAACTCTACCCCACAGGCCAGATATATGGAGAATACGGGAGATTGTTGTCACATGTAGTACACAACCAGTACTTGCCAGAAATTCCTACAGCTCCTTCAGTGTTGCTGTAGGTCTCTTGGCAGCCTCCCTGACCAGTTTTCGTCTTGTCTATCAATTTTGGAGGGACATGATGTTCTTTGCAACGTCACTGTTGTTCCATATTTTTTCCACTTTTTGATGACTGTCTTCACTGTGTTCCATGATATATCCAATGCTGTGGACATTTTTTTGTACCCTTCTCCTGACTGATACCTTTCAACAATGAGATCCCTTTGATGCTTTGTAAGGTCTCTGTGAACCATGGCTTTTGCTGTAGCAGACAACTGAGAAAATCCTACTAGGACAGCTAAACTTTATTTGTGGTTAATCAGAGTCTCATTAATTGATGGCAGGTGTATATCCAAGAAGACTGAATGCTGTAATTAAATCAAAAGGTGCGTCAACAAATTATTAGTTTAAGGGTGTGCACACTTACGCAAACAGCTCATTTATTTTTTATATTTTTCCCCCTAACAGACGTTTGTTTTTCAATTGAACTGTACAGGTTTATTATATGACATTAAAAGTTGGAAAGATTTTGAAATTTTTTATTGTGGTCTCATTTTTTATATCACAAAAACCTAGCATTTTAACAGGGGTGTGTACACTTTTTATATCCATTGTATGTAACTTGAAGTATTGAATATTGTAAAGGACACAAGAATGGGAGGTTAGATCTTTTAAAAAAGGAAGGAGCAAATTATATACACGTAAACAGAGTACAATGTAAGTAGAACAGTGCTCAGGAAAAGGAGGAGTGTGGTTTAACAGAAGGAAGAAATTAAGCAATTTATGTAATGTTGGAGTGAATACTAATTGTTAAAAAAAACATAGGTGTATTGTAAGAAAATAATGGAAATGTTATTTTTCTTTTCTGTTAACATGTGTACTTATGTCATTGTTTAAACTGCAACTTAATAAATACATTAGAAAAATGATGCTAATTTAAAATTTAGGAGGACTGGAAGAACTGTTCCTGGCTTAGGCTCCTACATGGCCACCAGATATTTCCCCCTCATGGTAGAAATATCCTTTGTCCTCCATCTGAAGTGTTCTTTTGTTAATTTGGGATTCCAAGGAAATGCTCTCTGGATGAGAACCACAAGAGATAGCCCTCTCCACATCAGTACTGTAACCCACAGGAGGAGGATCTACAAAGACTCCGCCAAACCCTTTCCTGCAAGCACCAATTACAATGAGTTGGAACAGGGGAAATTAATTTCTCTTGTTAGGGGCGAAGGGAATGTCAGACACCAATGGTTGGACATTAGCCCCCTCTGCCAGACTGCAACACATTCTTTTGCAAATATTCTACAGTCAAACTACAAAGATGGTGGGGGAGGTGGAAGAAAGGGACATCTGGGATACTGGTGATGGGCCTACCTCCTGCAAATGGCCCTAAAGTGTGTACTTATCTGCTGCTCTAGAAATCATCTGGAAGTGATCCAGAGGACGTAGACTACCCAATCACTTCATGGGCAAAATGAATTGTGGTTATGCTATGAATGTGGCATCGTTCAAACTGATCATTCAACATAAGGTGGGATGGAAGCTACAGGGACAACTGTACAAAAAGCCCTGGAAGCTGCTCTAAAAGTGAGGCATCCAGCCCTCTGGCAAATTTCTAGAGTAAGGAATATTACAGAACTGACGGGGAGGATGGGGAGGTGCATCCTAGGGGAGGAATGGAGCCAGCAACACACACAGTGCCACTATCCCTCACAGGACACTAATGCATAGGGGAGCGTGGATAGTGGGTGTTAGGTTCACCAAGCCTCCACTGGGTTGTAGCCTAAATAGTGGGCGAGTGGAAGCATGCACTTGCAAAGAGAGGGCACTGTCTGCAACCACGGTGTGGTTTGCTCATCTTTTAATCCAGACATTAGGATTAAGACCATCAAAAATTTCTGATTGCTGGGATGTCAGTGAGAGTACAATGCACTCTAGCTGCTGCCTGAATGAAGGATCCTTTGGACAGCTCTGTCCTCAGTTCCATACGAAATCCCTGGAGTGGAAGAACAAATGGGCATGACTTGTCGAGGCAAAGCCATACGGTTAAGAAGGCATTTGGATAAAAGTAACCTAAGGGAAAAACATATGCCGTGATCTGGGTGAAGTCCAGAACAAAATAACAGATATATTTAATGGAATGCATCTGTGGAGCAGCCAAAACATTTGGAAATGCAAAACAACTTCCAAGATGTAATCCTCCTTCTCCCACCCCCCAAAAAAATCTTGGCAAGTTTAGATTTATGAAAATCTATAATCTGAAACCTTGGTGTTTTAAATTTATCAAAAATCTATAATCTGTAAAGGCAAGTTTTCTTTTTTATTTCAGTATACCTCATTACATCAAAAAAGTGCATGCTGTAGCACCTGGCTATGCCCATGGAAAGGGGAAAAAGTAAATCAAGAGATGAGCAGATCACTATGTACAGCTTGGAAGACAGTAAAGGAGACATTACATAAGCAATAATGCCTGATACTGTGGACTTTATCATATTAATGCCTGCGGAGGGCTGTTGCGAGTCCCAATGTCACAAGTGTTATTTCTCTGATAACGCCAACCCTGGACAGCATTATTGTTCTCAGAAAAAGGACTACCTGTTAATTTTTTTATTTTTACTATGTACTTTATTTATTTATTTTTTTATTTAAAATAGTTCCTCTGCCAAATGTTTCAAACTTCCGGATGCATATGTAGTTGATGAAGGAAGTATTTTACACCAAAATTAATGTCCTCACACAGACAAGCTCAACAGTTACAACCACATTGCTAACTAAATACATACTGGGTGTCTCATTTTGATAAAAAAAAAAAAAAAAAAAAAATCACAAACCTAGGCACTGCAACCCCACCACTCATTTTAACTATCACTAATTTTGTTACAGAGCTTCCCTCTGTCCCTTGTTTAATGCCTGAGTTGCTGGTAATTACAGTCGGTCAATAAGCCTGAAATAAAGAGTTTCATACCTCTTACTATTTAAACATAGCATGCTGACAGATTGTTTGATACAGGCATACACAAAATAACTAAGGAAGCAGTTCTTCATGAAGACTTTTTACACAAGTAAAAGATTAATGTAAAGCGGCCCACAACCAGGATGAATTCGTACTGCTTAAGTACTGAAGTACAGCAGCTCGTACAGAAATCGTCACGTACTACACTCTGAAAAGGAATAGTCAAAACATCCCATGCTGGGAGAAAAACAGGCATTAATCATTTCTATACATTACACGAGGTGAAAACTTCATTTTAATGGGCTGTGTGAAGTCATCTGCATTACAACAGCAGCATCAATCATTAGTACACAACCAATATGCCAATGTCTTCTGTAGCTGCATAGGCTGTTCATACTTGTCTTAAGTAAACCTACTTTCTGAGCAAATGCTCACACTGTCAAGACTACCAGAAAATTACTAAGCCTGTACAACATTAATACCCATCACCTATGAAGCGGCAGTGCCTCTGTCTTACTGAATACAATGCTTTTTAGCTAAACCAACTATAAAAAGGAAATGCATGTTCCCACTTGCAAAAATGAAATATGAAACAAAAGTAAGAACAAAATACATTCATAAAACAAGGGCATTTCATTTTACCTCCTCAATTCCTCCCTTCTTCGCTGCTGACTTATTCTGTTTGATCTGCTTCAATTTCAAAGTTTTTGAAGTGCTTTTTTGATTTGCCTTTTTTCATCAAACATAAGCTAAAGGCTAAAAGCAACATGCATACCTAATGTAGCCTTTTTGTTGTTGAGAAAGTGAAAATACAGCAAACTTCCTAATTAAATTTTAATTCTGCATTTGATTAGTTATTCAGGAAAAATGTGTGGGTGTCATTTAGAGGGTATCACACTATTGAAAAAGGAAACAAAAGGCAGCAGACCTCCAAGACCAGATGGTCAAAGGTAAAAACACCATAAATACTTCAAGAAAATGTCACAACTGTCAATTCCAAATGATAAAGGCTTAGGATTTGGCATGATCAGCACTATCCTAACCAGGAAATAAAATCCTTGGTGGTAGGATTATTCTTATCATGGTCTAAATAACTTTCGAGCTTACAGAACCATGTTTATCTTAAAGACGTACACTCACTAAACTACAGTAATGACAGGAATATAATGGATCCCAAGATCAAATTCTGCATTTTAGAGTGCTTCTCATCCTCACTGGAAAAAATAAATGTGACAACTGGCACGGAGGATTTAGGTTCTGAGCAGTTAATGAGCAGCTCCTTGTAAACCAAAGGTATTGGGACTTGACTCCTTCCACTTCCCTTTGTATGCTATGTTATTCTGAGCAGGCCATTTAACAATTGTTCCCTAGTCACCCCTGAAGAGACACGCATATCCAAGTAGGCTTGCTCTGTAAACCAAAAGAATTAAAAAAAATCTATTTCTGCATTGCTATTATCAGTGGGGTAAATCATGGCTACAGCCCCTTCATATAAAAAGCAGATTTTTTTAAACACCGTTTTTAATTTATTTTCCCTTACATAAGCTCCCTTTCCAGTTTCAAGATCCTGAACCAACATGCCTGTCATTTCAATTCACAAAGAAAGAGCCAACTGACTCAGTAGGGCAATATTTAAAACATCCCAGCTTACACAGACTCTATCAGAGAATACTGTGATTATAACTTATTGCATGTCTTCCTGACATGTTTGGAGGGGAGGGGTAGAAAATGATTCGCTGGGACAGCTAAATGAAGACATGAGCACCCTTTTCCACTTGAGTCTGCTTAAATCAAAAAAATTAAACAATGCTTGGGGACTTACAGATGTACTCAGATGTGAAAGTATTTTTTTTTCTGGATGAAACAATACTCTACTCTAGTGTGACCTGCTCTCAATGCTATTTCTAGCCTATACAACAGCATATCATTTTTTATACAGTTAATATGTATGGGCACTTTTTTCTTTTAAACAGTTAAAATTATCCAAGTGTGGGTGAGTTACAATCAGATACAATGCACATGGAAACGGGTTACTGTGGTGATTACTTATTCATTCCTTCATCTGATCATCAGACATCTAAGGGTGTATAAAGTCAAAGTGGCTATAACTAGTAAAGACGTACATGTACGTATGTGTGTGTCTGGGGAACTGCAATGCATGTAACTGAAAGAAATTTACTAGATGCCAGTTCCTTTACTTATTCGCTCATGTGTTTACAATCAAACATCTGAGGTGCATTAAGTCAGCAACGTAGCTGCAATTAGTGGGCAAGTGCACATGGGCCCACAAGGGAGGGATTACAGTGGGATACACTGTGTATGAAATTAACAAGCTGTAATACATTACTAAATAAGTAAGGATTATGGCAATCATTTGATCACAGCCAGACTCCTGACATGAACACAAAGTGGCCTAACTTGTGGAAGAGAATTAGTGCACATGGGAAAGGTTGCGATGGGCTGCATTTTGTTTATCTGACAGCAATGAGCTGAAATACATTACTGTGGACATTATTTAATCACACTTTCTTTTGATTGTAAGCAGATGTCCGAGTTGTATACTGTCAGTAATGTGGCTGTAGCTGATGGGTATCCATATGTTGGGGCACTGTATGGGTCTGAAAATCAAGAGATGAAATACAATATTGCTGGCCATTATTTTGTCACAGCCAATAAATTAGCTAAGATTTCTGGTTACAAACGCAGTCTGTGGATGAAAGTGACTGAACTCTGCTGTGATTTTCATCACATTTAAACAGGTCACTGACTTGACATGGCAGTTTCTAGTGTGTGTGTAGATAAAATTGAAATACATTACTGTGGTTATTCTTTTTGCTAACAAGACATTTTAAGTGTACACAGTCAACAAACTAGCTGGATCATCATGTGACTAAATGAACTACTGCTCACATTAACTGGTAGGTATTCTGAAAAGAAAGACTACTATTGAAAGACTATTCATCGTGTGCAGCAGTGTATGACCAATGTAAAAATGCAACTATGCTCAAAGTGCGCTTTACAAGAAATCTTTTGTTCTGATGTATTCTACTTGAAAATAACAGCAATTGTTTACTTAGTATAATACCCCCCCATTTAGTTGTTTCCTGCAGCCCTCCTCCTCTGCTTTGAAGGTACTGACACCACTATCAGACACAATGAATCTCCACTTTCAAAGATAGAACATCTATTACCATAATAGATAACTGATTGATTTTCTAAGATGACTCCATTTATACCCGATGTCTTGACTTCAGTCAGGGTGTCTGCCAGCTCCTGAAATGGGAGTAAATTCTCTGGTAGTCTGGCAGGCCTAGGGCTTCCATGACAAGACATTCCACCAGTTAGGACTGCAACAGTGAAACACAGCCATCAGCTAGAACTGCAACAGTGAAACATCCATCAGTTAGGACTGCAACACTGAAACACAAAACATCTTTTTGTTTTCATTTTTTTTTAAAGTCACATGAAGTATTACTTATGAAATGCAGCTCATACAATAAATTATATTACTGCACTTACTTCTAGAAGTTTATACACTATAAGTACACAGTAAAAGTCACTCCACTAGATGCACTATGTCATAATTATTTTTCTGTTCTCTGCAGGTCTTAAAGATCATGTGCAAAGTTTTTTGTTACCATTTATTTTTGCTGCAATTATGTTGTCATTATGTAAAGTGGGCTTTCTGATCGTAGAACAGATTTTTCTTAGCACAGTTCCAGTGAAGTAACTGAAGTATAGTAAATTTCTGTTTATATTTAGTGTAGGCTGAGCAACTGTCCAGTTTCTTCCTGACTCCATGTCACGTGATCTAGAATTCTAAAAATGCAATTGTTGGTAAAAACACTAAAGTTGGTTGGTGTTCTCAGAGTCAACAGCAAATTTCAGCATATAATTACAGTACAGCCAGACACCAAGTAAACAAGTGCAGTTATTTTTAAGTAAAAACAAATCAGAGCAAAATGATTTATTGTAAAGTGTATAAATGCTTTTTATTATCCAACAGTAGACAACTATTAGTATAATATCTGTGTTACTGTACCGTATGCCAATTATGCACCCTACAATGAATGTTATTCTGTTCTAATTTGTTTTTAATTTGAATATAACTGCATTTCCCGATCTAATGTCCAAATGATTGCACTGCATTTGTTGAAATCTACTACACACTACAGGAAATACCTACACACTACAAACTGTCAAAATTAAGAGTTATGCAAGTAGCCTTATCACGGTAGATGTCTGAATTATCCCTGCTGCAGTAACCTTAGCTATATGGCTTATATCCTGCCAGCTTACAAAGTTTCAGGGCACCTTAGATGCACCAAAACCGTTAGGGAGCTCAAGCGGAGCTGAATAAAGAGAAGTGTGGGCACCAAACCCTTTAGAGCTTTCCTGTCAGACACAGGAAGGCAGAGCCCTGAAAGAACAATGCTAGGATGAACAAAAAATAAACAACCACACCCTGGCATAAACATACCAAAAAACAAGGGGGATGGCATGAGTGAGTGTCTACTACTGCAGTGATCATTCAAACATCTACTGTTATGGTAAGTTTACTTACACAACTGTACTACATTCATATTGATCACTGCTGCATTTGTCTTCGCTATATGGGTAGATTACCATAGCTTACTGCAATTGAGAGGTGGAAGGAGAAGAGAACTAGGAGCTCCTAGACAATGGCCCTTGCAACGGCTTGATCTAGACCTAGAGAAAAATCAAACGCAAGTGTTTTGTAAAAGTTTGTAGAGAGGACAAAGTTGCTGCTTCTAGAATACTTCTAGAATCCAACCTTTTCTATAAAAAAAAAAACCTAGATGAAGCCAAGGCCCTGGTAGAGTGAGCCTTGACCCTGCCTGGGATATTTTTTTTAGGTTGAGTATAACAAAAGAAAATAGCCTTAGATAACTACTTGGAAAAAGTCTGCTTTATTCCCTGAATTCATAACCATCCAGCAACCTGTTTGCTGAGGGTTGCTGGTGATAAATTCAGGGAATAAGCCAGGCTGCCAGATTCAGGGTTTGCAGCTGAGGATGCAAAATCTGTCCTTCCTGCTGGGACAGCAGAGGAGGAGTCTGATGTAGGTGGCACTGCTGTCAGACTGCGTAGGAGTGGGTACCAGTGCTGGCGTGGCCAGTCTAGTGCAATAAGGACCATCCGTGACCTGTCCTGTTTGATCTTGAGGAGTACTTTTGGAAGGAGAAGCAGAGGGGGGAAAGGCATAGATTGAGAGGTTTTCCCATGTGAAGGATAGGGCATCCACTTTCCAAGCTTGTCTGTGGGGAATTCTGGTGCAAAATTTGTTTAGTTGATGGTTTGTGTATTAGAAGAGTGAATGAGTTTAGTTCCAGTTTCCACTCATGTGGGTCCATTAGATTTTTGCTCAAGTGTGCCAGTGAATTTTGTTTGCCTGGCAGGAATTGAGCTTGCAGGTGGCACTTGGCTGCTTAAGGCTGTGTTCCACAGAGCCATGGCTAACCTGCAGAGTGGGTAGGAGTGAGTTCCCACCCTGCTTATTTATGTACCACAGAACTGTGGTGTTGTCTGTCTTTATCAGGAGTTGTCCTGGCAGGATACGGTAGTTGAAGGTTGTGAGTGCATTCTGTTCAGCTAACATTTCTTTTTGATTGATATGCAAGTGAATTTGTCCTGAGCTCCATTTGCCTGCCATGTTAGCCCCCCATGCATAGTCTGATGAGTCTGTTGTCAGAATTTGGATGCCGGGGGCTTGTGAAAAAAGGGAGTCCCTTGTTGTGGTTGCAAGCCTCTGCCCAACAAAGGAACTCTGTACTTAGGCAATGATTGACAGGAATCACGGTTTCCAGGTCCTGGGAATGTTGACAACAGAGACTTTTTAAGTACCACTGAAGTTTCCTCATATGCAGTCTTGCATACGGAATCAGTAGAATACATTAGGCCATGAACCCTGGGGCTTGCAGTATTTTTCTTGCAGATAGCTGGGTTTGGGTGCCCAGTAGTTTGAAGCTGAGCCAACTGGGCAAATATTTCTCCTACTTCATTTTTTGTCTTGTAAGACAGCTTTTTCTCACTGCTTATTTTTCTCTGGCTTTCTCCTGTAGCATCTACCTTTTTCTTCTTTCTCACTAGCCAGTCATACTACTCTTCCTGATTATTTTATGTTTTCTTATTTTTCTGTGCAAAATTCAGACCTGGGTGCTAGCCCAGCTCCGTTTCGCCCTTGCTACGCTCGGGCTTAACTTCGCTCCCCTACACCCCCATTCCCACCCATCCCCAATACAATTACCTTCATACCATCCACTCTCATCCCTTCCTTTCCCAGACATCCAATAATAAATAAGTTCCTGTTAAACCCTCTGTTTCATCACTTCTTCACTTCAATTACACTCACAACCACTCCTCTCCCTTCCCCCTCACACAAAAATGGAACACCTTGTAACCACCACCTCACTCCTCCTTATAATCTCCACCCTAACAACTTACCACACCTACTTCCCTCATCCATTACTCATCTCTCCAACCTCTTTCACCAACACCGCAACTTCCTTTTATAATAGCTCCTCTGCCCTTTTCAATCTCCCCACCTCATGCTATCAAACTGGGTAGATTGCAAATACATCCCCCTACTTATAAACCCAAACTAAAGCTGCACAAATTGCATCTGGTCTTTCTTATATCTTCTCATTTTACTAACTTACTTGCCTCTAGGGACATCCATCCCAACCCTGGTCCCTCTGCCACTCCACACAACCTTCCACCTCCCTTAACCACTCCCCTCTAACCAGCACAACATCTACCCCCCTTGTCTACTCTAACAAACTCTACCTCCACTAATCACTTATCCATATATTCCCTAAACATCCAAAGCCTAGCCAACACAATTACTGAATTCCATGCATGGTTAACCCCACATTACCCCTCATTTCATTACCTGAAACATGGCTCAAGCCACATATCTCAAAGAAATACTCCCACCAGGCTATAGCATCTAACGCTCATTTAGGTTACCAAAAAAAGGAGGTGGTGTGGCCATCCTATACAAAAACACACAACCTCTCCCCACTCCCCTTACCTGACTTTCATCCTGCAGAACTCATACTACTAAACTGCCACCTTGGCCCCCATAAAAAACTAGTTATTGCTTCTATCTATATCCCTCCTGGGAACAACTCAGCAATCCTAGAGATGATCCTATCCAGGTTTTCCCACAACATACCATACAAAACCCTCATCCTGGGTGATGTCAACTTAGACTAGTCCAAACTGAAAACAGACTCTCCCCAACTTAGTATTAATCTGCATGATTTTCAACAGCTTATATCATCTCCAACTCGTTACCACAAAAACCCACAGTCTAGCTCTATAATTGACTGAATACTCAGCAATTCCCCTCAACTATACCTCAAACCTACAACACAGCCTGACTAACTTAGTGACCACCTACCCATCTCTGTCCTTCGTGTCTCCACCCAACTTCCCAAATCCCACAATTATAGAGACTGCCGCAAACTTTCTAATTTCAATCTTGTCCAATTTAACTCCATTTTATTTTCCACAGACTGGTCCATCCTCAAACATATCCCTCTAAATTATGCCATAAGTAGATTTAATCATATTTTCCTAGACACCCTAAACTCACTGGCACCCTCTAGAAAGATCAGACTAAAATCCAAGCATGCTCCCTGGCTTTCCAAGGAAACAAAGTCCCTTATGCTAGAAAGAGACAAAGCTTGGATAAAAACTAATGACTTACCCCTACTTCATAACTATAGACATCTGAGAAATCTTGTCAAAAAGCATACCAACAATGACAAAAAGTCTTTCTATAACACTGCCCAACTTAGTAAAGCCAACCCTCAAACGTTTTGGGCCTCCATTAACAAATTCTTTCCCCTGGCTCCCCAGCAAACCTCTACCCTCACCCTAACTCATCTCCTCTTGAAACAGCTATTCTGCTCAAACACTTCATAAATACCATTCAAACACTCACGCCTCCCACCTGCAAATCTACTCCTATGCCAAACCATCCAACAACCCACCTTTTTCTTTGCACCCTGTTTTCACTTCCTACATCCGATCACTTCTCCTAAAACTCAAACCCTGTTCTCCCTCCACAGATAACCTAGATCCTCCTTTCCTTAAACATACTGCTGATTCTATTGCCTTCCCAGTATCCATACTTAACAGATCTATACAGGAGGCTACTGTCCCTATATCATGGAAATCATTTTACATGATTCCATTACATAAAGGTGGAAACTCAACTGACCCCTCTTAACTACAGACCTATAGCCATCTTATCCTCCCCCCTACGATTCTTGAAAAATGCATCCACTCTTAACTACTCAACTCCCTCCTTGAACACAACCTTCTCACTCCCACCCAGCATGGCTTTCGTCCTAAACATAGCACAACTACTGCCCTCCTATCCTTCACTGAAAAAATTGCTGAAGCCCTTGATAAACTGATATCTTGTCTCTTCCTTGATTTATCTAAAGCTTTTGATACAGTCTCCCACCCTCTTCCTTGATTTATCTAAAGCTTTTGATACAGTCTCCCACCCTCTAATACTATCCAAACTCGCTAACCTCAATATGAGTTCCTCCTCCCTTGCCTGGTTCTTTAGTTACTTATCCTGTAGGCAACAATCAGTAAAATGGCTCTCCCCTTCCTCTCCTTTCCTACTTGTCCCAACAGGGGTCCCACAAGGCTCCATCCTAGGGCCCCTTCTATTTAATACCTTCACCAATGATCTTCATACAGCTTGCAATACATCTTCCCTCATCCAATATGCAGATGATTCTACGCTGATTACTACCTCTAATAACATCTCTGCACTCCACAATCTCACACAACAGGTCTTTGTAGCTACAGAAAGTACAGTTGTGTACACTTACCATAAATGTAGATGTTCGAGTGTATTCACTGTTGCAGTCATTACATTTGGGTTATCTGCTTGCAGTAGCTCAGTCGGGCCTGATTAACAAAGTCTTGGGTCCTGTGTCGGTTGCTGTCCCTTCTTCCATGACGTCAGGTTGTCAGGGGTATAAAACATGTAGCCGACGCCATTACATCAGTCTTGCCCCAGATGTCAGGTGCCCCCTAATGGGAAGCAATTAAATCTATAATACAAGGATATACCCGCAACAAAAAACAAATACACCAAAAAGCTTTCTGGGCATAGTAAGTGAAATTAGAGGTATAGCCAAAAGAAGATATGGGGCTGGAGGGTGGATTACCATGACTGCAACAGTGAATACACTTGAACATCTATATTTATGGTAAGTGTACACAACTGTACTATGTTATTCATGTTTCACTGTTGCAGTCTTCACACTTAGGTAGATTCCCAAAGCTAAGGTTGGGAGGAGGAATTTAAATAGAATTAGGACCAGCTATAAGGCCCTGCAAGACTGCAGTGGCAAAACCAGCTCTGGATTTACAGAAAATTGGCAAATGATCATGCTTGGTCAAAGTATGTACAGAACTCCAGGTAGCAGCTTCCAGGATGTCCCTGAGAAAGGCTGTAGAGGTAGATGCAGCCCTGGGTGAATGGGGTCTGATGCCCTGTGGGATAGGTTTTTCATGGTGCTTATAGCAGAAATGAATGCAGTGGCCTATCCATTTTGAAATGGTTTGCTTTGAAATAGCTTTCCCCTCTGTCCCTGCAGCAAATGCCATCAGCAGTTGTTCAGATTTCCGTTGAGGTTTAGTCCTGTTCAACTAGAATCTAAGTTGTCTGTGTACATCTAAGGAGTGCAGAATCAGTTCCCCTTTGCTCTGTGGGTTAGGAAAGAAGGTAGGCAAATGAATAGACTGATTAAGAGCCACACTGGATACCACCTTGGGCATGAAGGAGGGATTGGTTCTGAGGGACACCCTGTCCGCATGAAAGATGATGAAAGGCTCCACTGCCATAAGGGCCTGTAATTCAGATACCCTTCTTGCAGAAGTGATTGCTAAAAGGAAAGCTGTTTTCCAGGAAAGGAATTTTAAGTCTGCAGTAGCAGCTGGCTTGAAAGGAGGAAGAGTGAGTTTCTCCAAAACAAAGTTAAGGTCCCATGCTGGAGTTGGAGCTCTCCTGGGTGGCCTTAAATTTTTGGCCCCTCTGAGGAACTGCTTGAGCATTGGGTGAGAGAAGAGGGGAGGCTCTGTGCTATAATGAGCTGAAATGGCTGAAGCATGAATTTTGATGAAGGAAAAGGACAAGCCCTTCTGAAGAATCTCAGTCAAGTATTGGGGAATCTGAGGCAAATTGGGCACTGCTGCGCTCATCACTTGAGATTGGTTCCAGGTACAAAATCTTTTCCATTTTGCAGCATAAGATTTTCTGGTACTAGGCCTCTTAGCCTCTAAAATGATATCCACCACATATTTATTGAGGGGTGGTACAGGAGAGAGATTAGGTAATTAGGCAGGCTGCTAGGTTCGGGGTTTGCAGCTGAGGGTGCAGAAACTGGTTCTCCTGCTGAGACAACAGGGAAGGGAGTCTGAGGCAGGTGCCATGGGGCCAATCGTGACACACTGCGCAGGAGGGGGTACCAGTGTTAGTGTGGCCAGTCTGATGCAATTAAGATCGTCCTTGGCTTGTCCTGCTTGATCTTTATTAGTACCTTGGAGAGCAGAGGCAGAGGAGGAAAGGCATAAACTAATAGGTTGTTCCCAGCTGAAGGATAGAGCATCCACTTTCCAAGCTAGTTTGCAGGGAATCCTTGTGCAAAATTTGTCTAATTGATGGTTCTGTGGGGAGGCAAACAGGTCTGTATCTGGGCTCCCCCATTTGCTTGTCAACATGTTGAAAATCCTTGGTTCCAACTTCCACTCGTGTGGGTCCCTGAGGTTTCTGCTTAGTCCATCTGCCAGTGTATTTAGTTTTCCTGGCAGGAACTGAGCTTGTAGATTCACTTGGTAGCACAAGGCTGTGTTCCAAAATGCCATGGCTAGTCTGCAGAGGGGGTAAGTGTGTACCCCCCCCCTGCTTATTTATGTACCACATGACTGTGGTGTTGTCAGTCTTTATCATTAGTTGTCCTGGAAGAATATGGCCCTTGAAGGCTGTCACAGCACTCTGTACAGCTAACATTTCCTTCTGATGTGTAGGTGCATTTGACTTCGGTTCCATTTGCCATGAATGCACTTCCCTGCCAGGTGAGCCCCCATGCATAGTCTGATGTGTCTGTTGTCAATGTTTGGGAGGCAGGGGGTAGTGTGAATGGGAGTCCCCTGTTTTGGTGGCAAGCCTCTGCCCACCAAAGGAAGTCTAGGCGTAGGCAAGGTATGATAGGAATCATTGCTTCTAGGTCCTGTGAATGTTGACACCATAGGCTTTTGAGATACCACTGCAGTTTCCTCATATGCAGTCTTGCATATGGAATTAGAAGAATGCAGGAGGTCATGAACCCTAAGGCTTGCAGTATTTGCCTTGCAGATAACTGGGTTTTTGTGGCCACTTGTCTGAAGTAAGTTGTCAAAAGAATCCGTTTCTCTGGCATGAGGAAAGCCATCTGGGAAGTTGTATTCAAGCTACTCCCAGGAATATAATTTGTTGACAGGGTACCAGGTGTGATTTCTTTTCGTTTATGGTGTACCCCAGACAAGTCAGTACCCTTTGAACAAAAGGCCAGATGATTCAAATGTATATCCTGGCTTTCTGCCTGAATTAGACAATCATCCAGGTATGGGTATATTTGAATATTTCTTTGCCTGCAAAAGGCAATGACTGGAGCTAGGCACTTTGTGAATACCCTGGGCGCAGTAGATAAGCCAAAGGGCAGTGCAGAGAACTGACAGAGAATGTAGCCTGCTTTGAAACGTAGGTATCTTCTGCAGGACTCCCGGATAGGGATGTGCAGGTATGCTTCTTTTAAGTCCAGTGTTGCCAACCATGCATCTTTGCCTAGCATAGGAAGCAGCTGGTGAAGAGTCAGCATCTTGAATTTTGGAATCACCAGAAAGGTATTTAGACTAGAAAGGTCCAGGATAGGACGCCATGTATTGCCTTTTCTGGGTACCAGAAAAAGTCTCGAATAGAAACCTTGTCCCTTTTCCTCTTCTGGTACCAACTGATAAGCCCCCATGCTTAAGAGAGAGTACTTGATTTTGGGCCTCTGCCCACTGATTTGGGGGTAGATCTGGCCACCTGCCTGATGTTGGTAAAGTGTAGAAGTGAAATCTGTATCCTGGGGACACTGTTTAAAACCCATTTGCCCTGGGTACTGTGTTTCCAGTTTTTGGCTTGCAGACCAATCCTTCTGCCTAAAGGAGCATTCAGTTGGGAAGTGCTTGGAATGGAGACAGTTTTCCATAGCGGGGAGTCTTACTACTCCCTGGTTTGGGTGTGGAAACCCCCCACTGCTTAGTCTTGTAAGTCCCCTGGGCCTGAAACCTGGGGTTTCTGCTGTGTCTGGGTTTGGCTTGAGAAGACCTGGAAGGGGCTGGAAAGGACCAATTCTTAGAAAGCCAGTGTCTACTAAATCTAGGAGGCTGAACTTGTAACAAATCTTTTACAGTTTGCATAGATTTAGCTTTATCTTCCATCTTTTTAAGAACTTCCTCAGCCTTGTTTCAAAATAGGCGGTCCTGATTTAATGGAGCATCCAACAATTTAGCTTTAACATGATCAGGCAAAGATTGTGCCTTAAGCCAAGCATGCCTTCTGAGCACAGACCCAGCAACAGCAGCCCTGCAAGAGGCCTCTAATGAATGAAATCCACACTGCAAAGTATGTTTTCCAACTTGTTCAGCAGAATGCATTAAATCCTGTAATTCTTTATTTTCCGTACAGTCAGGAATCATCATTTTCTGTTTAAGCAATCCAACATGTTGCTGATACTTTAACATATGAAACTGGCAGTTTAAAGCCTTAACGGCCAAGGTTGCAGAAGTGTAAACCTTCAATCCCCAAATATCCAGCGCCCTGGAATCTCTATCAGAAGAGGTACGATTTTTAGCAGTAAAAGCCTTAATGCCCTTGGGTCCCTGTGAAATAAGTCTCTGGATCCGCAATAGGATTTTAAAGAGGAACTTGTGTGAATCAGGAACCCTATAATATCTATCTCTCAGGTTTTCTGGGAGCAGGAGGCAAAGAATCAGGGCCAAACTAGATTCCAAAAAAGCATCAACTATGTCTAGTACAGGAGGAATAGCTGAAGGGCTATGCTGAGGCAGGAGTACGAAATCCCTAAGCATCTTTTTTGAATCAGAGAAATCCTGGCTTTCCCAGAGGAAATGCTCCCTTAAGAGTATGTAAGGTTTCACCAAAAGAAAAATCCTCTGGAGGGGAAGCAGAGGGAATAGAGTCCTCTGCATCAGAATCCTTATAAGTAGATAAGGGCAAATTTAGATCAGAAAAATCAGAAAATTCAGAATCCTGGTAAGAAGAATCAAACAACTTCAGTCCTAGGTCTCTTAGAAGGGGGAGGCTGGCTTCCCCTGATTAGAGTTATAAGATCTTCAGCCATTCTTATTTGTTTTTTAGGCACAGAGGCCTGAGCATGCGGCCTGGGCGTCATTTTTTTAGGCATGGTTTGAGATTTAGGCCTAAATGAAAAAGGAGGCGTTGGTTTAATAAGCAAGTCCGTAGGCCTGAATACACCCTCAAAAGCCGGTGCCTGCACAGCTGCTCCGGACCCATCCAAGGTGGAGACATCCACAGGTTCCACAGTTGAAGTATCTCGCGGCATACCAGACTCCGAATGGGTCTCAGCAGAGGCCTGTGAATCATAAGTAGTGGGTATCTGGGGCTGCCTCACTGAGTACCGGCGAAGTGGCGACTGGCTTAGGAGAAGCATAGTCGGCAGTTTTGGAACTTGGCGGCCTGTCTCTGTCTTTATCTTTGCGTTTTTTCAGAATCACGGTAGTTGGATGGCTAACCAACGACACTGCTGGATAATTAAACCGAGAACCAAAAAATTTAGAGGCGAAAATATACAGACGATGGACAGTGCGCTGATTAAATAAAGCACAAAACCGACAGCAAGGTAGGTCATGGTCAGGACCTAGGCAAGGAATACAGTATGAATGAAAATCTTTATGAGATATTTGCTTGCCATAAATAATGCAATTATTAACTTTTACTGACATCGGTAAAGAGCAAGAAAAAGTTTCCCCAATGGGGTACTTAGCTTTAGTTGAAGACTTCGGTTCTGAAACTCGAAAATGAAAATTTCAGGAGTCAGCCAACCGGCACTTGTGAACTGCTTCTGCTTTGGGGACCGCATGGCAAGAAAGACTGATGTAATGGCATCGGCTGCATGTTTTATACCCCTGACAACCTGACTTCATGGAAGAAGGGACAGCAACCGACACAGGACCCAAGACTTTGTTAATCAGGCTGACTGAGGGCTACTGCAAGCAGATAACACAAATGTAATGACTGCAACAGTGAAACACGAAGAGAATCACTGGTTACCTACCAATCTCCTCATCCTTAACCCTAAAAAGACCAAACTCATACTATTTCTCCCTCAATCTCTAGCACACCACAAATCCTCCTTGGGCATTACATCCTCAAATAACACTACTAATCAACCATAATCCCACACTAAACTACTAGGGGTCATCACTGATTAACTCAAATTTAACTTGCACATTCTACAATGTATAAAAAAGACTAACCAAAAGTTTGGCTTACTATATCACCATAAGAAATTCTTAACTACTAATTCCAAACTCACCCTTGCTCAAGCTCTTTTCCTCCCTTCCCTTCTCTATGCTGCCCCTGTGCTCACCCATATTCAAACTGCTACCTTAAACTCCAGCAAACTTATAAGACAGCTCGATTTATCACTAACTCTCCGTATAATATTCATCACTGCCTACCCCTAAACTCTCTCAAATAGCTTGAATTCCCATATTTATTGTTGCTAGCCCAACTGCAAAATGTTACATACTACCTGCTCTCTCTTCCTTCATCACCATGTACTCTCCACCCTGTACCCTCAGGACTTCAAATCAGCAACTATTACAAATGTACTATCCCAAAAAAGCAGTGGGTAAACTCCTTTACAAGTACTCTGTGGTCCAAGCTTGGAACAAACTTCCTAGAGACATTTTTAGCATTGTACACACATCTCACTTCGAGAAACTTAAACTTCGTTTACTTAACTCCAAAACTTGCCGCTGTCAAGCCCCAACTTAACTCCTCCTCCTTTGTCTATTTCTTTCTATATAGGTTTTCTTCCCCCTTAGTATATGCTTGCACAATGTTTTCTAAGCACATCTGTCGAATGCTTTTTTTGTTGTACATATGTATATACTTAGCTACTCTACATAATTAGAATTAGTGTATTCCCTTGACTTAAGTATTTTTTTGTCTGTAATATCTCCGTATGTTTATTACTTATGGTATTGCAAAACTGTTTTTGCATTTACTTTTAAACTGTATATTTTTAAATTGCATTTTTTTCTCTGAGCTTTTCTCCTTGGGTCTCCACTGAAAATGGGCCACAAACCCAGCTGGGCTAACCTGGTTAACAAATGCCAATAAATAAATAAATAAAATCAAATAAACCTGCTTTTCTGGAGTGAGGAATGCCACTCTGGGAAGGTGTGTTCAAGCTTGTTCCCAGGAATACAATCTTTTGGCTGGGTACCAGATGTGATTTCTTTTCATTGATAGTATACCCCAGAGAAGTTTGGAGTCTTTACAAACGTCAGGTGCTGAAGTAGCAATTCTTGACTGTCCGCCTGAATCAGGCAATCGTCCAAGTATGGGTAAATTTGATTATTTCTCTGCCTGCAGTAAGCAATGGCTGGAGCCAGGCACTTTGTGAATACCCTGGGCGCAGTAGATAAGCCAAAGGGAAGTGAAGAGAACTGCTGCATAGAGCCTGCCCTGAAACGTATATATTTCCTGCAAGATTCCCTTATGGGGATGTGCAGATAAGCTTCTTTTAAGTCTAGGGTGAATAGCCAGGAGTCCTTGGCTAGCATAGGAAGGAGTTGTTGGAGTGTAAGCATTTTGAATTTTGGTACCACCAGGAAGGTATTTAGGGATGACAGATCCAGAATAGGGCGCCAAGAGTTCTCTTTCCGGGGCACCAGGAACAGCCTGGAGTAGAAACCCTGTCCCCTTTGCTCTGTTGACACAGTTTGAGTAGCCCTGATACTGAGAAGAAAAAGTACTTGCTTTTGGGCCCCTGTCCACTGGTTTGGAGGAAGGTCTGGAAATCCGCTTAGGGTTGGCAGAGAGTGGAAATAGAATCTGTATCCCTGGGATACAATATTTAAGACCTTACCACTCCCAGTTTTTGAGGGAGGAGCACTCAATTGTTTAGATCTGTGCATACTTTGAGACCGTCGTCTATGTGGCCTGTTACCCCTGGGTTTGGGCTGAGAAGGTCTGTAAGGGACTGGAAAGGACTAGTTTTTTTGAAGGCCAATGCCTACTTAATCTAGGTGGCTGTACCTATAAGAAATCCTTAACAGTTTGCACGGATTTAGCTTTTTCCTCCATCTTTTTAAGAATTTCTGCTTTAGAGCCAAACAAACATTCTTGGTTTAATGGAGCATCAAGTAATTTTGCCTTGACATGGTCTGGCAAGATTTGTTCCTTCAGCTAAGCATGTCTCCTCAGAACAGAACCAGTGACAGCAGCCCTGCAAGATGCTTCTAAGGCATCAAAACCACACTGCAAAGTATGTTTACCAACTTGGTTTGCAGAATGCATTGTCTTGTAAGTCCTTATATTCTACACAACCAGGAATCAGCAACAGTTTTTGTTTAATTAGATCAATAACATGCTGCTGGTACTTCAACATGTAAAACTGGCAATTTAAAGACCTGACGGCAACAGTTAGAGGTATAAACCTTCTAACCCCATATGTCTATAACCCTAGAGTCCCTGTCCGAAGGGGTATGGTTTCTGGCTGGAGAAGCCTTAATACCTTTATGTCCCTGGGAAATGGTCTCCGGATCCGCAGTGGGATTATTAAAAACAAATTTGTGAGAGTCAGGTACTCTGTAGTATCTGTCAGGCTTTCTAGGAGCAGGTGGCAAAGTATCAGGGGTAAGTCTGGATTCCATGAAGACATCATCTACAATATCCAGGACAGGGGGAATAGCTAAAGGCTTATGCTGAGGAAAGTTTAAAAATTCGCTCAGTCTCTTTTTGGACTGTGGGTATTCCTGGCATTCCCAGCAGAAATGCTTTCTCAGGGTATGCAAGGGAAGAAAGGTCCTCGGGGGGCTGAGAGGAATTGAATGCATAGATAAGGAACACTCAACCTGGTAATCACGGGGTCACGAGCGAACTCTGGGCATGAGAAATTCGGTAGATTTAGTCATTAACGAAGTAGTCAGTTTGATACGGACATCGGAAGGTCTGAATGCACCCTCAGAAGCCGGTGCCTGCACAGCGGCTCTGGACCCATCCAAGGTAGAGACATCCGCAGGTTCCATAGTCGAAGCATCTAGTGGCATACCGGACTCCGAATGGCTCTCAGTAGAGACCTGCAAATCTGTAGAAGCGGGTAACAGGGGCAGCAAATGCGCCTCACTGAGTACCGGCAGACTGGCGACTAGCTTAACGGAAGAGTTGTCGGCAGTTTTGGACCTATGCGGTCTGTCTCTATCTTTAGCTTTGCTTTTTTTGGAAGATCGGTAGTCTGACGGCTTACCGAAGCCATTTCAGAATACGGAGAATTGATATTTTTTTTAGAGCTTCTGTCCTTTGAGAAGGTGGTAGGTTTGGCATTCCGAGCCAAAGAATTTAGAGACAAAAATGGCCAGATGACAAATAGTTCAGGTATTGAACAAGGCACAAAACCGACATCGAGGGATGTTGTGGTCTGGGCCTAAACAGGTGATGCAGAAAGAATGAAAATCTCTGTGAGGTATTTGCTTTCCACAGGCAAGACAATTGTTAACTTTTTCCAACATTGGTTAGAGCAAGAAAAAAGCATCCCCAATGTGGTACTTAGCTTTAGAAGACTTCAGGTTTGAAACACAAAAAAACAAAAATTTCAGGTAGCTGCCGACTGGCACTTGCGAACTACTTCTGCTTCGGGCTCCCACGCAGCAAGAAAAGCTGATGTAATGGTATCAGCTGCATGTTTTATACCCCTGAAGTTATGGAGGCGGCGACAGCATCCAACGCACAAATCCCAAGACTCTGGTATTCGGGCAGACTGAGGGCTACCTGCAGGCAGATAACCCAAGTCTGATGACTGCAACAGTGCAACACTAATAACATCCACAGTTGCTACAGCCAAAAGGAAGTCACCACAATAACCTTGGGGAATTCTTTCTGAATATTCAGAAGTTCCCTGGAGATCAGTGGAATGGGTGGAAAAGTATGCAGGTATATTCCTGTCCAATAAAAAAAAAGGCATGCGTCTTCCAGACCTTCTTGCATGGAGATCTTGAGCAGAATACTGCCAGCTGATTATTCAGACAGTTGGGCAAAGAGGTCCACATGAAGAACTCCCCGCAGAGAGATCAAATCTTGGAAGATCCGTGATGCGGTTTCCATTTGTGTGGGTTTGCCCTTTTCCTGCTCAGCTTGTCTGCCATACAACTGACGGAATGCAGAATGCCTGTAGAGTGAGAATGTACTGTGAAGCTGTAGCCCAAGTTAACACAGCTAAGCCTGCAAAACGGGTACGACCTGGTTCACCCTTGCTTATTAATGTAAAATATGACTGTGGTATTGTCTGTAACAACTTGAAGAGGTCTTGGGGATCAAAGAGGTTTCAGATAATTGAGCATCTTGATAAGGACAACCATTTCTTTTAAATTCATGTGCTTGCTTCTGTCCTTGGTGTCCCACACCTTACACTTTTCATCTCTCCTGAAAATGAAGGCATCTGTGGTGACTGACTGCTTTGGAACATGGAGAGAGAAGGGGAAATCTGGAATTAGGGATATTTATTTTCTCCATCAAGTGACTTCTCTTTGACAAACCCCAGCACTGGGTTTGAAAAGACAAAAGGTGTTGGAACAAAAAAAGACTTCAAATACCACTGTACGCATCTCATGTGGAGGCTTGCCAGGGTTATCATGAGAATCACAGAAACCATGAAACCTAAAATCCTGAGGTGTTCCCTCAGTGACCGAAGCCTTGAGAGGAAATCTCTAAAAAATGACATAGATCTACATTTTCCTGTGGAAGAAAAGCTAACTCTGGTATCTAGTTGACATTCCAGAAACACAATCCTGTGAGGAGGACTCGAGACTTTTTAATGTTCTCTTGGAATCTGTAAGAGATTTCTCACACAAGAGAGAGATTCCTGGCACAAAGATAACCAAGTAGTCTAGATATGGATACCATGTAGCTTGCAATAAGCTATAACTTGAGCAAACCACTTTAAGAATACTCTTGGTGCAGTGGATAACCCAAAGGTAGGGCAGTGAACTGACAAGGTTACCCAGACACACAAAACACTGAAGTGTGGATGAATAGGGATGTGATAAGCATCTTTTAAATGTAGCGTTATTAGGAAAATTGAATGATGAAGAAGAGGTAACAGGTTGTGAAGAGACAACAATTTGAATTTGGACATTACCACAAAAATTTTTAGGTGAAAAAAAATCCAGAACTGGTCTCCAAGCGTTTTCTTTCTTTACACTAAAATATTCTTGAATAAACCCCCCTTCCCACATGGGAAGTGGGAACTGGTTCTATCAATCCCTAACCAATGTGTGATGGACAGGTGGAAATAAGAACATATAGTCTGATCTGGAGGATGAGGAATTTCCTCCAATTCCCATCTGTAACTTTGATGAAAGATCTTTAGAACCTATTTGTCTTAAACCAGCCGTTGACAAAGAAAAAAGTGGAGATTCAGACTTTCTGGAAGATAAACAGGGACGCTTGGGTGGGTGGGGGACATTTCTTAAAGAGATTCTGACTCACTGGACTTCTCCTTGGTTTTAGGAGTTTGTAGACTTTGTCTTGAAACCCCTTTACCATTTCTTCTTAAACATGCTTACCTGAAATTTGTTGGGACTTTTTTTTTTTTTTTTTTAACCAAAACTGGATGAGAGGCACAACTCTCAACTGTCCAGATTTTTCCCTCATATTTTTGGTCTGTTCCTCATAATATGGATAGCCTTCTAAGAAATCACTGAGTAGTGAAGTCACTAAATGTTGACAGCTATTTGAATTTCAGACTATCTTTCTGAAAATGCATGGTAATGCAAAATTTGTTACTCTAGCAGTTAAGTTTGCAAGAGCAGTATTTAAAATATGTCCCTATTCTTCGTTTCCCACCTCATTATTTTTGGCTTTGTCCAGATTTTTTGTGCTATGAGGTTGAGAGATATGATGAGGAGTCAGAGAATTCCTTGGAAAAGGTGGGCTAAAACAATGCGTGAGAAGGTCACTGAAACACCAATCAATAAAAAGAAAATGAAAATTCCAGCAAAGCTGGAACTTCCACTGAGTGACCTCCCAAACCTCTTGTATCAGAGGCTCATGGAATATATGCAAATGATCCTTATAAACATCAGGTGTTTCAGCTCATTGGCGATTCTGAATGCCCATGACTTGTTTTGTCGTTTTAATGGACAATTTCAGGCCAATAAAGTCAAACCTGGAAGTTCTAGCTTTGCTGGAATTTTCATTTTGTTTTTATTGATTGGAAAAGGTGGGCTGGAAAAATCTTAAAAGATTTCCTGCATCAGCTTATCCCTTTCATCATACTTTTTGATCACCTTTGAAAATGAGGGGCCAAAGACTAAATCTCTATACAATGGAGAACATAAAATCTCATTTTATCATCATCTGGGAGGTTCTGAGAACACAGCCATGCAAACCTCTTCAAAACAGTAGCAGTGGCCATAGCCCTGGAAGGAGTATCAACAGAATCTCACACACACACACACACACACACACACACACACTGTAAACAAGTAGTGGCTTGTACAACTGAAGAACCTGCCAACAAAACATTCCTCATACTTTTAACAATTACTCAGGACAAACGTTAACCTACGAGCCCAATTCAAAATTACGAAAATCGAAGTTGCAAAAGCATAATTTTTTTCCCATATTTAATCAATAATCTTCCCATCCTTATCCGAAAGAGTAGGACTGAAATTAAATAAATGTTCACCAGCAGTTAGATTAACTAAAGCTACAGGTGCTGCGTCAGGTCTGGGATGAGTGTATAAAAACTTAAAAAAATTGAGGAACTTTACACATTCATATTTTTGGTCTGTTCCTCATAAATTATATCATACCCAAATGTAATGACTGCAACAGTGAAACACGAAGAACATCTCTGTCTTTATACAAGGAATGACAGGAATCATCGATTCCAGGTCCTGAGAATGTTGACACCATAGGCTTTTTAGATACCATTGTAGTTTCCTCATATGCAGTCTTGCATATGGAATTAGTAGAATGCAAGAGTTCATGAACCCCAGGGCTTGCAGGATTTTCCTTACGGATAGTTGGGTCTTTGTGGCCAGTAGTTTGAAGTAGGCTGTCAAATAAACTTGTTTCTCTGGCGTGAGGTAGGCCACCTGGGAAGTTGTGTTCAAGCTTACTCCCAGGAATACAATCTGTTGGCAGGGTACTAGATGAGATTTCTTTTTGTTTATGGTGTACCCCAGTGAAGTTAGCAGTTTCTTTACAAATGCCAGATGTTTTAATAGCATCTCCTGGCTTTCTGCCTGAATCCGACAATCGTCTAGGTATGGGTATATTTGAATATTTCTCTGCCTGCAAAATGCAATGGCTGGAGCTAGACACTTTGTGAATACCTTGGGCGCAGCAGATAAGCCAAAGAGAAGTGCAGAGAACTGATAGTGCATGGAGCCTGCTCTGAAGCGTAGGTATTTCCTGCAAGATTCCCTTACTGGAATGTGCAGGTAAGCTAACTCTAAGGTTGTCAACCAGGCAGCATAGGAAGCAGCTGTTGAAGTGTTAGCATTTTGAATTTTGGGATTACCTAAAAGGTGTTTAGAATAGGGAAATCCAGGATAGGATGCCAGGAGCTGTCTTTTCTGGGTACCAGGAAAAGCCTTGTCCCCTTTCTTCTGCTGGGAAAGGTTGAATAGCCCTGATACTTAGAATAGGGAGAACCTGCTGTTGAGCCTCTGCCCCCTGATTTAGGGGTAGATCTGGCCAACCGTTTGGGGTTGGTAAGGTATGGAAGTGGAATCTGTATCCTTAGAAAAATATATTTAAAACCCATTTCTCCTGGGTAATGGGTTCACAGTTTTTGCATGCAGGGCGATCTTTCCCCCTAAGGGAGCAGGCAGTTGAGCAGGGCTTGGAAGGGTTAAGGTTAAGTCATTGTGACATTTTTCCATAGGGGGGTGTCTTACTACTTCCAACTTTGGAAGGGGGAGCCCCCCACTGCTTAGACCTGTGTGTACCTTGAGACTGAGAAGGCCTGGAAGAGACTGGAAAGGACCAATTCTTAAAAGGCCAATGCCTACTAAATCTGTGAGGCTCTACTTGCAGGAAATCTTTAACAGTTTGCATAGATTTAACTTTTACCTCCATCTTTTTAAGGACAACTTCTGCTTTGTTGCCAAACAGGCAGTCTTGGTTTAAGGAAGCATCCAGTAATTTAGCTTTAACATGATCTGGGAAGTTTTGCTCCTTAAGCAAAGCATGCCTTCTAAGTAAAGACCCAGTGACAGCAGCCCTGCAAGATGCTTCTAGAGAGTCAAAACCACAATGCAAAATATATTTACCAACTTGTTCAGCAGAATGCATTAAATCCTGTAGTTCTTTATGTTCAGTAGCGTCAGGAATCAACATAATTTTCTGTTTAAGTAGTCCCATAATATGCTGCTGATAATTTAACACATGAAAATTGTCAGTTTAAGGCCCTAATGGCCAAAGTAGCAGAAGTGTATACCTTCTTACCCCATCTGTCCAAAGCCCTGGAATCTCTATCAGAGGGGGTAGGGTTTTTGGCAGTAGCCTTAAAGCCTTTTGGTCATTGGGAAATGGTCTCTGGATCCGCAGTAGGATTCTTGAAGAGGAACTTGACAGTCAGGTACTCTAACACCTGTCAGGTTTTCTGGGAGCTGGAGGTAAAGTGTCTGGGGCCAGGCTAGATTCCAAGAAGGCATCATCTACAATGTCCAGAAGAGGAGGGATAGCTAAAGGCCTGTGTTGAGGGAGGAGTAAGAATTCCCTAAGCCTCTTTACGGAGTCACGAGTAATCCGGGCTTTCCCAGCAGAAATGCTCCCCAATATGCAAGGTTTCACCAAATTAAAAATCGTCTGGAGGAGAAGCAGAGGGAATGGAATCCTCTGCATCAGAATCCTCATAGGTAGATAAGGCAAATCCTGGTAATCAGAAGAAACAGAAATTTCAGAATCCTGATAAGAATCGGAAGGAAAATCAGTTCTAGGTCTCAGAGGGAAGGCTGGCTTCCCCCAATTAAAGTATCAAGGTCTTCAGCCATTCTAAGCATTTGTTTTTTAGGCATATGGGCCTGACCATGCGGTTTGGACGTCGGTTTTATAGGTATGGGTCGAGTTTTAGGCCTTGAAGAAGAAGATGGCATCGGTTTGAGATGCAAGTCTGTAGGCCTGAATGCACCCTCAGAAGCCGGTGCTTGCACAATGGCTCTGGACCCATCCAAGGTAGAGACATAGTACAGTTGTGTACTTACCATAAATGTAGATGTTAGAGTGTATTCACTGTTGCAGTCATTACACTTGGGTTATCCTGCTGGCAGGCTACCCGCAGTCGGCCTGAATTCCAAAGTCTAGGTCCGGCATCAGTTGCTGTCTCCTCCCTGACGTCAGTGCGCCGGGGTATAAAAGATGCAGCAGACGCCATTTTCTTCAGTTTTTCTTGCACCAGATGTCAAGTGCCCCCAAAAGTGTAGGCTAAAAATATGTCAATAAAGCATGCATGCACCAAGGTAAAATTTTTCCTTCATCTACAAGAAATACACCACATAGGTTGTATAGAATAGAGAAGTACAGATAAGTTCCAGCAAAGATAAGGGGGAGAGTAACCTGGACTGCAACAGTGAATACACTCTAACATCTACATTTATAGTAAGTACACAACTGTACTATGTTCATTGTGTTTCACTGTTGCAGTCATTGCAATTGGGTTGAATCCCAAAGCTAAGGTTGGGAGGCTGGAGCTAAATAGGATTTGGAGTGGCTATGAGACCCTGCAGAATTGCAGTGGCAAAGCCTGCCCTGGATTAAGAGTAGAGTGTTAAGTGATAGTGCTTTGTAAAAGTGTGCATTGAACTCCATGTTGCAGCCTCTAAAATGTCTTTGGTTGGTACTCCTCTGAGGAAGGCTGTTGAAGTGGTTGCTGCTCTGATTGAATGTGGCCTAAAGCCCTCAGGCGCTGATTTGCCATGTTGTGAATAGCAGAAATGAATGCAGTGGCCTATCCACTTTGAAATTGTCTGCTTTGAGATAGCCTTCCCTTGCGATCCTGCAGCATATGCCACTAGTAATTGCTCAGTCTTTCTGAAAGCTTTGGTTCTGTCCAAGTAGAAGCACAGCTGTCTGTGTATGTCCAAAGAATGCAGAAGTCTCTCGCCCTTATTCTGTGGGTTTGGATAAAAGGTAGGTAAATGAATAGTTTAAGGGCCACACTGGACACTACACCTTAGGCATAAATGTCAGGTTTGTCCTCAGAGAAACCCTATATGGATAGAAAATGATAAAAGGTTCCACAGCCATGAGTGCCTGTAGCTCTTAGACTCGTATTGCAGAGGTTATTGTTAGGAGCAGAGCTGTTTTCCATGATAAAAATTTAATATCAGCTGTAGCGGCTGGCTCAAAAGGAGGCAGGGTGAGTTTTTCCAAGACATAATTGAGGTCCCATGCAGGTATTGGTGATCTCCTTGGAGACCCTATGTTTTTGGCTCCTCTGAGGTACTGCCGTAATAAAGAATGAGAAAAAATAGGTGGCTCTGTATTGTAATGAGCTAAAATGGCAGAGGAATGAATCTTTTGATGAAAAGGATAGGCCTTTGTCCATCATCTCAGTTAAATATTGCAAAATCTGAGGAATATTTGGTAGTCGTGTCAATCCCTCGTGCCTGGTTCCAAGCACAGAATCTCTTCCACTTTTCAGCATAAGATTTTCTGGTACTGGGCCTCCTGGCCTCCAAAATAACATCCATCACCACTTTAGAGAGAGGTGCGTTTTGAATGACTACATTATCCGCGATGCTGCCAGATTTAAGGTCTTGAGATGGCTGTGCAGGATCTGACTGTTGTGTTGGGACAGTAAGTGAGGAATATGAGGTAATGTCCAGGCTGGGTATTGAGACAAGTTCCTTAGGATTGGGTACCAGTGCTGGTGGGGCCAGTCTGGGGCAATCAGTATCATTTTTGGCTTCTCTTGTCTGACTTTTAGGAGTACCTTGGGAAGGAGAGGCAGTGGAGGAAAGGCATATACTGTTAAGTTTTTCCAGCTGAAAGATAGAGCATCCACTTTCCATGCTTGCTTGTGAAGTCCTTGTGCAGAATCTCTGTAGTTGGCAGTTGTGAGGGGAGGCAAATCGATCTATATCTGGGCATCCCCAATTCCTGGTTATGCTGAAGACTTGCAGATCCAATTTCCACTCGTGGGGATCCATGAGATTTCTGCTTAGTTCATCTGCCAGAGTATTTATCTTTCCTGGCAGGAATTGTGCCTGCAGATGTACTTGGTAAGTCAATGCTGTGTCCCACAAAGTCATGGCTAGTCTGCATAGGAGGTAGGAATGAGTGCCTCCCTGCTTGTTTATGTACCACATGACTGTAGTATTGTCCATCTTTATCAGTAGTTGTCCCAGATGAAGTAGTTCCTTGAAGGCTGTCAGGGCATTCTGAACAGCTAGCATCTCTTTTTGGTTGATATGTAGATGCATTTGGCTTGCGGACCATGTGCCCTGAATACATCTTCCTGCCATGTGGGCCCCCAGGCATAATCTGATGCATCTGTTGTTAGTATCTGCCTGGCTGTGGGTAAAGCGAATGGCTGCCCCCTGTTGTGGTGACAGGCCTTTGCCCACCATCGAAACTCCTGTTGCAGGCAGGGAATGAGGGTAATTATTGTTTCCAGGTGGCAATGTTGAGTCCAAACACTTTTTAGATACCATTGAAGTTTCCTCATATGCAGTCTTGCATATGGAATTAGCAGAATGCAGGATGCCATGAAGCCCAAAGCCTGCAGAATTTTTCTTGCAGATAACTGGGTCTTTGTTGCCAACAATTTGGAATAAGTAGTCAGTTGCCTTTGTTTGTCTGGCGTGAGATAAGCCATCTGGGCAGTTGTATTTAAGCTTGCACCCAGGAATATTATCTCTTGAGAGGGTACTAGTTTTGATTTCTTTTCGCTGACTGTGTACCCTAGGCATGTTAGTAATCTTTTTACAAATGCCAGATGCTGTTGTAGAATGTCCTTGTTCTCTGCTTGAATGAGGCAGTCGTACAAGTAAGGATATATTTGTATTCCTCTGTCTGCAAAATGCAATTACTGGAGCCAGGCATTTCGTGAAGACCCTGGGTGCAGTAGATCAGCCAAAGGGCAGTGCAGAGAATTGGTAGTGCATTCAGCCAGCTATGAATCTGAGGTATCTTATGCATGATTGTCTGATTGGGACATGCAGGTATGCCTCTTTTAGGTCTAAAGTCACAAGCCAAGCCTTCTTGCCCAACATGGGCAGAAGCTGCTGCAGAGTCAACATTTTGAATCTTGGAATATCCAGATATGTGTTTAGAATAGATAGGTCAAGTATTGGTCTCCAGGCTTTGTCCTTTCTGGGCATCAAGAAAAGTCTTGAGTAAAATCCTTGTCCCTTGCTCTTGCTGTGGTACTTGCTGAATGGCCCTCATGTCCATGAGGGATGATACTTGCTTTTGTGCCTCTGCCCATTGATTTTTTGGCAGGTCTGGCAAGCAGTTTGCCCTTGGCAGGGTGTGAAAGTGAAACCTGTAGCCTTGTGACACTATTTTCAAGACCCATTTGTCCTGGGTTATTACATGCCAATTTTGAGAAAAAAGTGCTAGTTTTCCCCCTAAAGGTTCTGCCAGAAGATAAGTGCTTGGCGCAGGCAGGGGGAAGTCATTGGGACCATTTCCTATATGGCTGTGATTTGTCTTCTCAGCTTTTGGAGGTAGAAGTACCCCATTGTTTAGAACTGTATGAGCCTTGGGGCTGGGATCTGCCTCTAGGGCAGGGGCGGCCCGTGCTATTGGACTGCCAGACTGCAGCCCCCTCAACTGTAAAATAAAGAAAAAGTAAAGAAATAAAATGAAAATGAAAAGATAAAATTTTTTTTAAAAAATCGCACTAGTCCGGACTGCTGCTGAGACAGTCTGGAGCATGCGCAGATTGTCTCAGCAGCAGTCCTGACTGGGAAACATGAAGAACGGAGCTCCCAGAAGTCTATGCAGTTTTAAACTGCATAGACTGTCCTGGAACTCACTGGGAAAATGCGTCGGGGTCAGACTGCAATGTCAGCAGGGTCTGGTGTGGATGCAGTTTGCTGCAGTCTCGACGGGGGAAGATCTCACAACGGGCAGGGTCTGGTGTGGATTTGCGCAGCTTACTCGGATGTATGTGTGGACAGGGATTTGGATTTATGGTGGTTTACTACAAGATCTACTACAGGTAAGTGTGTGTGTGTGTGTGTGTGTGTGTGTGTGTGTGTGTGTGTGTGTGTGTGTGTGTGAAAATGCCCCAGGTGCAATATACTGGTGGTTAGACTCATGATGGTGTGGTAGGGAATACCTCAGGCTTGAACCCTGTACCTTATATGCAGGTGTTAAAGACCTGAATTCCCTACCCACCACCATTTGTAAAACAATTGCAGATTTTTGCCTCATATTTGATCTGATCTGTTCCTCATAATATCTGTGGTTTGTAAATGTTGCAATGCTTGATATTTGATGGTGCAGTGGTAGCATTGTTGCCTCACAGCTGCAGGTTTTCAGGTTTGATTCTTGGCTGGGGAGCCTTCTTGGTGGGGTCTGTATCTTCTCCCTGTGTTTGTGTGGGTTTGCTTTTGTGTCCTCCCATGTTACAAAGACATGGTCTGCATTATTTCTTCCTGGGCCTCTGCTGAAAATTGTTTTTTTGTTCCAAGTCAGACTGTCCTGATTAACAAATGTTAAATAAAATTGACAGGCATTTGAATTTTAGACTTCAGGTTTCTGAATGCTTAATTCCTTATATATTTGATGGTGTAGTGGCAATATTGTTACCTTGCAGCTATAGGTTTTCTGGTTTGATTCTTGGCTGGGATGCCTTTTGTGTGGAGTCTGCATCTTATCCCTGTGTTTGTGTGGATTTGCTCTGGTGTCCTGTCATTTTACAAAGATGTGTCTACAGTATTTCTCCCTGGGGCTCTGCTGAAAATTGTTTTTTTTCCGTCAGAAGTAAAATTGACAGGCATTTGAATTTCAGACTTCATATTCTTCAGAAAATACATAGTAAAACAACTTTTTATTCTAGCAATAAATATATAGTAACACAACATTTTATTATAGCAATTTTCTAGGTTTATAAGATGACTATTTGAAATTTGTCCTTATTTTTGGGACTGTATTACCCTGTTATTGGCTTTGTCCAGGTTTTTTGTGCTAAGGTTGACAGCTATGGCAAGAACTGAATTCACTGAATATGTTTGAGGGCTGTATTCCCTCATTACTGGGTTTGTCCAGGTGTTTTGTGCTAAGAGGTTGACAGCTATGGTGAGAACTGAATTCATTAAATGATAGCCATTTTAAGTTTCAGTCTTCCTCTCTCTCACAAAGCAGCTGATGTGGCGTAGTGGTATGTTGCTCTGACTGTTTTATGTATGGTGGTAACACAGCATTTTTCTTTCACAAAGCAGGTGATTTGGCACAGGCATTTGGTATGTTGGTCTGACTTTTTTGCACAGGGACCTTGGCAGTAAAATGTATGGTGGTAACACAGCATTTTATTCTAGCAGCTTTCCCAGATTATACAAGCAATGTTTAATGTGTCCCTGGTTTTTGCCCTTTTGACCCACCCCAATAAATTTGGCTTTCTCCAGATTTCTTGTGCTGCGAAGTTGAGATGCAGTTGAGTATTGAGTAGATTTTACAAGGAGCTGAGAAATGCAGGGGAAGAGAAGTTTAGTGCTGATTATGCCAAGTCAGCTCGCATTGCTAATAGCACAACAGGTTGTGTACTTGCTTTTGATGGAGAAGGTTGTTGGTTCTACTCCCATAAGGGGTAAATGCTGCCGTACTGAAAGTTAAGATACTAACTATGAGCCTTTTATCAATTTGCCATCCATTTCCTATTGCAATATTACTAGCTTATTTTTCATGTAATTTAGGCAATTTATTCCTCAGGGGCATCAGCCACTTTACTTTTCGATGAAACCATGAAATATAAAGGTGATTGCTAGCAGCAACCTCTTCATTACAGATTTATTTAACGTGGAATTATTTAGATGACTTTTTTACTACTTTAGAGATTGTGCATATTTACTGATAATGGTAGACTGTAGAAGTTTGAGTAGACTTTTATGATGGAAATGTTCTAAATTGGGCAGTTTAGTCATTGGTGCATGTGTTTTGTTTCATTTTTTACTGGAAAAATGTTCAAAGCAATAGGAAGGTGTATCAAAGAGCACATGCATGTTTCATATGCAAGGGGCCTATGATTTGAAAACAGCCCAGAATTAATCTTTATCTGCCACGGGTAAAATGTATTTTCTTTGAATGTGGGTTTCAATGTCGTTTCAATGAATGTGAATTTCAATGGCAGAGAAGTTTTTATGCCAAGTTTGTTTAGCAGATGTCTTAGTGTTTGTGCTCTAAAATGCAAAATAAAACTTTCAAATGAAGTTCAAATCATCATAGAAGTAAATCAGTATGCACATTAGTGTTTATGGTAAATGGAGTGAAATAGCCAAGTAATGGATCACTGGAATGGCTGCAGGGGGAGGCTCCGTTCGACCATGGTTTTGTGAGGGGGAAGGGCGGCAAACTTAGGCAGCCCCAGCTGAACCATACCTCCCAACTGTCCAGATTTTCAAAGAATGAATAGATTTTTTTGCTTCTTATTTTCGGTTTGTTCCTCATAAAATTTGTGGTTTTCTGGCAAATCATTTAGGAATTAAGTCACTAAATAATGACACTGAGTTTCAGACTTCATAACCTTCAGAAAAATGCATGCTAAAGTAAGACCTGTTCTATCAACTGTCTCAGTTTATACAAGAGCAATTTTTAGTACTGTTTATATGTTCCCCCAATATATTTGGCCTTGTCCAGATTTATTGCATTAACAGGTTGAGAGGTACATGCAGCCAAACCTCTCAACTGTCCCTGATTTTGGCTCAAAATGTTGCTCTTCCCCTAATGATCCCTCCGCAAAATAGCAATTTTGGAAGAAAACATGGAGAGTTTATAATTAAGAAATAACTGTAATAATCAATTAGATTACTTTTATTTCAGAAATGCATCTAGATTATTTTATTTTGTCAGCTGCTCAAGTTAGCAGTACTAATATTAAAGTGCCCCTTCTTTGACAGGTTCCCAGCTGTATTGTGTTGCTATTTTATATTTTTACATCACATTTTTGGTTCATTTTTCATAAAATTGTGTTTTTTTGGCAAATTAGTGACAAATCATTAAAGACCGAAGTTAGAAAATAATGACAGACGTTTGAGTTTCAGATTTCATACCATTCAGAAAAATCATACTAATGCAAGACCTCTATTATCTTTCTAAGTTTATAAGAATATTTTAAAAATTGTCCTTATTTTTGGGCCTTTGTCCCATTTCTTTGTATGGCTTTGTCCAGATTTCTTGCTCTGAGGTTGAGAGGTATGACAAATGTGCCAGGGCCATCACAAGTCAGCCAGAGACATTTCAAACTGTGACATACTTGTTGTACCCCACTCCCTCATGTAGTGACTCTGGATGTGTCGAAGCAAGGCAAGGAGTAGTTATGCAGTGTAAATGTGCAGAGGATCCCCCCATCCAAGGTAGACACAAGTACTAGAGTGGCTTTTCATCTGTCCTTGATTTTTACAGAATGGTCTGGTTTCCGTCATATTTTTTGTACTGTTGATTTATGTTTATTACTCAAAGTGCCTGTTTCTCTGTGTTTAAGTAGCAGTACTTTAATGACCATCAGGTAAGCTTGGCTGAGATTGCAAGATGCAAGTAAGCTTTAATAAGCATACTATAAAAGAATTGCCAACATTGAAAGCCTTTCTGTTGCCATGTAGAGAATACTTATCTAGATAATGTATAAGCCTTGGGTATTGAAATGCATATGCCAGTATTTGTAATAAAGGACAGGATTACATTATTTTAAGAGTCTCATTACACTTGGAGACTTCCAGTCATCTCTGCAGGCTTTACCCGTAAACAGAATGCCAATCGTGTGGTCCATAACCTGTACAGTAATCCTTTAAGCAATGTATCTTGAGCTTATTTCTTGTTTGCTTTTCATTTTTTACTTTGATCATGTTTTCCCCATGAAACAAGTAGATGTCAGGCAGCAGGTCTTTTTTTGGATAAGGAACATTTTTACAAGTGGGGGCATCAGAGATTTCTACTTTCAGCATGTTATTTGGTACTTTAATAAAGCTGAATATAAACTATAATTAGAACTGCAGTGCAAGAAGTGGTTTGAGTTGAGTGCTGCTTGTTTTTCTTGTACTTGATTTTGACTGGCATTCCATTAATGTATTTAAAAAAGTAATTTATTTTTTCATGCCTCACAACCTTTTTTGTTTCCATCTAGATATTAAGCTGTCATGCAGCCAATGCATTGAAATATTTTTATTCATCTACACTTCATTTTGTCTTGATTGGACTCTCAATGACGGTTTGGCACCCAGGGCAGTATATTTAGTTTTTGTGGTTTTGAGCATAGCTCCTCCCCTCTCTAGTTGGCCGCACCCCTTCCCATTGACCCCACCCATTCAGCTGTCTCCTGCAGCCCCCCTTTGATTTGAAGTCACCAGCTGCCACTGCTCTAGGGCATCTGTATCTGCCTCTTTGTGGCCTGTCTGACACTGGAAAGGACCAATTCTTTTGCAGGCCAGTGTCTGCTAAATCTTGGAGGCTGTACCTGTAAGAAATCCTTGACTGTTTGCATAGATTTAGCTTTGTCCTCCATTTTCTTCAACACCTCTTCTGCTTTAAAACCAAACAAGGTATCATGCTGTACTGGAGCATCTAATAATTTTGCTTTAACATGATCAGGCAGATTCTGTTCCTTTAACCAAGCATGCCTCAATGACAGAACCTGCAACAGCGGCCCTGCAGGAGGCCTCCAGAGAATCACAACCACATTGCAAAGTATGCGTTCCCACTTGTTCAGCTGCATGCAATAAATCCTGCATTTCTTTGTTTTCTGCACATTCAGAATTTATCAACATTTTCTGTTTAAGCAGAGACATAATATATTGCTGATATTTAAGCATATGAAACTGACAATTTAATGCCCTTATAGCCAAGGTAGCAGAAGTGTAAATCTTTTTTCCCCATCTGACCAGTGCCCTAGAATCTCTGTCAGAGGGAGTAGGGTTTTTTGCAGTGGAAGCCTTGACCCCCTTGGGACCCTGAGAGATAGTTTCTGGATCAGCAGCAGGGTTCTTAAAATAAAATGTATGTGAATCAGGAACCCTGTAGTATGTCTGGCTTAACAGGAGCTGGAGGTAGAGAGTCAGGAGTCAGACTGGACTCTGAAAATACATCATCTACAATGTCTAACAGGTGGAATAGCAAGGGGCCTGTGCTGAGGTAGCAAAAGGAAGTCTCTGAGCCTTTTCTTAGATTCTGAATAATCTTGGCTCTCCCAGTGGAAATGCTCCCCCATGGTATGCAGAGTTTCCCCAAAAGAATAATCCTCAGAAGGAGAGGCTGAAGGGATAGATTCTTCAGCATCAGAATCCTCATAGGGAGGAAGAGAGTATTCCTGATCAGAATAGGAATCAGAAGAAATGGAAACCTGATCTGAAGATTCATATTCTGTCTCTTGCCTAGGCCTCTTATCAGGAGGGGGATGGGAACCCCTGATCAAAGTAATTAGGTCTTTGGCCATTTTGAGCATCTGCTTTTTAGGCAGGGAGGCCTGTCCTTGGGGCTGTTGTACCCGTTTCTTTGTCTTTAGAGGTGCTTTTGTCTTTGCCTTTGAAGTTGGTCGTTTTAACATATAAACTGTGTAGGCCTGAAAACACCCTCAGAAGCAGATGCCTGCACAGCGGCTCCGGACCCATCTGAGGAAATAGTTTCCGAGGTTCCAATATCTTGAGATTCCAGCGGCCTAGTCAGCTCCATGTGGGAGTTGGAAGCGGCCTGCGGCTCTAAAGTAGCGGGCGTCAGGGGCTGCGAAAGCGCCTCACTGAGAACCGGCAACTGGCTTAGAATAAGCCTAGTCAGTTTTGGACCTCGGATGCCTGTCCTTTTCTTTTTCTTTGCATTTCTTTTGAATTGCGGGTAGTCAGATGGTTATCCGACATCATGTAATTAAATCATCTGCCAAAATAGTGAAATGCAAAATCGTACCAACGCTTAATAGTGCATTGGTTAAATCAAGCAACAACACAGACAATTAGCAACGTCGTGATCAGGGCCTAGGCAAGGAGTACAGTTAGAATGGAAGTCCTTATGAGGTATTTGCTTCCCACAAGAAATACAATTAACTTTTTCTGACCAGTCTGGAGCAAGAAAAAAGTTTCCCCAACGGGATACTTAGCTTTTAATGAGGACTTCGGATCTGAAATTCGAACATGAAAATCTTAGGAGTCGGCCGACTGGCACTTGTGAACTGCTTTTGCTTTGGGCACTGCGCGGCAAGAAAGACTGAAGAAAATGGCGTCGGCTGCATCTTTTATACCCCTGGCACACTGACGTCAGGGAGGAGGCGACAGCAACCGATGCCAGACCTAGACTTTGGAATTCAGGCTGACTGCGGGTAGCCTGCCAGCAGGATAACCCAAATGTAATGACTGCAACAGTGAACGCGATGAACATCTGCAGGTTCGATAGTCGAAGAAGCGTCTCGCGGCATACTGGACTCTGAAAGGGTCTCAGTAGAGGCCTGCAAATCTGAAGTAGCGGAAAGTAGCGAAAGCGCCTCACTGTGTACTGGCGAACTGGCAACTAGCTTAACGGAAGCGTCGGCAGCAGTTTTGGACCTATGCGGTCTCTGTCTATCTTTTTTCAGAATACCGGTAGCCGGATGGCTTACCGAAGCCATTTCTGGATAGCTAAACAGAGTACCAAAATAATTTGCCGCAAAAATAGATGAATAGTTCGGGGGTTGAATAAGGCACAAAAAGTACAGTTTTGTACCTACCATAAATGTAGATGTCCGATAGGAATGCATCTGCAGTCCTTACAAATGGGTTGTCCTGTCGCCAGGCAGCCCTTCGGTCGGCCGGATTCCAAAGTCTGGGTCTGGCCTCTGCTGGTGTCGCACTTCACCCGACGTCATAGCTGCAGTTATTCGGGTATAAAGGCATCAGCCGACGCCATTTTCCTCAGTGTTTCTTGCCCCAGATGCCAGGTGCCCTCTAGGAAAGCTAAATTTGGATAAATGCCAATGATTCCAAATAGTAGAAACAAACACAAAAATAAGCATGTATGTACATATATACAAACAAATACACCATAATAGATTCCCCAGCTAGCTATAAGATGGGCAAATACCTAGGAGTACCACATAGGGAAAGGGTGGGTAATCCTGATTGCAGATGCATTCCTATCGGACATCTACATTTATGGTAGGTACAAAACTGTACTATGTCCTTCAAGGATGCATCTGCAGTCCTTACAAATGGGTAGAATACCATAGCCAAACTGGGGGAGGAGGAAAAATAAAGTTATGGTGTAGTTAAGATCCCTTGCAAAACAGCAGTGGCAAAACCTGCTCGGGATCTAGAGTATAAAGGTAAATTATAATGCTTGGCAAATGTATGCACGGAGCTCCAAGTAGCAGCCTCTAAAATGTCCTTGGTAGCCACTCCTCGTAGGAAAGCTGTGGTAGTGGCTGTAGCCCTTGTAGAGTGAGGCCTGATGTTTTCTGGAGTTTTCTTTCCATGGTAGGAGTAACAAAATCTAATGCAATTTCTTATCCACTTGGAGATTGTCTGTTTTGAAATTGCTTTTCCTTCCATTCCTGTTGCATTTATGCTACCAGTAGCTGGTCAGTTTTTCTATTGCCCTTGGTCCTGTCCAGGTAGTAGCGTAATTGTCTATGTACATCCAAGGTATGCAACAGTCTTTCTCCCCTGTTCTGTGGGTTGGGGAAGAATGTAGGTAGGTGGATAGCCTGATTTAAAGATACTCTGGAGACCACCTTAGGCATAAAAGTAGGATTTGTTCTCATGGACACTATCTTGATGGAAGATCAGGAAGGGTTGTACTGCCATTAATGCCTGTAGCTCAGAAACCCTTCTTGCTGAAGTGATTGCCAGCAGGAAAGCAGTTTTCCATGATAAGTATTGTAATTCTGCTGTTGCTGCTGGTTCGAAAGGAGGAAGTGTCAATTTTTCTAGCAAAAAGTTCAAGTCCCATGCTGGCACTGGTGGCTTCCTAGGAGGTTTTACATTTTTAATTCCTCTCAGAAACTGCCTGAGCAGAGGATGTGAGAAGACTGGAGGATCCAAGTCGTATTCTGCTGAAATAGCTGATGCATGAATCTTAATGGAAGAATAGGACAGGCCTTTGTGGAAGAGCTCTGCCAAGTATTCCAGGATGTTGGCTATGTTTACCAGTGACACATCTTCTCCTTTTGCAGTACTCCAAATGAGATAGCTTTTCCATTTTGCTGAATAAATTTTTCTTGTTGAGGGTCTGCGAGCCTCCAGGATAATGTCTTTAACCCTTTGGGATAAATTTGGGTTAATTGGTCTTATGCAATGTTCCAGGCAGTCAGCTGCAGAGTTTTCAGGTTTGGATGCAGGATGTTGTAGTTGTTCTGTGTTAACAGCAAGGGAACCAGGGGTAGGGGCCATATTTGTTCCCGAGACATGCTCCTCAGTAATGGGTACCAATGTTGTCTTGGCCAGTCTGGAGCTATCAGAATGATCCTTGGACGGTCCTCTTTGATCTTCAATAGCACCTTGTGCATCAAAGGAAGTGGTGGGAATGCAATATGCTGTCAGGTTTTTCCAACTGAAAGATAGGGAGTCCACCTTCCAAGCAAGTGGGTGGAACGTCCTTGTGCAGACTTTCTTTAGCTGGTGATTGCGTGGGGATGCAAATAAGTCTATTTCTGGGAGTCCCCATTTTCTTGTAATGGTTTTGAAGATGTCCGGATGCAGCATCCATTCGTGGGCATCCGTGGTAGTCCTGCTTATTATGTCTGCTAGAATGTTTTCTTTTCCTGGTACAAAAATTGCTTGTAACTGAATGTTGTAGCTCAGGGCCACATTCCAGAGGTCCAGTGCCATCCGGCATAGAGGTGAATGTGTGCCTCCCTGTTTTTCCTTAGGGGAAAAAAAACGGGGTTAAAAAATTTTAAAAAATTTTTTTGGGGGCGCTGGGCGGGGGAAAATTTTTTCCAAAAAAGGGGGGAATTCCCTTTTTTGGTTTTTTTAATTTTGGAAATCCTTAGGAATTAAACTAAAATAAATGTTTCAACTTGATAACTTAAAAAATATGATAAGACCTTTCTAAACTGCCAGTTTAAAAGCATTTTGATGTTTAATTTTCCCAATTTTTTTGTCCAAATTTATTCATTAGGTTAAGTCTTGGAAATCACGCCTGGTAAAATTTTTCCTTCCTGATTTTCCAAAATAATTTTGGAAAACATGGTTTTTAAATTAAGAAATATAATCTTGATTTTTTTTAAAAAGGGTTTTTTTTGCTGTGAATTCAGTACTAATTTAATTCCTTTCTTGCAGGTTCCAATGTATGTGTTCCATTTTTTTTCCTTTTGTTTATAAATGTTTGGAATTAGCAAATTTAAAGAGAAGTTAGAAAAAAAGGTTGGTTCTTTAAACCCTTCAAAAAAAGGGGCCCCATTATTTCTAAGTAAAATTTTAAAAAAATTTGTTTTTTCGCCTTTTATTTTTGGTTTCCGTTTTTTGGAGGTTTTTTGAAAATTGGGGCTATGAAGTTTAAAAGGCTACTTTTTCCCCCTCAGGTTGCCCTGTGGGGAAGGGGGAAAGTATTTGAGTAATGTGGGATACCCAAGGTAAGAAGTACGGGGGCCTTTTAGCCTTTTCAAATTTGGTTTTTTTTGTACTGTTTATCCTTTTCAGTCGCTTGTTAACAGTTTTAATAATGGTTGTTGGCTGAGTTGATGAAAAAGTTTAATAAACCTAAAAATAATTAAAGCTTCGTGCATTTGAATTTTGGGATGTTTGTTTGGCATTGAAATGCATATGCCAGTATTTGTAATAAAGGACAGGATTACATTATTGTAAGAGTCTCATTACACCTGGAGACTTCCTGTCATCTCTGCAAGCTTTACCCGTAAACAGAATGCCAATCGTGTGGTCCATAACCTGTACAGTAATCCTTTAAGCAATGTATCTTGAGCTTATTTCTTGTTTGCTTTTCATTTTTTACTTTGATCATGTTTTCCCCATGAAACAAGTAGATGTCAGGCAGCAGGTCTGTTTTTGGATAAGGAAGATTTTTACAAGTGGGGGCATCAGAGATTTCTACTTTCAGCATGTTATTTGGTACTTTAATAAAGCTGAATATAAACTATAATTAGAACTGCAGTGCAAGAAGTGGTTTGAGTTGAATGCTGCTTGTTTTTCTTGTACTTGATTTTGACTGGCATTCCATTAATGTATTTAAAAAAAAGTAATTTATTTTTTCATGCCTCACAACCTTTTTTGTTTCCATCTAGATATTAAGCTGTCATGCAGCCAATGCATTGAAATATTTTTATTCATCTACACTTCATTTTGTCTTGATTGGACTCTCAATGACGGTTTGGCACCCAGGGCAGTATATTTAGTTTTTGTGGTTTTGAGCATAGCTCCTCCCCTCTCTAGTTGGCCACACCCCTTCCCATTGACCCCCACCCATTCAGCTGTCTCCTGCAGCCCCCCTTTGATTTGAAGTCACCAGCCGCCACTGCTCTAGGGCATCTGTATCTGCCTCTTTGTGGCTTGTCTGACACTGGAAAGGACCAATTCTTTTGCAGGCCAGTGTCTGCTAAATCTTGGAGGCTGTACCTGTAAGAAATCCTTGACTGTTTGCATAGATTTAGCTTTGTCCTCCATTTTCTTCAACACCTCTTCTGCTTTAAAACCAAACAAGGTATCATGCTGTACTGAAGCATCTAATAATTTTGCTTTAACATGATCAGGCAGATTCTGTTCCTTTAACCAAGCATGCCTCAATGACAGAACCTGCAACAGCGGCCCTGCAGGAGGCCTCCAGAGAATCACAACCACATTGCAAAGTATGCTCACTTGTTCAGCTGCATGCAATAAATCCTGCATTTCTTTGTTTTCTGCACATTCAGAATTTATCAACATTTTCTGTTTAAGCAGAGACATAATATATTGCTGATATTTAAGCATATGAAACTGACAATTTAATGCCCTTATAACCAAGGTAGCAGAAGTGTAAATCTTTTTTCCCCATCTGTCCAGTGCCCTAGAATCTCTGTCAGAGGGAGTAGGGTTTTTTGCAGTGGAAGCCTTGACCCCCTTGGGACCCTGAGAGATAGTTTCTGGATCAGCAGCAGGGTTCTTAAAATAAAATTTATGTGAATCAGGAACCCTGTAGTATCTGTCTGGCTTAACAGGAGCTGGAGGTAGAGAGTCAGGAGTCAGACTGGACTCTGAAAATACATCATCTACAATGTCTAACAGGTGGAATAGCAAGGGGCCTGTGCTGAGGTAGTAAAAGGAAGTCTCTAAGCCTTTTCTTAGATTCTGAATAATCTTGGCTCTCCCAGTGGAAATGCTCCCTCATTGTATGCAGAGTTTCCCCAAAAGAATAATCCTCAGGAGGAGAGGCTGAAGGGATAGATTCTTCAGCATCAAAATCCTCATAGGGAGGAAGAGAGTATTCCTGATCAGAATAGGAATCAGAAGAAATGGAAACCTGATCTGAAGATTCATATTCTGTCTCTTGCCTAGGCCTCTTATCAGGAGGGGGATGGGAACCCCTGATCAAAGTAATTAGGTCTTTGGCCATTTTGAGCATCTGCTTTTTAGGTAGGGAGGCCTGTCCTTGGGGCTGTTGTACCCGTTTCTTTGTCTTTAGAGGTGCTTTTGTCTTTGCCTTTGAAGTTGGTTGTTTTAACATATGAACTGTGTAGGCCTGAAAACACCCTCAGAAGCAGATGCCTGCACAGCGGCTCCGGACCCATCTGAGGAAATAGTTTCCGAGGTTCCAATATCTTGAGTTTCCAGCGGCCTAGTCAGCTCCATGTGGGAGTTGGAAGCGGCCTGCGGCTCTAAAGTAGCGGGCATCAGGGGCTGCGAAAGCGCCTCACTGAGAACCAGCAACTGGCTTAGAATAAGCCTAGTCAGTTTTGGACCTCGGATGCCTGTCCTTTTCTTTTTCTTTGCATTTCTTTTGAATTGCGGGTAGTCAGATGGTTATCCGACATCATGTAATTAAATCATCTGCCAAAATAGTTAAATGCAAAATCGTACCAACGCTTAATAGTGCATTGGTTAAATCAAGCAACAACACAGACAATTAGCAACGTCGTGATCAGGGCCTAGGCAAGGAGTACAGTCAGAATGGAAGTCCTTATGAGGTATTTGCTTCCCACAAGAAATACAATTAACTTTTTCTGACCGGTCTGGAGCAAGAAAAAAGTTTCCCCAACGGGATTACTTAGCTTTTAATGAAGACTTCGGATCTGAAATTCGAACATGAAAATCTCAGGAGTCGGCCGACTGGCACTTGCGAACTGCTTTTGCTTTGGGCACTGCGCGGCAAGAAAGACTGAAGAAAATGGCGTCGGCTGCATCTTTTATACCCCTGGCACACTGACGTCAGGGAGGAGGCGACAGCAACTGATGCCAGACCTAGACTTTGGAATTCAGGCTGACTGCGGGTAGCCTGCCAGCAGGATAACCCAAATGTAATGACTGCAACAGTGAACGCAATGAACATCTGCAGGTTCGATATTCGAAGAAGCGTCTCGCGGCATACTGGACTCTGAATGGGTCTCAGTAGAGGCCTGCAAATCTGAAGTAGCGGAAAGGAGCGAAAGCGCCTCACTGTGTACTGGCGAACTGGCAACTAGCTTAACGGAAGCGTCGGCAGCAGTTTTGGACCTATGCGGTCTCTGTCTATCTTTTTTCAGAATACCGGTAGCCGGATGGCTTACCGAAGCCATTTCTGGATAGCTAAACAGAGTACCAAAATAATTTGCCGCAAAAATAGATGAATAGTTCGGGGGTTGAATAAGGCACAAAACTGACAGTGAGGGACATTGTGGTCTGAGCCTAAGCAAGGAATGCAGTACGAATGAAAATCTTTGAGGTATTTATTTTCCGCAGGTAAGCCAATTGTTAACTTTTACTGACATCAGATTAAGAGCAAGAAAAAGGATCCCCAATGGGGTACTTAGCTTTTTTTTTTAAGACTTCTGTTCTGAAACACGAACGAAAATTTCAGGAGTCGGCCGACTGGCACATGCAAACTGCTTCTGCTTCGGGCACTGTGCGACAAGAAAGACTGGTGTAATGGCGTCAGCTGCATGTTTTATACCCTTGATGACCTGACATTATAGAGGAAGAGAAAGCATCCGACGCAGGAATCCAAGACTCTGCTATTCAGGGCGGCTGAGGTCTACCTGCAAGCAGATAACCCAAATGTAATGACTGCAACAGTGAAACACAAAGAACATCCAGGACTACAACAGTGAATACACTCAAACATCTACATTTATGGTAAGTGTACACAAAGTACAGTTTTGTACACTTACCATAAATGTAGAAGTTAGAGTGTTATTCACTGTTGTAGTCATCACATTTGGGTTATCCCTGAAAGGTAGCTCTCGGCCGGCCCGAATACCAGAGGCTTAGTATTTCTGCATCGGTTGCTGTCACTTCAGTACTGACGTCAGGTCGTCAGTAGTATAAAGTAAGGCAGCAGATGCCATTACATCAGTTTTTCTTGCCCTAACCTGGCAGGAGCCCCCAAGTAGGAGGCAGGTTCTGGTGGAAGAACCTCACCAGTAGAAATTAAATACCAATATGTCCCTTGTAAGGAAAGAGAAGAGACGAGAGGGGGATGGAGGGAGGGAAACCAGGACTGCAACAGTGAATACATTTGAACAGCTACATTTATGGTAAGTGTACACAACTGTACCATGTTCTTCGTGTTTCACTTGCAGTCATCACATTTGGGTTGATTCCCAAAGTTGAGGAAAAGGGTGAAGGCAGTCAATCAAACTAAGGGCTGGCTAGGATGCCCTGCAAGACTTCAGAGGCAAACCCTGCCCTGGATTTCGAGAAGAGAGGCAGGTGGTAGTGTTTGGTAAAAGTGTGAACAGATGTCCAGGTGGCAGCCTCCAGGTTCTGGTGGAGTGAGTCCTGACCGCCTTGGGGGGAGGTTTTCCATGTTGGTTGTAGCAGAAATGGATGCAGTGTGCTATCCATTTGAAAATGGTTTGTTTGGAGATGGCTTTGCCTTCTGCCCCGGTAGGTAGCAAAGCTAACCAGCAATTGTTCAGACTTTCTGAAGGATTTAGTCCTGTCTAGACAGACTCTGAGCTGTCTGTGCACATCTAGAGAGAGTACAGGATCCTTTCCCCCTTGTTCTGGGGATTAGGAAAAAAGGTGGGCAAGTGAAAGGATTGGTTGAGAGACACATTGGACATGACCTTGGGCATGAAGGACGGGTTAGTCCTGAGGGATACCCTGTCAGCATGGAAGATGATGAAGGGTTCCACAGTCATGAGTGCTGGCAGCTCGGAGACTCTTCTGGCTGAGGACGGCCAAAAGGAAAGCTGTCTTTCCAGGTGAGAAATTTTAGCTCTGCAGAGGAGGCTGGTTCGAAGGGAGGCAGGGTGAGCTTTTCCAACACAAAGTTAAGGTCCTAAGCTGGGGTTGGTGCTCTTCTGGGTGGCCTCAAGTTGCTAGCCCCTCTTAGGAACTGTTTGATCAAAGGGTGTCAGAAAAGGTGCTGCTCAGTGGGAAAATTAGTGGAGGCATGAATTTTAATAAAGGAAAAAGAGAGGCCAGTGTGTAGAAGGCCAGCTAAGTAATCCAGGACAAGTGGGAGGGGGGGGTTGTGCCGTACTGGCTCCCTTAGCCTGAATCCAGGTGCAGAACCTTTTCCATTTGTCCACATAAGACTCTCCAGTACTAGGGCATCTGCCCTCACGTATAACATCTAGAAACTGTTTACTGAGATTAGCAGATTGATCAGGGTTTAGGGAATAAGCCAAGCTGCCAAATTAAGGGTCTGCAATTGGGAATGCATGAATTTCCCTTCCCTCTGGATCAGGAGGTTTGGAATCTGAGGAAGATGCCATGGTGGCAGTGGGGACAGGCTGTGCAGCAAGGGCTAACAGTGCTGGCAAGGCCAGTCTGGAGCTATAAGAACTGTCCCTGATTTTCCTCCCTTATTTTGAGCAGTACCCTGGAGATGAGAGGAAGTGGAGGAAAGGCACAGACCGAGAAGACTGACCCAGAGAAAGGACAGGGAATCCACTTTCCAAGCTATGCAGTGATGCTTCCTGGTGTAGAATTTGCTGAGCTGATGGTTGGTGTGGGAGGCAAAGAGGTAGACTCTCAGGTTGCCCCATTTCTGAGTTATTAGGGTGAAGATTCTTCTGTTGAGCTGCAACTCGTGGTGGTCCAGAAGATTTCTGCTTAATTGGTCTGCCAGACAGTTGAGAGAACCTGGTAGGAATTGTGCTAATAGGTGAAGTTGCATGGCAGATGTTGTGTGCCAAAAGATCATGGCCAGCCTGCATAGGAGGTAGGAGTGAATTCCTCCCCAGCTTGTTGATATACCACATCATAGTGGTGTTGTCTGTTTTGATAAGGAGAGCCCCTGGGGAGAGAAGGGGCTTGAAAGCTATCAAGGCGTGCTGGACAGCCATCATCTCTTTATGGTTGATGTGCAGTGGGATTTGCTGTGGGCTCCATTGGCCCTGTATACACCTGCTGTCCAGGTGTGCACCCCAGGCATAGCCTGATACCATCTGTAGTGAGGGTCTGGGTGGCGTGGGGTGGTGAGAGAGGTAGTCTCTTGTGGGAACATGCTGTTGCCCACCAAAGAAAATCTTTTTGATGCAAGGAATTATAGGTATAAGTCTCCAGGTCTTGACAGTGTTGACACCAAAGGCTTTTTAGGTACCACTGACGTTTCCTCATATGCAGTCTGGCATATGGAATGAGTAGTATGCAAGATGCCATGAACCCCAGAGCTTGCAGGATTTTCCTTGCAGATAACTGGGGTCTGGTGGCTAGTTGAGAGAAGGCTGTCAGGAAAATTTGCTTTCTGGTGTAACGAATGCCATCTGGGATGCTGCATCCAGGCTTGTTCCCAGGAATATAACCCTTTGGGTGGGCACCAGTTTGGATTTCCTTTCACTGATTGTGTACCCTAGGGAGGTTAGAAGGGACTTTACAAAGGCCAGGTGCTTGAGCAGCTTTTCCTGGCTGCCTCTGCCTGAATTACACAGTTGTCTAAGTATGGGTAAATCTGGATATTCCTTTGTCTGCAAAAGGCAATGGCCGGAGCCAGACATTTTGTGAAAACATTGGGAGCAGTGGATAAGCCAAAGGGAAGCTCAGAGAACTGAAAGTGTTGAGATCCTGCCCTGAAACTGAGATATTTTCTGCATGTTTCCCTGATAGGAATGTGGAGGTAGGCCTCCTTTAGACCTAGGGTGGCTAGCAAAGCATGCTTGGAAAGCATGGGTAGCAGTTGCTGCACGGTAAGCATTTTGAATTTTGGGATCACCAGGAAAGTGTTTAGAATGGATAGATCGAGGATGGGGTGCCAGGTGCCGTCTTTTCTGGGTACCAGAAAAAGTCGGAGTAGAAAAGTACAGTTGTGTACACTTACCATAAATGTAGATGTTCAAGTGTATTCACTGTTGCAGTCATCACATTTGGGTTATCTGCTTGCAGTAGCCCTCAGTTGGCCTGATTATCAGTCTTGGATCCTGCATCAGTTGCCGTCTCATCTTCCGTGACATCAGGTAGTCAGGGGGTATGAAGCATGCAGCCGAAGCCATATATATATATATATATATATATATATATATATATATATATGTAGACACACACACACACAAGGGTCAGGGAGCTGGAGGGAGGGTAACCAGGACTGCAACAGTGAATACACTCTAACATCTACATTTACGGTAAGTGTACACAACTGTACTATGTTCTTCGTGTTTCACTGTTGCAGACATCACATTTGGGTAGATTCCCAAAGTTAAGGATGGGAGGAAGAATTTAGATAGCATTAGGACCAGCTATAAGGCCCTGCAAGATGGAAGTGGCAAAGCCAGCTCTGGATTTAGAGAAAATTGGCAAATGGTAATGCTTGGTGAAAGTATGTACAGAACTCCAGGTAGCAGCTTCTAGGATGTCCCTGGTAGGGACACCTCTGAGAAAGGCTGTAGACGTAGATGCAGCCCTAGTTGAATGGGGTCTAATCCCCTGTGGGATAGGTTTTCCATGTTGCTTATAGCAGAAATGAATGCAATGGCCTATCCATTTAGAAATGTTTTGCTTTGAAATAGCCTTCCCCTCTGCTCCTGCAGCAAATGCCGCCAGCAGTTGTTCATATTTCCTTTGAGGTTTAGTCCTGTCCAAGTAAAATCTAAGTTGTCTGTGCACATTTAAGGAGTGCAGTATCTGTTCCTCTCTGTTCTGTGGATTAGAAAGGAAGGTTGGGCAAATAAATGGACTGATTAAGAGCTACACTGGATACCACCTTGGGCATGAAGGAGGGACTGGTCCTGAGGGACACCCTGTCCGCATGAAAGATGATGAAAGGCTCCACTGCCATAAGGGCCTGTAATTCAGATACCCTTCTTGCTGAAGTGATTGCTAAAAGGAAGGCTGTTTTCCAAGAAAGGAATTTTAAATCTGCACTTGTAGCTGGCTCAAAAGGAGGACAAGTGTGTTTTTCCAATACAAAGTTAAGGTCCCAGGCTGGAGATGGGGCTCTCCTAGGCGGTCTTAAGTTTTTGGACCCTCTGAGGAACTGCTTGAGCAGTGGATGAGAGAAGAGGGGTGGTTCTGTGTTATAATGAGCTGAAATTATAAGGTTATGAAAGGTAATTAGCCAGGCTGCCAGGTTCAGGGTTTGAAGCTGAGGGTGCAGAATCTGGCTCTCCTGCTATGACAGCAGGGTAGGGGTATGAGGCAGGTGCCATGGAGCCAGCAGTGACACACTGAGCATGACGGGGTACCAGTGTTGGCGTGGCCAGTCTGGTGGAATCAATATAGTCCTTGGTTTGTCCTGTTTGATCTTTAGTAGTACTTTGGAGAGCAGAGGCAGAGGGGGAAAGGTGTAGACAGATAGGTTTTATCAGCTGAAGGACAGAGCATCCACTTTCCAGGCTTTTTTGTGAGGAGTTCTTGTGCAAAAATTGTCCAACTGGTAGTTCTGGGGGGGGAGGCAAATAGATCTGTCTGGGCTCCCCCATTTGCTTGCCAACATGTTGAAAATCTGTGGTTCCAGTTCCCACTCGTGCAGGTCCATGAGACTTCTGCTTAGTTCGTCTGCCAGTATATTCAGTTTTCCTGGCAGGAACTGAGCTTGTAGTTGCACTTGGTAGCTCAAGGCCATGTTCCACAATGCCATGGCTAGTCTGCAGAGGGGGTAGGAATGTGTACCCCCCCTGCTTGTTTATGTACCACATAACAGTGGTGTTGCCTGTCTTTACCATTAGTTGTCCTGGATGAATGTAGTCCTTGAAGGCTGTCAGAGCGTTCTGTACAGCTAACATTTCTTTTTGATTGATATGTAGGTGCATCTGACTTGGGCTCCATTTGCCCTGAATGAACTTCCTTGCCAGGTGAGCCCCCCATGCATAGTCTGATGTGTCTGTAGTTAGGGTTTGGGGTGCAGGGGGTAGTGTGAATGGCAGACCCTTGTTTTGGCGGCAGGCCTCTACCCACCATAGGAACTCTAGGAGGAGGCATGGTATGATAGCAATCGTTTCCAGGCTGTGACAATGTTGACTCCATAAACTTTTTAAGTACCACTGAAGTTTCCACATATGCAGTCTTGCATATGGAATTAGAAGAATGCAGGAGGCCATGAACCCCAAGGCTTGCAGTATTTGTCTTGCAGATAGTAGGGTTTATGTGGCCACTTGGCTGAAGTAAGTTACCAAATGAGTTTGCTTTTCTGGCGTGAGGAAAGCCATTTGGGCAGTTGTATTCAAGCTTGCACCCAGGAATGTAATCTATTGAGAAGGTACCAGTTGTGATTTATTTTCTTTTATGGTGTACCCTAGACAAGTTAGAACCCTTTTTACAAACTCCAGATGATTTATAAGTGTGGCCTGGCTTTCTGCCTGAATTAGACAGTCGTCCAGGTATGGATATATTTGAATATTTCTTTGTCTGCAAAATGCAATTACTGGAGCCAGGCACTTTGTGAATACCCTGGGCGCAGTAGATAAGCCAAAGGGAGTGCAGAGAACTGATAATGCAAGTAGCCTGCTTTGAAGCATAGGTATCGTCTGCAAGATTCCCTGATTGGGATATGCAGGCCGCCATGATTTGTCTTTTCTGGGTACCAGGAAAAGCCTGGAATAAAAATCTTGTCCCTTATCCTCTTCTGGAACCGGTTGAATAGTCCCCATGTTTAAGCGGGAAAGTACTTGTTTCTGAGCCTCTGCCCACTGATTTGGGGGCAGGTCTGGCCATCCGTTTGGCGTTGGCAATGTGTGGAAATGAAATCTGTATCCCTGGAACACTATTTAAAACCCATTTGCCCTGGGTTATGTGTTCCCAGTTTTTTGCAAGAGCAGCAATCCCCCCCCCCCCAAAGGGGCGGCTAAAAAGGTAAGTGCTTGGTAATTTTAAAGGAAAGTCATTGAGACGGTTTACCATAGGGGGGTGTCTTGTTATTTCCAGATTTGGAAGTGGAAGCACCCCATTGCTTAGTTCTGAGAGTCCCTTGGGACTGAAACATGGTTCTTTTGGTGTGTCTGGGTTTGGCTTGAGTGGATCTGGAAGGAGCTGGAAAGGACCAATTCTTAGTAGGCCAGTGTCTACTAAATCTTGGAAGTTGCACTTGTAAGAAATCTTTCACAGTTTGCATAGATTTAGTTTTATCTTCCATCTTTTTTAGAACTTCTTCAGCCTTATTGCCAAACAGGCGGTCCTGATTTAAAGGAGCATCCAACAGTTTTGCTTTAACATGATCAGGCAGAGATTGCTCCTTAAGCCAAGCATGCCTAAGCACAGACCCAGTAACAGCAGCCCTGCAACAGGCCTCTAAAGAATCAAAACCACATTGCAAAGTACGTTTTCCAACTTGTTCAGCTGAATGCAATAAATCCTGTAAATCTGTATTTTCCACAGTCAGAAATCAACATCATTTTCTGTTTAAGCAGTCCTAGGATATGCTGTTGATATTTTAGCATATGAAATTGGAAGTTTAAAGCCCTGATTGCCAAGGTTGCAGAAGTATAAACCTTTTTACCCCATCTATCCAGCGCCCTGGAATCTCTATCAGAAGGGGTAGGGTTTTTAGCAGTAGAAGGTTTAATGCCCTTGGGCCTCAGAGAAATGGTTTCTGGGTCTGCAACCAGATTTTTGAAAAGGAACTCATGGGACTCAGGAACCCTGTAGTATCTGCCAGGTTTATTAGGAGCCGGAGGCAGGGATTCAGGGGCCATAGTGGATTCCGAAAACACATTAATGTCTAGTACAGGAGGTACAGCCAAAGGCCTATGCTGAGGTAGAAGATGGAAATCCCCAAGCCTCTTTTTAGATTCAGAAAATTCCTGACTTTCCCAGTGGAAATGCTCCCTTAAGGTATGTAGTTTTCTCCAAAATAAAAGTCCTCAGGGGGGGAGCAGAGGGAATGGAATCCTCTGCATCAGAATCCTCATAAGTAGGAATGGACAAATCCAGGCCATTGAAAGAATTAGAAGAAACAGGGTCCTGATCAAAAGATTCATAGTCAAGCTCAGTCCTAGGCCTCTTAGAAGGTGGGGGTTAGCTACCCTTGATTAGAGTAATGAGATCTTCAGCCATTTTGATCATTTGTTTTTTAGGCATAGGGGCCTGAACATATGGCCTAGGCGTGGGTTTTTTAGACATAGATCGAGATTTAGGCCTTAGAATAGAAAGTGGCGTCTGTTTAATATGCAAGTCTGTAGGCCTGAATACACCCTCAGAAGCCGGTGCCTGCACAGCGGCTCTGGACCCATCCAAGGGAGAGACATCTGCGAGTTCCATAGGTGAAGCATCTCGTGGCATACCGGACTCCGAATGGGTCTCAGTAGAGGCCTGCGAGTCAGAAGTAGCAGGTATCAGGGGCTGCGAAAGCGCCTCACTGAGTACCGGCAAACTGGCAACTGGCTTAGGAGAAGCGTCGTCGGCAGTTTTAGACCTCAACGGCCTGTGTCTTTTTCTTTGCATTTTTTCGGAATTCCGGTAGTCTGACGGCTAACAGACATCATTTCTGGATAATTAAACCAAGAGCCGAAATATTTAGAGGCAAAAATGTACCGACAACGGATAGTGCGATGATTAAATAAAGCACAAAACCGACAGTAAGGTACATCGTGGTTAGGGCCTAGGCAAGGAATACAGTTGTTGTGTCTTTCGGCTTTTCCCGGTTAGGGGTCACCACAGCGGAACTCCGGTCTGCTAATGATTGGCAGTAGATTTTTACGTGCCGACTTGCCGGGCCTGACGCACAACCTTCAACAAAGGGACACCCATTCACGCATGTCGCCACACAGAAGACACTCTGAGAATCGAATGGGACAACGTCTTACTGTGAGGCACGATGATACCGCAGCACCACCACCGCAGTACAGGCAAGGAATACAGTACAAATGAAAATCTTTATTAGGTATTTGCTTCCCACAAGTAATGCAGTTATTAACTTTTACTGACATCGGTAAGGAGCAAGAAAAAGTTTCCCCAACGGGGTACTTAGCTTTAAGTTGAAGACTTCGGTTCTGAAACTCGAAAATGAAAATTTCAGGAGTCGGCTGACCGGCACTTGCGAACTGCTTCTGCTTCGGGCACCGCACGGCAAGAAAGACTGATGTAATGGCGTCGGCTGCATGTTTTATACCCCTGATGACCTGACGTCATGGAAGACGGGACAGCAACCGACACAGGACCAAGACTTTGTTAATCAGGCCGACTGAGGGCAACCTGCCAGCAGATTACCCAAATGTAATGACTGCAACAATGAAACATAAACCTCAGATAGTTCTGGCGTTGAGCAAAGCACAGAAGCAACAGCGGGGACGTCGTGGTCTGGGCCTAAACAAGTGACACAGTAAGAATGAAAGTCTCTGTGTATTTGCTTTCCACAGGCGAGACAATTCACTTTTTTCTGACATCGGTTAGTGCAAAAAAAAAAAAAAGATCCCCAATGGTGTACTATGCTTTAGAAGACTTCAGTAGACAAAACTCATGTAGTGGCTGACCGGTACTCGTGCAAACTGTCTCCATGGCCTATGTTTTTCGTGTTTCACTGTTGCAGTCATCACCTGTGCGAGTATTCCCAAAGCTGAGGAGAGGGGTGGTAGGATTAGTAAGCGACCTAGGAATGGGTCAGCATGCCCTGCAGAGGCAAACCCCGCCCTAGCTTTAGAGACTAGAGGTAGGTGGTAATGTTTGGCAAAGGTATGGCCAGAGGTGGCAGCTTCCAGGATGTCCCTGGTGGGAACTCCTCTGAGGAATGCTGGGGAAGTGGAGGCTGCCCTACTGGAATGGGTTTGAATAGACTGGGGGGGGGGGATCCCATGCAATCTGCAGCAGAAATGGATACAGTGCGACATTCATTTGGAAATAGTTGTTCGGAAATGGGCTTCCCCCCTGCGTCTGGGGCAAAGCTGACAAGTAGTTGGTCTGTTTTCCTGAAGGGGTTAGTACGGTTCAGACAGTATCTGAGCTGTCTGTGCATGTCTATTGAGTGCAGAATTATTTCCCCCTTGTTTTGAGGGTAAGGAAAGAAGGTGGGTAGACATATGGCCTGGTTGAGTTGCATTAGATACCACCTTGGGCATAAAGGAGGGACAGGTCCTCAGGGAGACCCTGTCTGCATGGAAGATGATGAAGGGCTCAATGGCCATCAGTGCCTTAAGTTCTGAAACCCTTCTAGCGGAGGTGACAGCTAGGAGAAAAGCAGTCTTCCAGGAGAGGTATCTTAGTTCTGCTGAAGCAGCGGGTTCAAGGGGTGGTAAGATGTTTTTCCAAAACATAATTCAGGTCCCAGACTGGAGTGGTGGCCTTCTGGGAGGTCTGACATTAGAAGGCCCTCTGAGGAATGTTTACTCAATGGATGGGAGAACAGGGGCAGTTCTATATCAAAATGAACTGAAATGGCTGAGGCGTGAATTTTAATAGAGGAGAAAGAGAGGTCACTATTAAGTAGCTCCGCTAGGTAATCCAGGATAAGAGGGATGGAAGGTTGTGAGGTATTGCCCCCTCTGGACTGGCTCCAGGAGCAGAATCTTTTCCATTTTTCTGCATAAGATTTTCTGGTGCTGGGCCTTCTGGCCTCTGTGATAATGTTTAGGACCAGTTTGCTTAACAGAGTATTAGCCATGCTGATAGTTTGAGAGTCTGCAAATCTGGGTGCAGCCCCCCCCCCCCCACCTGAGTTAAGAGGTCTGAGATCAGGGGAAGCTGCCTGGGTAGACTGTGATCTCAGGCTGCACAGTAAGGGGTACCAATGTTGTCTGGGCCAATCTGGAGGAACAAGGATGGTCTTTGGTCTCTCCTCCCTTATTCCGACCAGTACCTTGGGAATAAGAGGCAGAGGAGGAAATGCATACACAAAGAAGGTGTTCCAGATGTGAAGCAAAGAGATACACCTCTGGAGTCCCCCACGCCAGAGTGATTTGTAAAAAGATTTTTCTGTGGAGCTCCCATTCGTGGGGGTCCAGTAAGTTTCTGCTTAAGTAGTCTGCCAGGGTGTTGTTGATCCCTGGTAGGTATTAGGCTATTAGGTGTAATCCCATGGAAGAGGCCAGCCACCAGAGGTCCATGGCTAGCCTGCACAGAGGGTAAGCTTTGGTCCCTCCCTGTTTGTTGATGTACCACATTACTGTGGAATTGTCTGTTTTGATAAGGAGAACCCCTGGCTTGAGATGGGGTTTGAAGGATGTCAGAGCCTTTTGTACTGCCATCATTTCCTTCTAGTTGATGTGTATGGGAAGGTGCTGGGCATCCCAAAGACCTTGGGTGCACCTGCCTTCTAGACGAGTGCCCCAATCTATGTCTGAGGTGTCAGTTGTAATGGTCTGGCCGGTTGGGCGGAGGGTGAAGAAAAGACCCTTGTTTCTGGGCACAGGCCCCTACTCACCAGATAAACTCTGTCCTTATACAAGGGATCAGAGGGAGAGAGGTCTCTAGAGGTTGAGAGTGCCGACACCAAAGGTTCTTAGGTACCACTGAAGTTTTCTCATGTGAAGCCTGGTTAGAGGAATTAGAAGGATCCAAGATGCCATGTACCCCATGGCTTGCAGGAACTTCCACACAGTGAGGTGACTTCTGGAAGCCATCTGGGTAAAATAGAGAGGCAGGAAGCTCTAATTTTCTGGGGATAGGAAGGCCATTTGGGATGCTATGACCAGCAGTGCTGCCAAGAAAATGATCTTCCTGGAGGGTGTTTGCTTTGATTTCTTCTCGTTGAAGGTTTAGACTAAGAGAAAGTCCTTGAGGAGCTTTCTTTGAAATCTGCCTGAATGAGGCAGTTGTCCAGATAAGGGTAAATCTGTATATTTTTCTGTCTGCAAAAGGCTATGGCCGGAGATAAGCATTTGGTGACGACCCTGGGAGCAGTAGATAAGCTTAAGGGTAGTGCTGCGAAATGAGTGTTGTGAGCCTGCTCTGAAGTGAAGGAATTTCCTGCAGGATTCCCTTATGGGGATGCGCAGGTAGACATCTTTTAGATCTAGGGTAACTAACCAGACATTTTTTTGTCAGCAGAGGCAGCAGCTGTTAGCATTCTGAATTTGGGGAACACCAGGAAGGTGTTCAGAATGGACAGATCCAGGATGGGGTGCCAAGTGCCCTCTTTTTAGGGAACAAGGAAGAATAAAAGCCTTTGCCTGTTTGATCTGAGGGGACAGGTTCTACTGCCTCTTGGGATATGAGAGTTTGAACTTGTTTCAATGCCTCTGCCCACTAATTTGGAGGCAAGTCTGGGTACCCTCTTGGAATTGGGAGTTCGTTGGAGAATTTGTATTCCTGAAAATTTATCTTTAAGACCCATTGGGTCCTTTGTTACATAGAGCCTTCCCCCTAGTTTTTGGTGAATGACAGGGGGGGGGGGGTCGTCATTGAGAGTTTTTGCCATAGAGGGATAGCTTAGAACTCCCTGCCTTTGAAGTGGAAGTGGTCCACTGTTTGGTTCTCTGCTGTCCCTGGGATAGGAGTCTGGGTGGTCTGTCCCTGCAAGGCTTACCTTGCCCCTGTCTGCTAGGAGCAGGAAAGGACCAGTGTTTTGAGGGAAAATTCCTGCTGAACCTAGAAGGTTGTACCTGAAGGAAATATTTTACTGTTTGCATAGATTTTGCTTTGTCTTCCATCTTTTTAAGCACCTCTTCCGCCTTTACTCCAAACAAGCAGTCCTTATCCAAGGGTGCATCAAGGAATTTAGACTTGACACGATCAGGGAGAGGTTGTTCCTTCAACCATGCAGGTCTCCTAACAGATCCTGACACTGCTTCCCTGCTTGAGGCTTCTAGGGTGTCATATCCACAGTGTAATGAGTGTTTGGCCACTTGACAAGTAGAGTGCAGTAAATCTGCAAACTCTTTCAAATTGGCAGAGTCAGGAAAGGTTGCAATCTTTTGTTTTAATAGTTCCAAAGTGTGGTGTTGATATTTTAACATGTGGAACTGATAGTTGAGTGCTTTGATAGCTTAGGTTGCAGAGGTGCATACTTTTTTACTCCATCTGTCCAGAACTCTGGAGTCCTTATCAGAAGGAATAAGATTCTTTGCAGAACTAGCCTTAGCTCCTTTTGGTCCCTGTGCAATGACCTCCAGGTCTGCAGCAGGATTTCTGTACAGGCATTTCTGAGAATCCAGTACTCTAATACCTGTCAGGTTTTCTGGGAGCAGGTGGGAGGGCATCAGGAGCTAAGCTGGATTCATGGAAGACATCATCAACCACCTCTAAGATTGGAGGGATTGCCAAGGGTCTGTGCTGGGGCAGGTCTAGAAACTCTTAGTCTTTTCTTAGAATGAGGGAAGTCCTGGGATTCCCAGTGGAAATGTTCCCTGAGGGTGTGAAGGGTTTCCCCAAAGGAAAGATCTTCTGGTGGGGAAGCAGAAGGAATGGAGGCCTATGCATCTGAATCCTCATAAGCAGTCAGAGATTGTTGTTCCTCTTCAAAATCTGAATGGTCATTCTCCTCAGAATCCTGTTCTGTCAGTATTTCAGGAGAAAGGTCTCTATCCTTTTAGAAGTTGTGGCCTGACTACCCCAGATAAGGGTGATAAGATCCTCTGCCATTTTTAGCATTTGAGCTTGGAGTGGTGGAGCAAGAGTAAAATGGTGGCTAGAGGTAGTTTTCCTAGGAGTGGCCTTGCTTCTAGGCCTAAGAGTATTCATCGATCAGAGAAACGGTAGTCAGAGAAGACGTTGATTTTTGTCTAGATTCAGTAGTGCGAAAAACTTCCTCAGAAGCCGGTGCCTGCTTCGCGGCTCCGAACCCAACCAAGGCAGAGACAACCAAAGGCTCAGAAGACTAAGAAGATTTCTATGGCATACAGAGACTCCAAAAGGGTCTCAGTAGAGGCCTGAGAAGGGAATGAATCGGGCATCAGGGGCTGTGAAGGTGCCTCACTGAATTCCAGAAAGCTGATGACCTGCTTAGCAGTAGAGTTGTTGGAAGGCTTAGCCTTGTGTGGTCTGTCTCTATGTTTATCCTTCCATTTTTCAGAATGTCTACGGATTGTTGGTGGATGCCATTTTGGAATGCGAAGACGGAAGACGAAAATACCTGGCTGCAAAAAGAGCTCTACGATGAATGGTTCTCACGTTAAAGAGGGCACAGAACCGGCAAAAGTGGACAACGTGGTCTGGGCCTAAACAAGTGGCGCCTTATGAATGGAAGTCTCGGTGTGGTATTTGCTTTCCACAGGCGAGACAATTGTTAACTTTTTTGGACGTCGGTTAGTGCAAGAAAAAAGGATCCCCAATGGGGGGTACTAAGCTTTAGAGGTTTTTAGCTGTAATTCAATCTTTGGTAACGACCGACTGGCACACTTGCAAACTGCTTCTGCTACAGGCTCCACAGCAAGAAAGCCTGATGTAATGGCACCGGCTGCCTTGTTTTATAGCACTGATGATCTGACATCAGTCAACAAGCGACAGCTGAAGCAGAAAAACATTGACTCTGGTACTCGGGCCGGCCGAGGGCCACCACAGCAAGGATAACCCACAGGTGAAGACTGCAACAGTGAAACACGAAGAACATCTTTTAACCATTTTACCTCTCTGGGTAAGCATGCTACCAGTTTTCTATCCTCTGAATTATTAGAACATCTGGAACTGGACTTTATTCCAAGAGGGTTGAAGGCATTTAAAGTCCCTCCACGCCTTCTGACCCTACCAATGAGGACAAGAGGTTTCAAGCCAGATAGGTGGCTGCTGCCCATCGCTGTTCCTGGACTGGATCAATATTTTGATCGAGAGGGATGTGTTAAAGCAATGAAAATTAAAGGAAGAAATTTTGTCTATTTGCTGTTCCCTCTCTGTATAGCTAGAGACTTCCCAATTAGAGCAATATTTGGGGTACATTAACAAGAAGTTGTCAGGGTTTTAAAAAATATAAAGACTAAGTTGCAGAGAGACCTTCGAGATGACAATAATGGAAAGGCCTTTCTTTGGACAACCAATTGGAAGAGACGTCAGTTGGGCGTGCGTTTTCAGTACAAGGAAGTGAACCAGAGGTGATATGCTGCATCTCGTGCTTCTTTGCTGTGTGAGCTTCTACAGACTGCGAGATTGACGATTCAGCCTATCCTCCTCTCCCTCCAGCTCAGAAGTAGATATTTTTAAGAGAATTTTCGGAGAGATAAGCGGACAATGGAAAATGAGAGAAAAAATGACAGAACATATACTGAACAGGGCAGTTCGACCACTAAAGAAGGATCAGTTCCAGCAAAGCTTTAAAAAGACAAAATGGTACTAATTTAATGACTGTTAATTCTTGTGTTCAATTATGTGGAAAGAACTTGTCTATATGGTATGTATGACTTGGGGTGGGTAGTTAACCTTTCGGGTTGTATTCTTAATAATGCTCAAATGTCTGTATTAAATTGTGGATTGAAGTTTATTCCAACAGTTTTGCTTAGACTATACAGGCTTAAATGTGATGTTTTCAGGTTTAATTAGAAAGCTGCTTATTAATTTTAATAATTCTGACAGTATTAATGGTAATAACTGAGTAGACAACAATTGATAGGGCTGAAAGTATAGATGAAAGTTTCCATTCATGTGTATCTGATAAAGAAAACCTAGTACAATGCATTCTGTCAGTTATACACAATCATATAGTTTGTAAAAGTAGTTTTATACTTCCTTTTACACATGGAGTTCAACAGTTTTCTGCTATGGTTATTTTTGCTACTGAGTCAGCTTTTTCAGATTTCATTAAAAATAAAAGTTTAGTTCAATATAACTTGACAAGTCAGAATGGAGGACTTTGCAGGCCTTTGGTAGATGGGAGGAGTTAATTTTCAAGCCATCAGATAAAGGAAACAAAACTGTTGTAATGCATTACACGTAGTACTTGAAAATATGTTGTGATCATTTAAATGATAAACATGTTATGAAGTAGCATTTATGATTGTGTATAAAACTGCTAAAAATTGAATTTTAGGAATTGCTAAACAATTGCTATGAGTTGAGTTATTTTTCAGAGTGATGTGGAAAATAAGTTTAAAAGTGAGGAATACGGTATGGCCTTTTTTTACTGTATTCCTAAAACTCATAAGGATTTACATAACCCGCTGGGATGACCTACAGTTTCTGCATCTAATTGTTTTTATATATTAGTTTTTTACATAAATATTTATATTATGTTAGAAAATTACGTTCTTATATTAAAGATGCATTTGATATTCTTGAAAAAACATCAGATTTGGAATAGCCAATGAAATCTACTGGATAGATGTTAAAGCCTAAATACCAGTATTCAACATAAATTTGGTATTAAAGCTCTAAAGTTTTTTCTAGGAGATAGTCCTCTAGCATATTATATAACAGAGCTGGTCCATTTTAGTTTGGATCTATTATTCTGAATTCAATGGAAGTTTATATCACACAAAACAGCTATGGGGGCACCTTTTGCCCCCATTTATGTCAATTTATGGGTCTGTTTGAAGAACATCTTTATAGACAGGATTTCAAGCAGAAATTTGCATTAAAATATTACAGATATACTGATTTGTTTTTTGCATGTAAGGGATGGTATGACAGTGCAATCCTTTATACAAAACTTGGATGCTAACAGATTTGGTCTTAAGTTCGATGGACTTTAGTATGGCAGGTCCACACTTTTTTGGACGTCCATCTTCAAGGTTTAGCTAGTGGAAAAATAAAAACCAAGGTCCATAGGATGTTTGAAGATGGTAGTCATTTTTGGATGGACATAGTTATCATCCTCCCCATTTACTTAAAACACTCCCTCGTGGTGAACTATTACGAATTTACAGGTTGTGTAACGATAGTAATGCACTAGAGAAAGAGTTAGGTAAAACTATTACCATGTTTGTAGAGAGGGGGGTATGATAAGGAAGTGGCTATGAGGTCTCTGAACAGACTACATCAGGAGACCCAAACAGTTAATATAGGGATAATGAGATGCAAGTATAATAAGTCTAATGGGGGTGGGGATACTGCCCGCAGAAAGGTGTATGTAGTTACTACATAAGATGTCTTTAGTGAACAAGTAATTATTATTATTAAGTACTACTGGGGTTTCTTGATGAAGTTCAAAGAATTTGTAAACATATTGGGTAATACCCCATGGTCTCAAGAGGGGATGTAATATTAAAGACATTATTGTACACAGCAAGTTTATCATACCTGGTAATAGTTTACATAAAGAACGTAAGACTTAAGGAGACTTATTTCCGCTCAAGTTGTAAATATGTTGTCAAAACTTTTGATAAAATTAATGGTATAGTCTTCGGAACCAATGGAAGATATTATTGTAATACAGAGGAAATTATTTATGCCTTGAGATGCTCTTGTAACTTATTTTATAAACGGACAGCAAGAGGAATTTTAAGGTCAGATTGCAAGAGCATACAAGGGACAAAGAATGTTAAACTTTTGAACCCTCTTGCTATACATTTGAAATTGTATCGTAATAGTGACCCAGAAGCACATAGGGGTACTATTTTGGGAAAAAACTTCCATGATGAATGTTTAGATGCTAGAGAAAGCTTCTGTATAAAGAGACCGTGTTTATTTTAAAATAAATTAAAAAAAAAAACTGACCCCTGCTGGCTGTAATACAGACTGCAATTGGAAGTTAATTTAATTTAAATATTTTATTACTTAATTGGAATGTTCAGGTGCTTACAGTAATAGTATTTAAGGTGTAATTTAATGTAAAGTGTTTTACTCCTTGAAGGCCGTTTCAGCCGAAGTGCTAAGAGTTTTTGATTTGAGCTGTTTTTACAAACAAATATCTGTGCTGAGAATTCACCGGCTTTTGTCGTTTTATCAAAATCGTTCTTGACCCTTCCTCCCTGATTTTCAACAGTACCCTGGGGATGAGAGGAATGACAGGGAACGCATAAAATGGACTGCCCATTGAAAGGAGAAGGCATCAATCCTCCAGGCCTCGAGACGTTTGGTCATTAAACAGAATTTTTTCAGCTGATTGCTTTGGTCTGAAGCAAAAGGTTTTATTTTTGGCATACCCCAAGACAGGCAGATGAGGCAGACTACATTCTTTTTTTTCCCCAGCAGGTATTGGACTAGAAGGTGTAGCCCTAATGCTTGATTGTGCCTTACAAAGAACTGGTCTGGCAACACAAGCTAGGAGTGAGTGCTCTTTGCTTTTATACCACATCATTGCGACATTGTCTGTTTTTATCAGTACAGGTTGCGACATTGTCCGTTTTTATCAGTACAGGTCTCTGGTTTCCACAGTTCCTTTATGTCTAGGATGCTCTTGAGAAGAATCAAGTTAATTGGTTTGTTAAAAAGATTTGTTCCCATTTTCTTTGGGCTTGGAAGCTGTTGGTAGGTGCTCCTTAAGCAAGGTCTGAGGCATCTGTGGTCAGCATTTGGTTTGGGTGAGAGACTCTGAATGGTACCCCTAAGTTTTGGCTGCAAGCAGAAATCCACAACTGGAGTTTCCTTTTTCAAACAGAAGATAAAGGTAATTTTTTTGATTTAGATATTAGCTATGTTGGTCCCAAACATTTTATAAAAAACACTGGATCTTTCTCATGTTAAGCCTGTCTAGGGCTGGGTCCAAACAAACATCCTTTCTAGAGTAGCATCTAGAACCTCAGACTTAAGGTCTGGAAAGGATTATTATCTTAACTAGGCATGTTGGCGGGTAACAGACCCTGAGAGAGCCTCCCTGCTTGATACTTCTAAAGCATCACAGCCACAAGGCAAAGAATGCCTCCTTTCTTTTCCCAGAAACAGGTTCTATAGGAGCAATAAGGTCTAGTAGGACTAAGATGTCTGGAAGCTACAATCCAAAGCAAATTCTCTGCCAGTCTTAGTAGGCCCTGCTGCTAGGCCTGTGGGGGCAAAGAGCCTGAAGGCCCAGGCTGAGGCATGCAGGAAAAATAGTTTTAGGTTTAGCCTTTGGCTTGGTCCTGGGCATGGTGTCATAGGTACTGAGACAAGGCCACAGCCTGCACTTGGTCAACTGATGACCCCTCAATTAGTCTGCGGGATTATGCCCTCCCTATCTGAAGCTGTAGCACAGAGACCTGCAGAGCAGCCTCTGACTCAACTGATGCCCCTTGTCTTTGGCCTGTGTGGATGTGGAGGGATTAGGAAGTCGGTAGGATTCTAAAGGGTACTCAATAGCAATCTTTGACAATCCCTCAGTCATCACAAGGAACTGTGAAAGCATCTCCTGTCCTTCCACAATCACAAGCTTGAGTGGAATGGTCAATGACAAAGATGTGATGTCTGCCACTCTTCTAAGGTTAAGACACTTTTCCCTGCATTTACGAGAGGTGTCAAAAGCAAAATAAATGGCTGATATCACAGCACATGATCCTCGATGCCCTTTTTTTCCCCTCTAAATACTGTGCAAGGGATTCAGTCTTAAGATGAATAGTGTGCTTGTTAAAATGAGCGCAACTGGAACAATTAGGAACATCATGCTCTAAAAGCCCAAGCAAAAAAGACAAGGGGAATGAAAGTCCTGATGTGGAATCGCTTTTCAGCAAGACAAGTATTTGCCTTAGTACTCATCTAATAGAGCAGAACAAAGAAAGGTTTCTCCAACAGGGCGCTTGACTTTGAGATGCATTCTGCTCTTTGGACTGAAAGACGTAGTCTATGAATGTGAATGCTTCGGGCTGCAATGGGAAGAAAAAGTTGAAAGATGGTGCTGGCCAACGTTCCTTAAATCCAAATGTCCTGACATCAGATGCAGGGTATCCATCAGCCCGGTAGGAAGGAGTTAAATCACTGGTACTCAGCTGGTCAAGGGCTACTGCAGCAAAAATAACCCATATAGCAATTACTGCAATAGTGGAACACAACGAACATTTGTAGTTCCACATCACTAATTTTAGTTTGTTGTGGAGCTGATTATCTGTAATAAATGACAATTAAAAACTGATTCTGCAGTACATAAATAGGTTTAAAACCTACTGACACACAGCTAGACTACTGTAGCCATAATTCGTGACCTTATTACTTTACCGCCTTAAGGCTGTAAAATTTAGTATGTAGCTTATCCTGTCCCTGTTAAATGACCTGCTTCACATACACATTTTCTACGCAAGTGCTTAGACAAGGAAATAAGATATTCCACTGAAAGGCAAAACTGTGCTGACAAACTGTACAAACAGGTACACTCAAGAAGTAGATGGAGTAATAAAAACGTGTTTTCTTTGTATGGGACATTTTGACGTGGATTAAAGCCATGGAAAATCACATCATGACAAACTTTACATATGGTGGAGCTGTGCTTTAAGAAACACTACACACACATAGCCAGCATCAGAAAAAATACTTTGGCATCTTACATATTTTAACTTTGTCTGTGTTGCTGAACTTGAGGTATCACAGCCAACTGCAACAGAAAAAATTATAGTCGCAAGTCCAGATTTTTCAAAATGTAGATTTTTTTTTTTTAGATGAACGCAAAATAAGAGAAAATGCTAAACTATGAGCCAAGCACACTATTTTTTAAAAAAACTTTACTAAGATACTGTGACTTTCATACAAGTAGATGTTAAGACTTATTTTGAATGTCCTTACTTCCCACAATGTTATTGGAAATACGCTGACAATATACAATGCAAGTTATGTGGTTTTGTACACATGCAAACACCTTACATTTTTCCTCTCCCTTAGGCCAGGTGTGACAGTAGTCATCATTAACTTATATTTCTCCCTACCAGATCCTTCATCCATCTCCCATGTTTGCTAATCACAATCGGGGTCAATAAAATTAGCTTGGAGCCTTGTAAGTTTTGCTTATTTCTGAGAGACACGGGTTCAACTGACAACCACTTTTTCTTTTCGGGAGGGGGGTTATAAGTGATGCTTACCCCAACAAAAACAAGGGACTTTACTCAGTATACTAGCACATATCTTTTAAAAAAAAAAAGATCTAAACACAATACATAAATGATTGCTTATATAGTGAATGTACAAATTACACACTAAACTGCAGCCAGTGTCTGTGTTTACACACACACACACACATATATATATATATATATATATATATATACATATATATATATATATACACACACACACACACAAGAGAGGCACACGCACACAGCTAGACACATTTAAAAATAAAAAAAAATAATAATAAAAATACCCAGCTTAAAATACAAAATTTAAGGGTGCCCCCTCACAAAGCTGGTACAATAGAGACACCCTTAATGCACAAAGACATTTAAAGAGAGAACACCAAATGAAAACACATGATAATCAGGCATGCAGTTTCAAATAAAATATTTGCCAAACTCAAGTATACTACTGTGCATGGAAGATGCATTAATATTTCATAAAGCTGTGCAAATATACATTTAATAACACAGACGCAATATACTTTCGTAACAAAATTAAGATGCAAGAAAACATGTAGCATGGCAGACTGTGATAAAAGATTTCTACATCTCATTAGTATTTTTATAACACACCATTTCTAAAACAGACCACTTAATATGCTGGTGCAAAGCATAACTCGGCTGATCAAATTTAGTTTGGGTAGCTGGAATGAGTATCCTTTGTAGTGTCTGTAAAATGTAAATGGAGAATTAGCACAGTAAAACTTAACTAAGCTCCAAGCCAAGCTACAGCATCTGCACAACCGTAAAGATCAAGTCGTGTGTCACAACAGCATTAGCACAGGTAATCTGAGCAGAAAAAAAGACCATTTTGTGGCCAAAGTTATCTGTTAAAACATGCACAATGGAAAACACAGGTAGAGACTAAACTTAAAAAAATGTTTTAATGACTTACAAACTACCACTACTTGCTACTCTTTACAATATTTTTAATACTCCATGTGGAACTGAGTAGCCTTATAATTTGGTGGTTAAGGCATCTGCCTCACACTGACAGGATTCAAAGCCTGACTTCTGGTTAATGCCTGCAATTTGCACACTTCCCTATGTTTATAAGGGTTTTCTCCAGGAACTAGAGTTCCAACTGCCTTCTAAAAACATGATGATCAAAGTGTCTACATTACAATTATTCATATCTTTTACTTTTACCATTTCACTTGTGACTTCAACTGGAGCGAAGTTCAGCCAGGTAAAGTTAGATGGCCCTTAAGTGACCGCCTAATGCAGCAAGGTGACCATGACTCCTCAAGACACACTGGTTAGCGTAGTCAAAATATATGGAAGCTAGTATGCAAAGGATAGTATATCACAGGACTTATGCACACCTTCAAGAATAGGGTAAGCAGAGGATCCACACCAATCCATAAGGAACCAATAGCTCCCCTTAAGGAATGAGGGAGCCTGATCACTCAGTGCTAGTAGTAGTGCAATGAAAATCTTGTGTGTAAAACGGAAATGAATGGGTAATGCACACTACATACAATTAAATGGTAATGCAATGCCAACAGGAAGTAAATAGTCAAACATCATGCCACAGTTTTACAACAGAAGGCCTATCAAGTTGTGTGTCAGAAGGTCCTAGGTAATTGGTATTTTTATGGCTTGATTACTTTAATGCCCACGTATAAACCACAACGGCAAGAACCTGTGGTGAAACAAGATGCTCAGTCAGGTCCTATGCCTTATGCATGGTGATTTAGATTTATAATCATTTGATCAGATCAACCACAACTCTGTGCAACAGCTGTGTTACACTGGGGAAAACACAAGACTGCAAAATAAGTTCAGACACTAACTGATCATTCAGTAAATTACAGTAACAGAGGAGTTAGTAGGGGTACTCTTCCAAACTCTACTTTCATGACAGATGGTCTTTTGTCTCCAGTAATTTAAGACGTGCTCCTTTTGAGTCTGCGACAACCCTACATTGTCTGCTTACTTTGCTTATGGGGTATACAAGGTTGAACAGTGTTACCAAACAAGTTTTTTTCCCCTTATTCACCTCCAAGCATTTCAAACAATTTCACTGAACTGCTTGCAGCTGTACCTTTAAATGTTACATTTTTCTCAGCTAAGATTTCTCAGAACTCTTCTCTTCTCCATGTAAAACGTGTCAAAAATGAGAGGGGAGGGGACAAAACTTTGCAGATGCAAGAAAGAATCTTTGTATATTTAACTCAGAACACAATGTACAGGCTTCTCCTTGCCAACTGCCTGCATTTAGAGTTGTTTCCCACTGACAGCACTTGCTAATGAAAAAAAAAAATGGTAAGTTTCTTGCATCTGTAAAGTTAACATTTCTGACACGTTTTATCATTGTCTTATTTTTTAAAGTCTTTTTGCTTAAAAAACATGGTCTATAACTTTAAACCAAGTAGACTGCTCTAGATAGCTACCCATGCAAAACTCTACATATATGATAAATACACTTTTACACCTCACCCTGCAGACCAAGGTTACATTACATTTACTTAACTTGCTTTTGTCCAGCCTTTCTTAACTTGTTAGGGTAAATCCTGTACATCTTACAATGAAAACAAGTATTTGCTTGGTTTAAAATGATGCAGTCAATGGTAAGACTTCCTCACCTCACATTTAAAATACCCCTGTGTACTATATGAAACTGCTTTACAATATACAATGTAGCTTACATCATTTTTAATACAATTAACAAAATCTGTTTTACTTACTGTTGCGTCTTCACTCCCTTCAGTGCCTTCCTAAACATTAAGACAGTTAGCTACATCCTTTACCATTCATCTACAACTTTAATAAAGTCAACAAAATTCCAGTCTTTATCAGACACTTCCTGCAGTCATATTTCACTTGTATTTCTAAAACCAATGGATTGACACTTTATAGTCCTTCCATTTGCTTACTGACTGCAGTTTCGCTGGTCAATTTTAGGATAAGTTCAACTCCCAACACCAGTCTCTGGTTTAAGTCTAACTCCTGATTCTTCTGGTGAGCTCCTCGGCTTTTTTTTCTCTCCCATGGAGTTTCCTTTTGAACAAAGGAAACAGTTTCACTATTAGTATCTCTCTATGGGCTTTGCTGTCATAAGAATGAGAAGCAGAGTTCACTTCTGCTTGCTGGCGCACTCTTTGTTGGATAAACTTTATTTCCTCCTTAGCCTGTTCTGCAACAAAAATGTCTTTGATCCTCCAAGAAAAACATTCTGGAGACAAGTGGATACAGCAGCTTTGGAGTTCTACGTTATCAGATTTCTAACAAACTCACTGCAATTCCGCATGGTGTACAGTGAATAATCATTTTCCAAAAACGCTGTTTCCAATTTTTAATACATTTACTTTCTGCAACAATTTTGTCAGGAGCAACTCTTTCTAGTGGTATGACTGCATCTTTACTAATATAGGTCTGGCCTGCTTTCTCGTGGTCAAGTTTGGAGCATACACATGACACAATGGCCCCTCGGAATTAACAAACCCTGCTGTGAAACACCAGTCCAGTTGCTTACTTGCACCTTCATAAAATGAATACAGTATTCCTTTCAATGCTCCTGTACAGCAACACATTTCAGGTTTTCTCTGCATGAGTAGTTTAACTTTCTTTTAATCTTTACAAGGCTCTTTTTAAGAAGCCTCATCCTCAGCCATCCTTCTCATTACAGCTTCTGATTTTTACAGTTTTATTAGTTCAAATGAAAAGCTAGATAAAGCTTCTACTTTTCTGGCCCTTTCTTATTTGAGTTGATATAGTCCTTCAGACTTTCATTTGTTTTTAAACACTTCTAAGAGTATTTTATCTGTTTTCTAAACTACTTGTAGTTGTCTCTTGCATCAAACCTGAAACTAACTGCTTTTTTTTTTATGAACAGAGACTGGATTATTCCCAACCAGAGTTTTATCTTCTACTTTTCTGGTTGATTTTCTCTTAGGTTCTCCATTTTTTTCTTTACTGGTATACAGGTAGTGTGATTACTAGATACTGACCAAATTCATAGCTTCTGTTTTCACACTGGGAGAGGTCAAATCAACCTGGTGATCAGTGCGCAGCCATCCTGGAAGTCATTAAGTGTTGTACACAAATATACAGCATCTTCACAACAGGCCCTAAGGAATCATACTACGTTTACTGGATTCTCCAAAACAAATTTTTAACATATAGTCTTCTACACAATTAACAAAAACTAGTCTTCAATAAAGCTTGTCTAGCATGTTTGGAAAGCAAAGTCATGTTTCATATGGGTTATACCATTTAGTTTCTTAACATTTCAAAATAAACTCAGTAATGACTTCTATAAAACATCAAACCACACAAATTTTCATCCACCTAGGACAAGAGTACTGCCTTATAATTATTAGTACTTTTTTTTTACCTTGTGGTCCATACTGGCCAATTTGATGCCCATAGCTGCTACTGGAGCCGTTTTGTTGAAAACTACTCATACCCGTATGTGCTTGCCCTCCAGGTGACGGATGTGGATGAGGTGACATGGAAGGTCCAATCTGTTGTGGTGTATACTGAGACACTGGAGGATTTCTATGCATGGATGGTATAAAACCTAGTTTAAAAAAAAAAAAAAAAAAGTCATTAAAATGTAAATTATGAGGATAGACTACACCATTCTACTACCATTTTAAAAAGAAATCTAAGACTATGAAACAGAAATTTTAAATACAAGTTTATTCAGTTATTAGAATTTTTAGTGCAGAAGCTAATCAGGAAGACTGAAACGATGTTAATATCATATTCAAAGGGAACTCCTACACAATTCAAAACGTAAAAAAAAAGGGCATCCTGCTTCCGATATATGTTTATCATTAAGACTTACGCCTACAAGTCATATGTATGATCAGAGAAAAGAATGCAAACTGGAACTGTAATATTACCTACGTGCATCCATTCCCAGATGTCACAGGTTAGGACTAACGCCTACCCACTCCCAAAAAAAAAAAAAAAAAAAGAAAGCAGGAAACAAATTACTCTCAGTACTCATGTATCCATACTATCATACACTACATGCCACTTGTCACTTCTAAAGGTGACCTCATGTCGGACGGACAAAGTTTATGTTCTCCATGATTAAGCAACTGCAACAATACCCCCTATCTTGGCTGGAATAGTAGTCATCCAATCCATAACACTGCTTTCATTGCTTTTAAAGGCAGCAGAATATGTAACTCATCTGATTTACCTCTCCTTCCTATTGCTGCTTTTAAGTGCTCCACAGAAAGTAGAGCTATGCTTAAAGACAAATAAGGGAATTTGGCCTGCGTCTACCATGGAGTACTGCAAACAAGTGAATGCGAGGGACAAGGTCAGGTATGCACTGCGGACTACCCCATGCAACAGCAGATCTGGTGATATGAAGTTCACAGTACTATCAGGCAAGGAAATTTTCTACAACCTAGTACTCAGAGCAGCAGTCAACATTCAGAAAATAATCCAGTACCAAACATATGGGGGACAGAATGGTGAGAAAAACACTAAGCTCTCATAACTGGTCCCGTTCATGACAGCAATTTTTTTTTACCTTCAGTCAATCTATGTTCTACTGTTCTAGGTGATTCACTGTCGTGGGTTATACTATATAGTTCTTCACTTAACCTCAAATGGGCACCTCAGATGCAGCTATGAACAGCATATTGCAAAGTGCAAGCAAGTTATTGTTTTTCTTCTTCTCATATTCCACAATCCTCTTGTCTCATGTCTCTCTCTCACTTGTACACTTGCAATTTCCAGTTTACAGTCACAGAATGAACACTCCTCAGTATATGCTCTACAAGTCTCTTGTTTGCAACACATACTGACAAATATCACTAACTACTGAATTAGAGAGTAGCATATGCACATGCCGATGTTATGCTGAGCAAATGAATAAGTGAGAATGTATCAATTATGCTCAAAGCCAAGCACACTAATGCAACAGAGGCCTTTAAAGGACTTGGGCTGTCTTGGCCTATTGGTTGTGGGCTAAGGACAAAACAATCCGATATCGTGCAGTCAAGTTTTAACATTTGCAGATTATAGACCATTGTGGTGTTACAAATTCAAAATAAACGTATTTAATAGTAATTGGACAGTGTTACACTCACGAAAATAAAAGCATTCAAAATAAATACAAAATTACTGTCCAAATTAGTATACTATGCTACTCAATACTTCACTCAGTCTGAGTGACACACAGAAAACACCTGCCACTCAGTTCACATCTTGTCCACCTGAAATACAAACATTTCTGGAAGACCCAGCAGACAGTGGCTTACTGTAAAACATGGAGAGAGTATGGCTTTCACCCAACTCTACTTCACATGCTGCTCAACATCAATTAATTTGGCTAGCTTTCATAGCTACACTCTGCAGCCTGTCAGTCTTTCTTTTAAAACTGCATGACAGTTACAAAAAAAAAAATCTGATGCAAAAACAAACATGTAAAGTCACTGTACGTAGAGTTAATACGTTTTTGGCTTTCACTTTCTGTTTTGCTAATGCCAGGTTATGTACAAAACAATTATAAAAACACAAAATACTGTTTATATGCTATGTTGAATTACAAATACTTAAAGGGGACATCAATGTTCAGCACAGCCTTTAAAAGGCAAGCTCCTGTGTTCTTTTTGTGGCTGTTGGAATTACAGGAACAAGGTACTTTGTAAACACCGTGGGTGCACTAGATAAATGTCAATGAGGTTACACTGGTAATGGGCACCCCATTTTTTTAATCTTAGATACTGCCTGCATGTCCGCGCTATGGGTATGTGGAGGTAAGCGTGAAATCCTGGGTAAAGTACAGCTGTGTACCTACCATAAATGTAGATGTTCGAGTGCATTCACTGTTGCAGTCATTACACTTGGGTTATCCTGCTGGGAGGCTACCCGCAGTCGGACTGAATTCCAAAGTCTAGGTCCGGCGTCGGTTGCTGTCGCCTCTTCCCTGACGTCAGTGCGCCAGGGGTATAAAAGATGCAGCAGACACCATTTTTTTCAGTTTTTCTTGCCCCAGATGTCAGGTGCCCCTAAACTGGTAGGCTGAAAATTATGCTAATAAGTATGCATGCACAAAAATAAACATTTCCTTCATCTACAAGCAAATATACCACATAGGTTGTATAGGATAGAGAATTACAGATAAGTCCCAGCAAAGAAAAGGGGGATGGTAGGTGGGTAACCTGGACTGCAACAGTGAATACACTTGAACATCTACATTTATGGTAGGTACACAACTGTACAATGTTCGCGTTTCACTGTTGCAGTCATTACACTTGGGTTGAATCCCAAATCTGAGGTTGAGTCTAAATAGGTTTAGGAGAGGCTATAAGGCCCTGCAGAACTGCAGTGGCAGAGCCTGCTCTGGATTTAGAGTAGAGAGGTAAGTGGTAGTGCTTGGTAAAAGTGTGCACTGAACTCCAAGTTGCAGCCTCTAAAATGTCTTTGGTTGGTACTCCTCTAAGGAAGGCTGCTGAAGTGGCTGCTGCTCTGGTTGAGTGAGGCCTAATGCCCTTAGGCAATGATTTGCCATGTTGTGAATAGCAGAAACTAATGCAGTGGCCTATCCATTTTGAAACAGTCTGCTTTGAGATAGCCTTTCCTTGTGATCCTGCAGCATATGCTACTACGAGTTGCTCAGTCTTTCTGAAAGCTTTAGTTCTGTCCAAGTAGAAGCATAGCTGTCTGTGTATGTCCAAAGAATGCAGGAGTCTCTCACCCTTATTCTGTGGGTTTGGATAGAAGGTAGGCAAATGAATGGTTTGGTTAAGGGCCACACTGGACATTACCTTAGGCATAAATGTTGAGTTTGTCCTCAGAGAAACCCTGTCTGGATGGAATATTATAAAAGGTTCCACAGCCATGAGTGCCTGTAACTCTGAGACTCGTCTTGCAGAGGTTACTGCTAGGAGCAGAGCTGTTTTCCAGGATAAGAACTTTATTTCAGCTGTATTGGCCGTCTCAAAAGGCGGCAGTGTGAGTTTTTCCAAGACATAATTGAGGTCCCATGCAGGTATTGGTGCTCTCCTTGGAGGTCTTATGTTTTTGGCCCCTATGAGGTACTGTCTTAGCAACGGATGTGAAAAAATTGGTGGTTCCGTATGGTAATGAGCTGAAATGGCAAAGGCATGGATTTTAACTGATAGGCCTTTGTCCAGCATCTCAGTTAGGTATTGTAAAATCTGAGGTATATTTGGTACAAACGTGTCAATTCCTTGTGCCTGGTTCCAAGCACAGAATCTTTTCTATTTTTCTGCATAAGATGTTCTAGTACTGGGCCTCCTGGCCTCCAAAATAACATCCATCACTGCTTTAGAGAGAGGTGTGTTCTGAATGGCTACATTATCCGCCATGCTGCCAGATTTAGGGTTCTGAGTTGGCTGTGCAGGATCTGATTGTTTCGTTGGGTCAGTAAATGAGGAATTAGAGGCAATGTCCAGGCTGGGCCTTGAGACAAGCTTTTTAGGATTGGGTACCAGTGCTGGCAAGGCCAGTCTGGAGCAATCAGAATCATTTTTGGCTTCTCTTGTCTGACTTTTAGGAGTACCTTGGGGAGGAGAGGCAGTGGAGGAAAAGTATATACTGTAAGGGTTTTCCAGCTGAATGATAGAGCATCCACTTTCCATGCTTGCTTGTGATACGTCCTTGTGCAGAATCTCTGTAGTTGGCAGTTGGGAGGGGAGGCAAATCGATGTCTGGGCATCCCCATTTCTTTATTATCATGCTGAAGACTTGTGGATCCAGTTTCTACTCGTGGGGATCCGTGAGGTTTCTGTTTAGTTCGTCTGCCAGAGTATTTTTCTTTCCTGGCAGGAATTGTGCTTGCAGGTGTACTTGATAAGTCAATGCTGTGTCCCACAAAGTCATGGCTTGTCTGCAGAGGGGGTAGGAATGAGTGCCTCCCTGTTTATTTACCACATGAGTGTAGTATTGTCCATCCTTATCAGTAGTTGTCCTGCATGGAGTAGATCCTTGAAAGCTGTCAGGGCATTCTGAACAGCTAGCATCTCTTTTTGATTGATATGAAGATGCCTTTGGCTTGTGGGCCATGTGCCCTGAATACATTTTCCTGCCATGTGGGCCCCCAGGCATAATCTGAAGCATCTGTTGTTACTGACTGCCTGGCTGTGGGTAGGGTGAATGGCTGTCCCTTGTTGTGGTGACAGGCCTGTGCCCACCATTGAAACTCCTCTTGCAGGCAAGGAATGAGGGTAATTAATGTTTCCAGGCTGTGACAATGTTGAGTCCAAACACTTTTTAGATAACATTGTAGTTTCCTCATATGCAGTCTGGCATATGGAATTGGCAGAATGCAAGATGCCATGAAGACCAAAGCCTGCAGAATTTTTCTTGCAGATAACTGGGTCTTTGTTGCCAACAGTTTGAAGTAAGAAGTCAGCTGCCTTTGTCTGGCGTGAGATAAGCCATCTGGGCAGCTGTATTTAAGCTTGCACCCAGGAATATTATCTCTTGAGAGGGCACTAGTTTTGATTTCTTTTCGTTCACTGTGTACCCTAGGCAAATTAGTAATCTTTTTACAAACGCCAAATGCTTTAGAAGAATGTCTTTGTTCTCTGCTTGAATAAGGCAATCGTCCAAGTAGGGATATATTTGAATTCCTTTTTGTCTGCAAAATGCAATTACTGGTGCCAGGCGTTTTGTGAAGACCCTGGGCACAGTACATAAGCCAAAGGGCAGTGCAGAGAATTGGTAGTGCATTGAGCCAGCTATGAATCTGAGGTATCTTCTGCAAGGTTGTCTGATTGGAATATGCAGGTATGCCTCTTTTAGGTCCAAAGTTACAAGCCAAGCCTTCTTGCCCAACATGGGCAGAAGCTGCTGCAGAGTCAACATTTTGAATTTTGGAATGTCCAGAAATGTATTTAGAATAGACAGGTCCAGTATTGGTCTCCAGGCTTTGTCTTTTCTGGGTACCAAGAAAAGTCTTGAGTAAAATCCTTGTCCCTGCTCTTGCTGTGGTACTTGCTGAATGGCCCTCATGTCCACGAGGGATGAAACTTGTTTTTGTGCTTCTGCCCATTGATTGTGTGGCAGGTCTGGCATACCTTTTGCCCTTGGCAGGGTGTGAAAGTGGAACCTGTAGCTCTGGGGCACTACTTTCAAGACCCATTTGTCCTGAGTGATCATGTGCCAATTTTGAGAAAAAAGTGCTAGTTTTCCCCCTAAGGGGACTGCCTAAAGATAAGTGCTTGGTGCTGGCAGAGGAAAGTCATTGTGACTGTTTCCTGTATGGCTATGATTTGTCTTCTCCACTTTTGGAGGTAGAAGCACCCCACTGTTTAGGCCTGTATGAGCCCTTGGGCTGGGATCTGCCTCTGGGGCGTCTGTATCTGCCTCTTTGTGGCCCATCTGACACTGGAAAGGACCAATTCTTAGTAGGCCAGTTCTAGTTAAATCTGGGTGGCTGTACCTGTAAGAAATCCTTTACTGTTTGCATAGATTTCGCTTTGCCCTCCATTTTCTTCAACACCTCCTCTGCTTTAGCACCAAATAAGGTATCATGCTGTAATGGAGCATCTAATAATTTTGCTTTAACATGATCAGGCAGATTCTGTTCCTTTAACCAAGCATGCCTCCTAATGACAGAACCCGTAACTGCAGCCCTGCAAGAGGCCTCCAGAGAATCAAAACCACATTGCAATGTATGGTTTCCCACTTGTTCAGTTGCATGCAATAAATCCTGCATTTCCTTATTTTCTGTACAATCAGAAATTGACAACATTTTATGTTTTAGCAGGGACATTAAGTATTGCTGATATTTAAGCATATGAAATTGACAATTTAAAGCCCTCATAGCCAAAGTAGCAGAAGTGTAAATCTTTTTCCCCCATCTGTCTAAAGCCCTTGAATCTCTATCAGAGGGGATAGGGTTTTTTGCAGTAGAAGCCTTGACCCCTTTGGGACCCTGAGAAATGGTTTCTGGGTCAGCAGCAGGGTTTTTATAAAAACATTTATGTGAATCTGGAACCCTGTAGTATGTCTGGTTTAACAGAGGCAGGAGGTACAGAGTCAGGAGAAAGTCCGGACTCTGAAAATACATCTACAATGTCTAACACAGGAGGAACAGCCAAAGGCTTGTGCTGAGGTAGTAAAAGAAAATCTCTAAGCCTTTTCTTAGATTCTGAGTAGTCTTGGCTCTCCCAGGGGAAGTGCTCCCTCATGGTGTGCAGGGTTTCCCCAAAAGAATAATCCTCAAGCGTTGAGGCTGAAGGGATAGATTCTTCAGCATCAGAATCCTCATAAGGAGGAAGAGAGCATTCCTGTTCAGAAGAGGAGTCAGAGGAAATGGAAACCTGATCTGAAGATTCATATTCTGTCTCTTGCCTAGCCCTCTTGTCAGGAGGGGGATGGGAACCCCTTATCAAGGTAATTAGGTCTTCGGCCATTTTGAGTATCTGTTTTTTAGGCATGGTAGTCTGTCCAGGAGAATGCTGTACTTGTTTATTTGTCTTTAGAACTGCTTTAGTCTTTGCTTTGGAAGCTGAAGTAGGCTTTACATATAACTGTGTAGGTCTGAAAACACCCTCAGAAACCGATGCCTGCTCAGCGGCTCCGTACCCATCTGAGGGGAATAGTTTCCGAGTGTCCAATACCTTGAGTATCCAGAGGCCTAGCTGGCTCCACGTGGGAGTCGCCAGCGGCCTGTGGCTCTGAGGTAGCGGGCGCCAGGGGCTGCGAAAGTGCCTCACTGACAACCGGGGCGAACCGGCGACTGGGTTAGCGGAAGCCTCATCGGTTTTGGACCTCGGATGCCTGTCCTTTTCTTTCTCCTTGCGCTTTTTATAAACTCCGGTCGTCGGCTGTTCCGACGGCATTATATAATTGAATCTTCGGCCAAAGTTATGAAAGGCAAAATCATACAGACGCTTAATAGTGCATTGGTTAAATATAGCACAAAACAGACAGCTAGCAAAGTTGTGATCAGGGCCTAGGGAAGGAATACAGTAAGAATGAAAATCCTTATCAGGTATTTGCCTCCCACAAGAAATACAATTGTTAACTTTTTCTGACATCGGACTGGAGCAAGAAAAAAGTTTCCCCAACGGGGTACTTCGCTTTAATGAAGACTTCGGATCTGAAATTCATTTTTGAAAATCTCAGGAGTCGGCCGACTGGCACTTAAAAACTGCTTTTGCTTCAGGCACCGTGCGGCAAGAAAGACTGTAGAAAATGGCGTCGGCTGCATCTTTTATACCCCTGGCGCACTGACATAAGGGAAGAGGTGACACCAACCGACGCCGGACCTAGACTTTGGAATTCAGGCCGACTGCGGGTAGCCTGCCAGCAGGATAACCCAAGTGTAATGACTGCAACATCCATAAATCCTGAGGGAAAAGGGCAGGTAGTAGGGCTTCAAGGTTATGATTTTGAGAATTGTCACTCTTACAAATTTGTTTACCCTTAACTGTTTAAATTGGGCCTATAAGTGCTATCTTTTCTTGGGCATAGGTGTAATCTATGTGCAGGTAGTCTCCCAAAAGTTCAGACCCTCTCAGCCCAGGAACTGGGAGAACAGGTTCATATGGCACTGGCAAGGGAAGTTTGAAGTCAGCAGTGGAAGGTGGGGGGGTGGGGGTGGAGTGGAGACACAGTGCTTCCTTTGTAAGTAAAACTACAGTTTGAGGTGGCAAAGAATGAAAAATGAATTGATGCAGCAAGAAGTTATTGCACAGTAAAACAGAAAATACTGGGTAAGCAGAAATAACTGCTAAAATGGTGAGAAAAAAATGAAATGGGGACAAACTTCACTCACATGTGCACACCAGCAGAAGGAGAAAAATAAGAGACTACAGCTTTTGCAAATGAATGCCAGCAGAAACAAAGTAGGTGAGAAGATGACCCTAACGTTATAACTTACTGTTTTTGCACAACTCTCTGAACATTACTGAAAACAATATAATAAAGGAATTCGCAAATAAAGTAAAAAAAGGATATTTTTTTCCTGTGGAATCTCAGAAATACCAGAAGATTCCAATACTCTAATTTGCTTCCGGATTAAAAGTAGTTTTGGAATAAGAAAAGAAAATAATGGAATATAATTTAAAGAACTACCAATGATTTGGCGCCACAGGTGATTTGGCTTCCAGCCATGTAAACAATTATTCACCAACAGAATTTCTTCTTGGAACTGATACTGACAGAAATACATTTTTTTTTTTTTTAAACTACTGGTTCCTACTAAAACTACAGTTCAGGGTATATAGATCATATGGAGACAACTGACCAGCCTATAAACAAAGTTGTCATACCACTAATCAAAGTATGAAGACAAATCAACACTACCCCTCAAAAGTAACCTGTACACCACAGCTTACTACATTGGTGTATCTCAGTCTACTCCAGACCGCTTTTAGACTAAACGATTTACTCTTTCTATCCTGACCTAAAAGTGTGGTGGCAGTACTTTGGCTGTTTTTAGGTACAATAATTTCCTCTGCATTCTCTCAATCACAAAATCTGTGAGCAAAACATTTGAAGCAAAAATCTTGGAGCAGATGGATTAAGATTTGACTGTGTCCCATCTGGTAAAGTTGGATCAAAGTACAAAAAATGCTGTAACGATATCCGGGAGAAAGGATGGGTAGTGTCTCTTGTCCTTGTCTACTGGCCTGATACTACAGGTACACTGTGCTGACAGTCAAGAAAGGCGAGTGGTTGACAGCAGTCCATGCCATATGGTCTCAGTGAGAGAGACTTCCACTGCTGGCTTCCTCCTTACCAGGAGTTTAACTTGTCCATCAGATCAAATTGGATTACTCTACCCTGGGAATGTACACTCTATCCCTGAAAAAAAAAAGGGGAGGGGAATCCCAAGACAAGTGTGATGTCAAAGTCCAACATATACAAAGATAAGAAGAGGAGGATCCTTCTTCACATGTCTACATTTTCAAATATAAAGCCACCTATTAAAACTTTGGCACCCAAAATGCCGAATGCCAATAGCTAAAAAAAAAAAAAAAAGACTAAAAATACAGGAGAAGAGCTTATCTTGAAAATCTCTCTTCTCTTAAATTTCTTTTTGCATAGGGACAAACCTCACCCACATACACCCCGAACTTATAAATACCAACTCAGAGACAGCCATACCTCTGAGAAAAGTGAATATTCCAAGAAATGCTATCTCAGACTTAATTTTTTATTTTGGCCATTCTCTGCATTTCAGGGCTCACTCTACTGGGTCCTGACATTTCAAATGGTTATCTTTCTATAAGTTTACTGAATAGATACTTGCTCAGTTTATGACAGAGGTTAAATGCATAAATGCTGCTATTGCTACTTTTAGCTGCAATCAGGCAAAAAGCAGCAGATGCTATAGCCAATGCATACCCCCCATTCACTATCATAATCAACAAAACCTTATCTGAAGCCACCATCCCCTCCATTTAGAAAATATCTCATGTAATACCACTCCATAAAGGAGGCAACTCCTTTGAACTGTCAAACTTTAGACCCATAGCTATTCTTTCACCATTGGATAAAATTATGGAGAAGCGTGTCCATAAGCAACATATGCATTATCTTACCCATGGTTTTAGGCCACACCACAGTACCACCTCAGCCCATCTATCCTTCTCCAACACCATAAACCATAACCAAAATAATAGCAAGCTTTCCTCAGCACTCTTTTTAGATCTCTCCAAGGCCTTCGATATGGTCAACCACCAAATACTCGTGCACACCCTTAAGGCAGCCTCACTAAATGGCTGTGCGCTTCAATGGTTCCAATTTTACCTGTGTGGTAGACAACAAGTCATCCTATGGCAGGACAAACTATCAACTAGTCTAACAGTCACCCTAGGTGTCCCCCAAGGCTCCATATTAGGACCCCTTCTTTTCTCTCTCTATCAGTGACCCTCCCACTGTCATCCCAAATGCTACCTGTATCCAATATGCGGATGATTCCACCTTGATTTGTTCGGCCACCTCCCCGACAGATCTAATGACATTAACCCAGAATACTTTCAATATAGCTGAAAACTAGCTCTCTAACCGGGAGCTGATATTAAACCCTAACAAAACAAAGTTGCTTCTGTTCTCCTCCACTTGTAAGTCTTCCTTACTACTCTTTACCATAAAATCTAATGGTATCATTATTTCCCCAGATGTACAAACCAAACTCTTAGGAGTCAAAATAGACAGCACCCTCAAATGTTATATCCATGTCAATCAAAACCATTAACAAAAAACTTGGCTCCCTCTGTAAGATCAAACCTTTCTTTACTCCATTTGCCAGGACTGCTATTGCTCGTTCCCATCTACTCTCCACTCTTATATGCATTCCCTCTACTCACTAATTTGAACAAATCCACTCTTAGCAAACTCTCTAGCTGTTATAACCATATTGCTAGATTTGCAACAGACATGACCTATACGACCCACCACGGTCACATTCTAAATCTTCTGGGGTGGCTAGAATGGCATAGCCTACTTCAGTACAACCAGCTTATAAATTGCCCATAAAGTTTTCAACCACCCTGATAATAAGCCTGCACTTAAAAATATCATCAACCCTTATAGAAACCTAAGGTCACTTCGCTCTTCTAATAAACTACTGGTTCAAACATCCAAAATTAACAACTTTGCTGGGGACTCTGCTAAGTCTGTTGGCAAAACTTGGAACTCTCTTCCTGCTGATCTTACTCTTGAACCCTCTCTTACTCAGTCCAAAAAAAAAGCCTCAAGCTATACTTTAAACCTCACTGGTTATGTCCTTCTTCCAAACCTGACTAGATCCTCCTCTATAAGTCTGTAACCATGCCACATTGCCTAGTTAATTTGTCAACACTGTTTTAAAAATGTAAGATTATATTACCTGCTTGCTCAACTGGAGCCTGTAAACTGTGTGTAACTTGTAATCATTTTGTGATTTTTACTGTATGTTATATCTTGGAGCTTTTCTCCCTGGGCCTCCGCTGAAAATGAACAATATCCAGTCAAACTATCCCAGTCAACAATTGTAAAATAAATAAAATAATAAAAAAATTAGCTAAATTTCCTACTTTCACTATTATGTATAACATGTTTTATTTAGTTTCTGATATGTACCTTTTTTATATCTTTAGCATGAACGCCCCCCCCCCCAAAGACTGACATCTTTACTTGCTTTTTCTGTGTCACACCCTCTCTACCGTAAAATGTCAAAGCTGCAGATTAAGATTCCCAACATGAAATGAAACAGTGTAGTTCAACTCTATAACTTCGAAGTTTTGGCCTGAACTACACCCCAAATAACCTGGAACTGATTTGCAGATCAGGTACTATAGAAGCTAAGTCGTCAGTGGTCGATACCGACTCACCCATCCCAAGTGGAAGATGCTAAAGCAGAGTGGCACATGGCAGAAGACCTAAGCATTTGCAGCAATGGACTGTACAGAGCAGATGCCACAATGGAATGCTCTCACACTATATGTAATCTCCTTAATTTGGGTGAGGGGGGGTTAAGTATACACAAAAAAAGCACAATCCCCACTGGATGATGATAGCAATTTCCGATTCTTATCTCCTTAGGGTGCCTAGAGAGGAGTTGTGGTATTGTATGAGGAAGTCAGGTGTGTCAGAGAAGTATGTAAGAGTGGTACAGGATATGTACGAGGGTAGTGTGACAGCAGTGAGGTCTGGGGTGGGAGTGATGGATGCGTTTAAGGTGGAGGTGGGATTACATCAAGGATCAGCTCAGAGTCCTTTCTTATTTGCAATGGTGATGGACAGGTTGACAGATGAGATCAGACAGGAGTAACCGTGGACTACGATGTTTGCAGATGACATTGTGATCTGTAGTGAGAGTAGGGAACAGGTGGAGGTGACCCTGGAGGGGTGGAGATATGATCTAGATAGAAGAGGAATGAAGGTCAGCAGGACTAAGACAGAATATATGTGTGTGAATGAGAGGGAGGATAGAGGAATGGTGAGGATGCAGGGAGTAGAGGTGGTTAAGGTGGATGAGTTTAAGTACTTGGGATCAACAGTTCAGAGTAATGGTGAGTGTGGAAGAGAGGTGAAGAGAGTACAGGTAGGATGGAGTGGGTGGATAAGAGCGTCAGGAATGATTTGTGACAAACTAGTACCAGTAAGAGTGAAAGGGAAGGTCTACCGAGGTTACTGAGACCAGCTATGTTATATGGGTTGGAGACAGTGGCATTGACAAAACAGCAGGAGTCTGAGCTTGACGTGGCAGAGATGAAGATGTTAAGATTTGCACTGGGTGTGACGAGGATGGACAGGATTAGGAATAAGTATATTAGAGGGTCAGCCCAGGTAGGAAGGCTTGGAGACAAAGCCAGAGAGGCAAGATTACGTTGGTTTGGACATGTGCTGAGGAGGGAGGATGAGTACATTGGGAAAAAGATGCTAAGGATGAAGCTACCAGCTAACAGGAAAACAGGA